>NW_017306487.1:947055-971332 GCF_000935625.1 Nanorana parkeri
CCATGCCACTAGCTTGTTTTCTGACATCATTAAGAGGTGACTGCCTCTTCCGAGTTCCGCAGCCGGCATGCAACCAGGTCCGTCACTCAGATACTGCAAGTACCTGCTCCTGCAGCCTCTTTGGATATGTGATGGGATATCCAAGGATGCTGCGGGAGCAGGGACACATCTTTTTGCCCCGGCAAGAATCGAGGCAGAGGGCAGGCTGGACAAAAGATTTTTTTTTTTTGCGGGCGGATTGCAGTGAGCCTAAGCGCCCCTCAGGAGTGAGGGTCTGCTTCAATTTGTAATAAGTGCTTAGGGGTGTACAGGGTATAGAAATTATTGGTGGCCATGGCACAGAGCAAACTATTTGGGGAAGAGGGGAGATAGAAGCTGAAGATTATAGGAAATAAATGCTTCTTTCCTATGCTCCAGCTTCATCTGGTGGCCATAATAATAATATTTCCTAACATTACGTTCAAATTATAATAAGAATGTTTGTTTGTTTTTGCCTCCATTCGCACTAGATGAACATTCACAGAGTTTTGCGGGTGGAATTGCTCTGTGAATGGTTTATAAATACACCCCTTAATAAGGCCATTTAAAATATTTACAGAAAATGATTAGATTTGTAGAATCCACCAGTTTAACCCGATAAGCAATGTTTGCTTGATTTTATGGCTGCAGCCAACTAATCGATTAATGGATAATAATCGATAATGAGAATAGTTGCCAACTATTCTCATTATCGATTAGTTCGTTGTCAAGTTTGTCATCCCTGGTGACAATTATGAGTACGTTTGTTATAATATTAGTGCTATCGCCCCTGAATGTATATACTGTTATTATCACAAATATTAAAGTACTATTAAATGCTCTTTTTCAATGATTATTCCAATTTAAACAAATATACATTGCCCAACAAAGTATTTCTGTACATTTTCATGTTTCTGAACAGCTCCAACTCTCTCAGCTCAACTTCCCTGAATTTCCTGTCCAGTACAAAATTACAAGGGACAGAGCAGTCTCCTGCAACTGTCCATCTACTACAGGACTGGGCAAACTCCGCCCTTCAGCTGTGGTGAAACTACAAATGCCATGATGCATCTGTCTCTGGGAGTCATGACTGTCTCTGTGAGAATCTTGCAAAGCCTCATGGGATTTGTAGATCCACAACAGCCGGAGGGCCAGAGTTTGCCCACCCCTGATCTGCTAGCATGGAGAAGGAAGGAGTAGGGAGGAGCTAGGGCAAGGGAAGTGGCTTGCCTTGCTGTGCCTGTGTGTTTGTGGAGACATACACAGCTTACTAGCACATACAGGGATGTCTCCATAGGACCCTGCAAGGGTAAGCAGCCCCCCTAAAACTGGATATCAGGGCCGGTGCTCGGGGGGCCAGCTGATTCTTTTTTTAAATCAGATAGTTTTTTTATTAATTAAACAACTTTTATACAAACAAAGAGTCAGTGCAAAGAAAAACAGGGCACAACCAACATTTAAAGAAAAATTAAATACACACAAAAAAAAAAAGGGTAAAAAAACAAACAGCAGACAACCAAACAACAACAAAAAAGGGGGAAAAAATAAAATAACGTAAATTAACTAACAACATACGGAGAAATCCACAAAAACTGTCCACACAGGGAAACCTTCGGGGAAAGGTAGCTGCAGCCCTGAACTCCAGGGACCACCCAGTGCTCGTAGACACCATTGACTCAGTCAGGTGAGTGGTCATCCAGAAACCTAGTAAGTGAATTAATTTGAAATAGCTTAAAAATATTTTGACTTTAATATCACTTTAATGATAGTATCAGTGATCTTTCTGGGTTTCATCCAGGGAATTATCTTTTAGCATTTTCTGATTGGGTTTATTTAAACAACAGTATACATTTTGTTGATGTTGACTATTGTTTTCATTTTAGAGAGAACACGATGGTGGAGCTATCCGGATCTCCTGGTGAACTGTTCTTGCTAAGCACCAAAGGGCAGAGGGTTCTACAGCAAGTGAAACAGTTTATGAAACAACACATTTTTCCAGCACAAGAGGTAGATGCGGCACCCGAGAAGCCATTTTATTTTGCTTGTCTCATTCATGCTAATTAGTAAAGAACCTGTGACTTGGAAAGATATTTATCACTGCAGGCACTGGCAGTACCATAAACCATTCATACAGATAATATTGACTGTTGCCCCTGGAATAGGTGTTCCTTTTGGAAGATTTCCCCTCTCTTCCTGTTCTGGTCACAACTCCTAATTTTGGATTTACCATCATTTAATCACACCAGGACTGATAGAGAGGCTAACTCTCACCAACAGGGACATGGACATCAATAAAAACATGATTGTAGTTCTAATTCCTAATTTCTGTATCCAAAAAAAAAAGACTTTAGATACACATTATTAACAAATGTTCCTTTTAGAAGGACAGGGCAAGACTGTGTAAGTGTGCTACTTATACAGGTAACAGATGCTGTATGTACAAAGGAAGCCATAGTGGTCATTACCTGGAGTGTGGGAGGGTTAGTAGTTCACAAAAGAAGGATAAGATTGTTTTATGCTTCCAGTTCATCTCACAGGAAAGGACAATCGCACTGCATTTGTATTTTTTGCAGCAGGTATTCTTTACTTGCTGAAAATGGTCTTGGCATGAAAAAAGAAAACGAATGCAGCCACCAAATCTACGGACTGGAAAGCTGCAATACAGTATATTATCTTTTTGTTCTTCGGTAGTGCAGCGGTAGGAATACGGTCTTAGTACTGTGACTCTTTTACCCGTATATACATAGTAAACTATATTGTATTTGTAAGGATCGCTGACTGTACAATCGCGGCTTGCGTTCCACGGTGGAACGCAACCCGAAACCCGGAAGTAACATCGCCAATGCGTTCCCACGTGGAACGCATCGGGCGGGAATACGTCACCAGCTCCTCCCCTTTGAATCCTCATAAATAGCAGGAAGCAGGGTCAGTATGGTGTTCTATTATTCACTTGTGAACGCCAGCTGACAGCCTGCTCCCTGCTGCTGGACCGAGAACCGCTGACTGAAAGGATCCCACCAGTGTTGTACCACAAACAGCAAGTATCACATGCAGTATCTGCTAAAGAGATCCCTGCACATCTCTACTGTGGTTATTCATATTGTACGATAGAGTTTTGCTGCTTATCTAAAACCTTAAAGGGGAAGTGCAGGTTGTTTCCATCTAAACCTTGCTGCATAAGACTGTTTTGCTATCTCTGCTCACAATATTGCATAAGTTTGCTAGAGTGCTAAAATCCTTACCTCCTACTTAATTTCACGGCACATGATGGTAGAGCTCCAAACTCTCCGCCTGAGACTCTGAGAGTGACGCCTGGAGCTCGACCCTGACACCGTACCCTATCCCCGTACTGATAGTATTAGCCTCCGCGGCTGAGATTCCTCCTAATTGCTGAACGCATTACAGTATTTAGTTATCATCAGCAACATTTTCTTTAGCTTATCATAGGCAGGGATACTGCTGAAGATAACAACAAACCTTGGCTCCAAATGAACTGCATGCACATACAGTATTTCTTATGAAAAACACATGTAGTACAGTAGAATGTAGTCACTCTAGCTTCCAATCATACATCAGCTTATAGCATCACAGTGTAGTCGTTGTAATGAGAGATGTTTTTTGATTGGCTGTTGTTAGGTACTGTACATTTCTATTTATACTTTCTACTGTTTTTTGGTGGACTTACTCTTTATTTGTCATCAATGCTGGTATGCTTATTATCAGGGACTCTCAATTTGCTTGATTATTTATTTGTTATATATATATATATATTCCATTACAAAGAATGCAGCAATCGGAGTGACAAATCTACAATTACAGCCATAGAAATGAGAAAGTATCTCTTATTTAAAGACCTGTTTAGATATAAGAAGCCAGTGGCTGCTTCAGCCTTTATGGGGGTTGCAGTACCTGAAATATGACTTGAGTATGGTACAATCCTTTAAAGGATGGTTAGTGTCTCTCCCTTGTTCATTAAAGACAACTGTAGTAGGTACACTATGTGCCCAAAAGTTAGCGGACGGCTCTCCATCACTGTATGTGAGTTTGCGGGACATCTGAATCCTAAATCCAAAGGTTGACCTCTCCTTTGCGGCTTTAACAGCCTCCACTCTACTAGGAAGGCTTTCCATGCAGTTTTGGAGTGTGTCTGTGCAGGTTCTGATGTTGGACAAGAGGACCTGATACACGTACCGCATTCCAATTGATCCCTGAAGTGTTCAGTAGAGTTGGGGTTAGGGCTCTGTATAGACCTCTCCAAATGTATTAAAACATCCATTTATGGAGCTGGCATAACCATGCTGAAACAGGGTCTTCCCAAACTGTTGCCACAAAGTTGGAATTGCACGATTGTCTAAAAAGTTTTTATGCTGCAGCATTAAAAGTACCCTTCACTGGAGACACCTGAAATCAATAACCTGGAGGGGTCAGCACATATTTGACCATATAATGTAGATGTGATGGTCAGGTGTCAAAAAACTTTTGGACCTTGGGCTTTGTATTGTGTTGGCTTAACCCATAAGAAGAATGTATGGATTTCTTTTTCATTTTATTTAGCAAACTGAATTTATTTTTCTATTTTAGGAGTTTGTGGCGTATTATATTAAAAATGAAAACTCTCCTCTGAGATGGAAGAAGCCAGATGTCTTAGAAAAGCTCAAGGTACATCACTAGCTAGTATTTCATATTGTAGAGTTATGCAGCACAGATCTTCATGACAGACACCTGTACTCAATAAGAATTGTTTTTAACCTGCTTCTAGGAATTGGCTAAAGCTGAAGGCTTGTGGAACCTGTTTCTTCCATCTATTAGTGGTCTAAGCCAGACTGACTATGCCTTTATTGCCGAGGAAACCGGAAAATGCTTCTTTGCCCCGGAAGTTTTTAACTGTCAAGCACCAGGTATATATTATAGCAGTACTCAAATGTAGAGCATATATTACAAGCTTTAGATTGCTAGATCACATCTTTATACTTTTTATATTTGTATAAAATATGAAAAAGTGTGACATACATTATGCTAATGTGGATACTTCAAGCTGAAACCATTTTGTTCTGAATGAATCCTTTAGATTGTGTGTGAACCCTATTTCATTTTGACATAGTGATCACATGATTGGAAAACACTCTAATTTGTTCTGGATCTTTAGGGCCCATTCACACCACATCCAGATCATCTCCAGACCAGACCAGACCAGATGGTTTCCAGACCCAAAATGCATCCTAATGTATCCCTATGCTATTTCTGGCCTCTGTTTAAACCAGTGCAGTCCGTTCCAGACAAGGAAAATACTGCATGTCTCATTTTGTCTGGTCTGGAATGAACTGGAACTGTGGCAGGTTCACACTATTTTCAGACCAGATCTGGTCCAGAAAATGGTGTGAACCTGCCCTTAGTCTAGACTGAAGCTGTCAGAGACAGCTGGGTTTGACAGCCAGCAGCCATGCAACGCAGTGGCTGGTAGCTGTCAAAAGGAGGATGTAGATTAACATGCAGCACAAGGCAGGAAACAGCTTATATGGCAAAACCAACGACATGTGTACAAACTTCTGTTTTCCAACACTTTGGTATAACACGAGTTTTAGCGGCTACAAATGTTAACTAAGACAAAACATTGTAGAACTCTTGGAATGATATGCCAGATTTGCTCTTTTTTAACTTGCTTACTTATTGACCATGTTTCTATATTTTTTTCAGTAGCAGTCTTATACTTTTTTGGGATAAATATCGTTATTTTCAAAGCTCTGATTTAATACGGCAGCATATTGAAAATCTGAAATGCGTTATCTTCAAACACATTCTTAATAGGAAATGGCAGCTACTTAACATTAGCATTAGTTCTAGTAGCTATTAAAGGGCAAATCTACCCAACAATGATTCCTAAGTTTTAGTCATAGCCTAATAGACTGGGTTAGTCCCTGGCTTGTTATGTGTCTTAAGCTGGCCGTACACCTATAGATTATCTGCAGATATTCTATGGTCAGATGGAAACAATGCAACAGATTCCTCCATCTACATTAAACTGTGGATGGAGGAATCTCCCACTGGGCCAAGCTTCAGTATCTTGCTAGCCGGCCCCACTGGCTGTCAAAATACCTGAACAATCTGATTGCATGCAGGCATTGTTCAGGTATTTTGAGAGCCAGCGGTGCTGACTAGCAAGATACTGAGACTTGGCCCAGTGGGAGATTCCTCCATACACACAGTTTAGCGTAGATGGAGGAGTCTGTTGCACTTTTTCCATCTGACCATAGAAAATCAGAGTTTGTATAGAGTTTGAACCGATAGCATTTCCAAGACTTAATGAGGCAAGCCTATTCTGAAACTGGCTCACAGTACAAGTTATCTTGAAATTAGTATAAAAGGCAAATGGTTCTGCACAATAGTTCCAGCAAAGCAGTCCTTGTTGCTTATCATGCAAATACAGATAAAGGATAAAAGAGGATTATATATGCCATAGGTGAAATTGCATCACTATGTACATAAAAACAGGCCGCTATGAAAACTGTACACAGTATTGTCGTAGACGGAATTAAATTTGATACCGCACTTATCCTATGAAGAAAAAGGTTAAGGTGCACCCATATAGCATGATGCTAAAGAAAATGACGTGGACACAAGAGCATCTGAATAGCAGTTTCTACTTTTATTAGGATAAACAACTGATATTTATTGCTATAATCATTAATAGTGTATTCTATGCGTTTCTAGGTGTTAACTACTCATTAAAATATGTATTAAATATATTGTGAAATCAGTTAAAGTTAAACTGAAGTTTGCAAAAAGTTGATATAAGTTAAAGTGGTGCTCTAACTGAGTGCTCTAGGTGTCCATAATATCTTTGTCAGTATACATGCAAAGTGACTTATTTCTCTATTAGAACATTGCAATACAACGTATTTTAGAGACTTGTCACTTGCAGTAAGAAGCAGATATGCAGTGTGTATTGAGTGATCACCAATAAAACTAGTTTCTTTTATCCATGTGTATGTTTACTGCCTTTTCTGTAGTGCCTTTATGTGAGTCTGCTGCAGTGCTAGGCAAATTAATATATCATGAGTAGTGTTACAGCTGTATGAGCTCACTCAATGCATGGGGCGGGCAACACTAAAATAATGGTTGATGTCAATAAAGTTGTAATACTTTTTTATGCTAATATTCATAATTTGTTCCTGCAATGTTTTCAGAATGTAAGTATTTAAAATAAATACATTTCTCCTCTACAGATACAGGCAACATGGAGGTGATTCACCTGTACGGTACTGAGGAGCAGAAGAAACAGTGGCTGGAACCGCTTCTTGCTGGAGAAATCCAGTCTTGTTTCTGCATGACAGGTATGAGCACTCTAACCAGGCTGTGCTAGAGATGCCTGTCCCTGTTTTCTCCTTAGTTATCGAAGTAACTACTGCTCTATGAATGCTTACATATTGATGCATTATCTTTTACTTACACTAATGCAAAAGCAGCTTCTGGTGATACATTTGTTATTTTACGTTACCTCATTTGTATGGACACTAGTTGTCCAGGGCTGGTCAGAATTCTAGGTGATAGACAAAAAAACAATACATATATATTAAATAGATGGACGAATCCCAGTATCCAGACAACCTTATAAATGATACGTTTTTTCACCTTTTTTTTGTGAAAAGGTGAACTAACTGACAACACCCTCCCCACCCCTCCTGTTCCCACTGCGCCTAGCTACCATAATCCGTAGGATAAGGTGAATTTATCTTATGATGAGTCTAATGTTAAAGCAGATCTTGAAGTAAAATGTGAAGTTCACTTATTAGATCCAGGTCTCCCCCCTGTAAAAATCTCTGCATGATAGTACTTCAAAAACGTTCCTGTAAGAAAAAAAGGCGTGTTATGCACTTACATTATGTCTGTCTTACTTGTTGCATGATGCCGCTATCCTTCTGGCAGGGTTCCTTGGGAGCAATGTATACCCCAAATCTCGTCAGAAGACATTCCAGTTCAGTGCAAGAGTGTCTTTTCACGCAATTTGGACTGCTCTGCGTACCCAAGGATCTCCCTGAAAGGAGTGTGATGTCACCCTTACGTAGGGGCTGTAGGCAAAAGACGAGGGTAAGCTAAGTGTACAATCTAATTTGTTTGCATACAGGTACATTTGTGAATTTCTGATAATGCAGCAATGTTTACAGGGGAAGGGGCTCCGGATCCAATAGTGTACGTGGGCTTTGCATTTTACTGCAGGGTCCATTTTTAAAAGAGAAGAAAAACCAAACCTTTGTTTGTTTTTATGGGCTCTACTTTTCCTTTGGGTCCCGGGAGTACATTTACTACTGTACTCCTGGGACCCAAAGCCAGCCAATAGTGTGCTAATGCCCGCTATCAGCTAGCAGGGTGGAGCTGACAATAATTTATAGATCTATCTCGACAGCTGGCTCTGCAGCTGGGACTGATCCTGGCAATATTGTCGAGACCCACCCTGCTGCCTGATTGACAGCTTGTTCTGCCTCTCTAGAGCCAGAACCAGCCATGGCTGTCCCCTCCCCTGTCTGTCCCAGTGAGTGGTGAAGGAACAGAGTGGGGAGGGGCAGTCCCTGCGGGGGGCAGTGACTGACAGTCATCGCTCTCTGCAGGGAGAAAAGATTGGGAGCTGAGCGATCAGCGGTTACATGATCGCTCAATTCCTAGTATGGAGCCCGCTTAAGACAGCCGCAGTGCCACACGCCGGCTCTCAGCCTTGGGAAGAGTGTATTTTAATTACTCTGCACTTCTCCGTTACACGTTTTCTATTGTTGTACATGATCTCTGGCTCTGTAAAAATGCATACAGTGTCCTAGATTGGACTAAATGCCAAATACTGCATTCATTTGTCCAGCCTTGTTGGTGAACATTTCATATGCATACAGATACAAATGTAATCATTTGTTCTATCTTATACACATTAGGTTATCTGTGGTATCTTAAAAACACCATCAATACACATAGGGAGGTGTCCATGTATTACTTGCTATAGTTATACAAATGTAAAAATTGTACAGAATTTCTTGAGACTCCCTGTGTTCCAACATTTGTAATGATGGCAGTTCTCTGGAAACGTGGACTGTTTCCCTACATTTTGATTGAAAAACAGATTTGTATGCTTTTAAACAGTTCGTACCAATTTGCCATCCACAATTCTAATCCTTTCTTGGTTTAGAGCAACCTGATGATCTAAATTGGGTTAGAAATTCATAGAAGATGTTATTCAACCTGCACTTTAACCCCTTTGTGACCACATTACAACTTCATAAGTCCAAATATAAATGCCCCTTGCCATGAGAACATTAATAACCTTGCAGCAGTGAACTAGCACTGTGTGTGTTCCTAGTTCTTAGACCCAGTGTCAATCAGACACATTACCAACTGCTAAACATGGTCTGGGCATATAGTCTTGAAAAAAATGCTCTGATCACAAATGGTTGAATCATATTCCATTCCAGTTTTGAGTTTTTGCTTGCACAACACTGCAAATGATTATTCTCAGATTGCTGTGGAGCATTCAACTTATGTATGCGTTTCTTCAATGGGGAAAAAAGGAAAGAAGACACTTGCAATAAGTGCAAAAACCACAAGGTGGTGTGCAATGAGAACATACATTAGTAGAACGAAAAGAATGTTAATAGACAATATGCTGCCCATGCTGTCCAAAGGGTTTGTTGACACCACAGTGTATGTGATAACGGGATATATGTGCTATATTTGTGCATTGCAGTGCTTTGCAACTTATTCTCAGTGGCTACCCAATGCATGTATACGGTTACAAAAAAATGTACCATAATCCACAGATGGGCAGGAGCTTTTTTTAATGAATTCAGATGCATTGCAGCTTATTCAAAATAAGCAGGCTGCCTTATAGCCACACACAGAAACACATGCGGTAATGTGCACGTGTCATGGTGTAAACAAGAAAAGACTGCAGCATCCAAATAAGCCTGTTGCTTGTAAATGGGCAGCTGCTAAGGGCCTAAAAGCCTTTGTAAAAGATACCAGGTCAATATTCAAAAGTGTGTTTTCATTGTTGTAGAGCCTGATGTAGCTTCCAGTGATGCCACCAACATGGAGTGCAGTATCCAGAGAGATGGAGATAGCTACATAGTTAATGGGAAAAAGTGGTGGAGCAGTGGTGAGTGAAAATACATTTTATTGCATCTTTTTATCAAATTTGTTTAATATTGACTTTTCGTAATTTGCTTCACCTTTTTATAAAGTGGGGTCCCCAAAGTCTTCAACTCATCAACCCCTTCATAAAGATTCATATTGTTCATGGATAATCAAACATTTTTTATATGAAAATCATTTATGAAATACTACTTTAACTTCTGGTACCATAAACAATAATAGATACTGATAATGTACTGGCTCTCCAGCAAAGTTTGAGCTGGGAGGTATGCTCAGTACGGAAAGTGAACAGGAATACTACATGTGTATATAGCCTTCCTGAAAGGTGAAGGGTGGAAGGTCATGGATACACAGTGCAAGGTACGCTGGTAAACAATGCAAAAAAGCACTCTACGATTCAGGTAGGTGGGGATAGGGAGGCAGTTGAGGGTGAGAGGCTGTGGAATGGCACCATCTTCCAGGTTACACCCTACATATGGGTGGAACATGGTGTTAAAGTTGGTTTAAGACAAAAAGTCAACTTTGGGGTACTAATCAGGCACAGTTAGCATCTCTAGATGTTTGGCATAAGGCAGCAGATATTCAGTTTTGGAATTTAGGTTCTCATTAAAATGTCAAGGTACACACCCTTGTTCTGGAATTGTAGGTATTATGGAAAGTAATTCCATCCTAATCTTTGTTGCTATTATTTATACCCTTGAAAGTTTCAGCTATGTACTTAGTCCCTCTAATCTCTTTATGTCAAGATTATTGAGTCTTCTAGAATACGGTAAGAATGTGCAGCTGCAAAACAATGGTGTCTGAAACAGACAGCACAGTGTGCCAGACATAAGTGCTTTTATGTACCTCTCAGAGGAAATAGGACGGCATGAGAAATGTAAACAGTTTTAATGTAATAGGTTCCTTAAACAGGGGTAACAGGCAATTAGTGAAACCAGTCCTTCTAATGCTATAAAACAAACACCATAACTTCTCTACATTTATTTAGTTTAACTTAAAGTAGTATTTAACTCTCAATATTTATTGCCAGCTCTGCTTTCCTGAACTTCCTGTCCAGTAAAATATCACAAGGGACATCTACTAGGTTGGTGAAGGGAGCAGGGAGGAAGTAGAATGGAGGAGCGGGGGAACAGGGTAATCGCTTGTCTTGCTGTGCATATATGTTTGTGGAAACACGAACCGCTTACTGGCACACACAAGGGTGGCAAGGGAAAGAAGGAGCCACCCTAGAACAGGATATGAGGGTCAGTGCTCGGGACCAGCTGCGGGAAACTAAAACTTTTAAACTTCAAGGAGCACCATTCATTGTAAGTGATTTCATCAGCATTCATCACTTTTAAATGGAGTTGTTGCTAATCTTTTAGTAGGTAGAACTTACTGAGCTCATCAAAGAGTTACCAACCTTCATGCTCCTTCAGTAAACCAGGTAATAGTGCAACGGGACAAAGCTGCGCATCTGCCTGTCACTTCTCGGGTGGGGGGGTGTACTTTCAGACAGGCAGTTGGTGTCTGAAGGGTTGGGCCATGCCTGTAATGTCAGTCATAGCTGCCACCTTGTCTAGGGCCCCATTTTGCCTTGATTTGTCTCTGATCAACAGTTGTCCATTCTGAAATGTTTGAGTGAAGATTTGCTTGAGCAAACGCCTACATATACAAGATACATATGCCAAAATATAAAGAGGATAAATGGAGTAATACAATACTTACTAAGCGCCAGTATTGAACTCATGTACTAGACTCTTAGTAACCACATGATAACTCCATTCTCTTCACCCCCACCTGCCCTTTACCTGCAGCTATCCTCTACTTTTCAAAATGCAAATATATTGGTAGAGTGTGTTGTACATATTAAATATCCATATTTTATTTCCTGTTAAATAACATTGCTTTGTTTTGTTGAAATGCTGCTATGTATGTTCTTTGTGGTGCTGCTTTCTGCATGGCAGTGCTACAAAATGAGAGCTCTTTACTCATCCTCTTTTTACTTGTCTGCTACTCTCTATATGGCAAATTGATTTTTGATTATCAAGGTTTCCTAATATACAGAAGGCCATATACAGATACAATCTAGAACTCTTCAGATGAAAAGATGGAGCAGTTAGCATGTTACTTCAGGCACCAAACACCGTATGGCTACAAGATCCAATAGTCAAAATCCGGCCCTAGCTTTATGCTTACCAGTAGTGTGGCAGCAGCAACCGGCACAATGACCTGGGTGGTATGCAATCACACACTGGAGACTAACTGTCTCTGCAAAAATGCCAGGAAATTTAGCACTTACATGTGAGTCCAGGGACCAGAGAGGAGGCGGCCTTTGGAGAGGATCGAGGTGACCAAGGTGTGTACCTTCACATTGCTGGTCCACTGTCAGGAGGTGCCCATCCAGGATGGAGAGTGCGGGGCTGTGAACGGAGGGAGATGGAAGAGCGGGAGCTCCGTCCGTGACACTGCTAGGTAAACGGGGAATCAATGCGGTGTGGGAAGGACTCTGCGGCGTTCGGTCCGACTGAGCAACTGTGGATGTGGCTGTGAGTGACAGTGCTCAGGTTCAGTCTTGCACTGAGCCTTCAAATACAAGTTTACATCTAGTAGCCCTGTTTTCACTTTTAACTGCGGGGGTTGCCGCTTATTGTTTTTAGCTCCGCCCAGCTGTCATATTTAAACCGGCAGATTCCGCCACTGTAATACTGTTTCTGTTTGAGCTTGACAAAGAGGCATTCCTTGAAACGCGTTGCTCCCTCGAGATCCCCGATTTCACCACTTCCATTGAGGTGACTGCCTGCCGCCTTGACAGCACCCCTCCACCGCCACTGAGAGGACCTGCACGCCGCTCCATCCGGACCAACAGGCTTAGGACTTCACCATGGACTGAGCAGTGACACGGACGGAGCTCCCGCTCTTCCATCACCCTCCGTTCACAGCCCCGCACAGCCCCGCACTCTCCATCCTGGATGGGCAACCTCCTGACATGTGGACCAGCAATGTAAAGGTACACACCTTGGTCACCTCGATCTTCTCCAAACGCCACCTCTCTGGTCCCTGGACTCGCATGTAAGTGCTAAATTTCCTGGCATTTTTGCAGAGACAGTTAGTTTCCAGTGTGTGATTACATACCTCCCAGGTCATTGTGCCCTTTTGTGTTTTTTCAGTTGTAATAATTGCAGGTTCCTCCTCCTGTTTCTCAGAGCTGCATACCACTTAGTTAGAGTCCCCATCCGAGAGCGCTCTTTGTTGTTTTGTTTGTTGTTTCTTATTAGTTTAGAACACAATAAACTGTTCCCTCTTTTTCTTGTTTGGTGGTCTGCACAGTTGATAAGTTGCTTCGAATATTAAGTAGATCCCATGCTACCAATTTGGGTTAGAGTTAGCTTCAGAAAATTAGTATGGATTTTTACTTTTAAACATAGTTAATAAAGATTTTTGAACATTGTCTAAAACAGGACAAAAATAATAAAACAAAAAGAAAAGCGTAAAAAACAAAACAGTAAGATAACTGATACAAACATACAAATAAAGGTTGCCCCTAAGATTCGGTATGGATTTTAAAGGAGGACCACACACATAATGGGGTTCAATGTCCCCCCTTCAAATCAGGAGCCCCCCTTTTTCACATTAGAATGTTGCCTTTCACATCAGAGTCCCCCTTTACAACGGGAGCTCCATTCTTTCATACTAGACTCCCCACTCTTATAGTAGGAGTCATCCTTTTACATCAGATTCCCTGCCTTCACATAAAAAGGCACCCCCCCCCCCCCCCTTCACTTCAGGAGCCCTCTTTATATCAGAAACCCTGCCTGTGCCATGGTAAGGCATGGCACTGTGCTAATTTTGAGGCATTCCCAAAGGAAGGCAGTATTGTGTAATATCCCAGGATATTTTGCGCAGTAATCCATGACCAACTACCTGTTATGACAATCAGGATCACTAAGCTACGATTCTGTATGTCTCAACCAATAAACACAGTTATGTGACATTTTGTAAGCAAAAGATTCATTACGCACTGCTGATTTAGAACAGATGTTTAAATCACAATGGAAAGCAGAGACTTGTGCTTGGAAACAAATGCAGTGTTAAAAGTTCACCATGGACTAAACTAAACGAGGGAACCCCAAAGACATACAACAGATTCTAAAGGGATATCTAGACAGAGAAATGCTGCTATTGCTGGAAGATTCACTGGCTATTATGCTCAGCACTTTGTCAATCACTAGACCTAGTCAGACATAAGTCCGAAATCCCGATCTGCATACTAGTTGTGTCAATGACTCAACATACAAAAAAATCCGGGCAATGAGCATTTTCAGTAGGAGAGGTCAGCAAAGGCCAATAATAGAATCATCCATGTTTCTACTATGACAGGTTTACTTTGAGACACTTGAGCAGAAATTCAGGTTGAATACAATTTTTAATCCAAATATTTACTTTTTTTTAAATGATAAAATCATCAAAATAGTTCCTGCAATCATCAAGTACCTGCATTCCGTCTTTACATCAATATCCTATATTATCAAGACTCCCATTGGGGGAACAGTGAGCCAGTCATGCTCTTTTATACTGCACAGTACTGTCAATTAAACACTAACAGGGTTATTCACAAAAGGGTGAAGAGTTTGGAGAAGGCAGGAGAAGTGAACAATCTAGGACAACATAGCTGAACTGGAAAAACTCTCCAATTCAACTCACTTTCCAGTTCAGCTATGTTGTCCTAGATTGTTCACTTCTCCAAACTCTTCACACTTTTTAAAATAACTCTGTGAGTGTTTGATGTCTGAAGGAGTGAGCAGAGTGATTACCTTATCAAAGTGCTGCTGCTCCTTCAGTGTCCAATCAGCAGGCTGGGGATATGTTAGGAACCAAGCTGTATTCAGGGACATATTCAAGTATTATAATGACATAAGCACCCCTGAAAGATAAAAGCCCTGTAACACCACCTCCACATCATGTGATTAAGTAAAAACTAAATGGTAGAATATATTATTGGTAGCATGGGATCTACTTAATATTCAAAGCAAGAGAACCATGCTAGAGACTGTGTGATCGAGTTGGTACATTGCTCCATGTGTTCTGGTCCTGTAATAAACTACGTACTTATTGGAATATGGTCCTTCAGGCTCTCAGCCAAATCCTAGAACAAAGTCTGAGCCCTAAACCCGAGCTTGCCATCCTAAACTTGGGAATTGAGTATGTGCCTTCCCCGTGCTGAGTGATAACTACTCATGTATTGCTAGTGGCCAAATTGCTGATCATGAGAAATTGGAAATCTGCTAAGACACCTGAAGTGAGCGAAGTGCTGGAGTTGGTTCATGTTCATTACAATTATGAACGTATTCTGGCGCACCAACGCTCCAATCTAGACAAATTTGACAAACTCTGTCTTCCATGGTCCACTTGGTATTTGAAGTCTACATGGTATATTACACGTTGAGATCCTAATATCCTTCCATGCACTGACAATTTTTCTTTCTTTTCTGTTTTCATTTTCCTTTTATTCTGTCTTTAAACTGAAATGTTTTAACATGTCTTGGTTTAATTGAACATGTTCTACTCTTTGTAATGCCATTGTACTGGTATGCTCTCTGCGCTCTTCGCATGTCTGAGCGTATCTGTCATGTTTCTTGTTTACTCATGCTTTTGGAAACTCAAAAATCTTTTTTTTTTTTTTAATCCATACTAGACCTGGGGGACTCTCATGTGAAGGGGGTACCCCCATTTTGTGTCGAGTCCTCCCTTAAAACCTACACAAGACGCCTATCTGTGAAAAGGGTCTGGTATTGACCAGGCACTGGGGTGCTTTGAGATTTTGCAAAAATTTGAAGGATGCCTTGACTGAAAAAAGGTTGAGATATGCTCAATGAATGGGTATTAATATCCAAGGTAATACCAACGCACTGGACTCTGGACTCCGTAACGCACTGGACTCCGTAACGCTCTGGACTCCCTAACGCTCTGGACTGTGCGGGGTTAATGGTGGCTGTGTGTGTTAGGGATGCACCGATACTAGTATCGGTGCCCATGCCGAGTATTGCCCCGATGCCTAGCCCTATGCTTGAGCTTCCGGTATCAGGCGGCCAGGCACCATGTAATGATGTGTTGCCCGGGTTCCAGATTGGCCAGCTTCTCCACCAATCAGAAAGTCAGGCAACACGTCATTACACGGGGCCCGGCTTCCTGATTGGCCAGAAAGCCGGCTCCATGTTTCGGTACTCGTACTCGATACCAAAAAAGCGGTATTGGTGCATCCGTAGTGTGTGTCACAGAAAGTGCAATATTTTATCCAACACTGGGATAAAGAAATATATTATAATAGGGAACATTACAGTGCAATGCTCCCTAATATAATCAATGTCTCTAATTAAATGAAATTGCAGCACACTGCGTGCAGTTTCTGCCCCCGTAACTCCTGTAATAATGCTGATCTTTGTGACTACTATATATGATATGTTCACCGAATTATTTTTATTTCCTGCTACACATACAACCAACCTTTTTACCATGATTTGGGTTTCGGTATATCCATTGTTATACAGTGGTGCAAATGATACACACAAGAATGGAAACATGCTGTCAGTTAAAGCGGACATTTACACCCTTTGATTTAAAATCACAGAGCTGCATGCTGATAGGAAATCACCTTACATTCATTAGTTAAACAAACATATTTTTTATTTTACTTACAATTTCTTTCTTTCCACTTCTTGGTCTGCTTTGGCACAAATGATGTAATCTGTGCCCAAGTATTGCATCCTGGGAAGATTACATCAGCAGAGCGTTGCTGGGAAGTCTTGTCTGTAATCTCATGAGATCTCAGGGAAAGGCATTTTCCTCTCCTGAGATGATGTGCATGATCACATATCCTAGTCACATGTGCCGGAAATCCCGGAAGTAAAGGGAGATCTAGTAACCTACCCTTAATTAAAATGGCCACTGTCAGAAGACTGGGGATGAAAAGAAAAATAAGGTATGCAAAGAACAAAAAGCCTGCAATGATCTAGAAGTATGTGTTTGTAGATTGGTATTACTAAACATTTCTAAAGGTGGATTTGTTGTTATTTTGAAGATATGGGTAAAGTTCCTCTTTAAGATGAAAATTAGAAAGTACTACAAGTAAAAATATATTAGTATGCAATGAAGACCTTAATAAAAATGTATCCTAAAAAACAAATATTAGAAGTATTCATTTATAGATATTTATGAGACGTAAGCAGTAATGCCATAATAGTTGATATGCTGGTTCTAATTTAACTTTAAAAAACAAATAACCTGTCCTGGAAGCAGTATGGAAGGTACAGCTGCTGACCAGATGCCATTGTTAGCCTCTTTCTGAAAAAATACAGTTTGGCTGACTCTACCTTTTAATGCTTTCTAAGTTGCTGGCGTGTTTCCAGGTATAGAAGTCAGAGCACAAAACAGTTCACTAAGCCAGCACTCCATCCACTTGTACAGACGTTTATTAGCACATTACATTACATTAACAAAAGAAGAAAATAACTTGGGACTTTTATGGTACTGAAAAGTATACACAAAGGAATAGTTGATCTAAATGCATTGGTTTTATTACAAAAGCCTACAAATCATGATGGCCACTACGTACAATTGTACTAAAACTAAACAGTCTACCTGCAAGCTTAACATTTTATAGCGTTGAGCCTTGGAGGTGGATTGTTTGGTTTTAGTTTAACTGTATGTAGTGGACATCACACATTTACATTTTTTGTAATAAAAAGAATGATTTTAGATCAGCTATTCCTTCATGTATGCTTTTCAGTACCATAGAAGTCCCAATTGATTTTCTTCTTTTAGTTAATATAATAAGGAATAAGGATGTGGGTAGAGAGCTGGAGCTTATCACATAAATCACCATAGGAACGCTAGATTTCTGTAACGTTTATTAGAATATACCGAGGTAAAAGAAGGGTGTGCTAATGCATTTTGGCCAATCCTGTCTCCAGTCATAGCCATAAATACCCTCCCAAATCAAGAATGGAGCATCGCAAAGAGATGGGTTGGCATCAATGCCTGGGAACCATAAACACATATCAAAATTCACTAACCATGAACAAAATCATATAATAATACACAATACATACCAGTAACTTTAACATACACAAATAGTAAGTGGGACTAATATATCCACTGAGAACTGTGTCCAAAAAAATGTAAGTAATATATATACACAACAAAACCCTTAATGAATAAAACCTCAGCAAAGTAAGAGGCCCACTTAATATGTAAATCTAAATCTCAATGATGGTTAAAGCTGAAGTGTAGTCATTTATTTTGGTTATTTTTATTTAATTTTTTTAAGAGTCTGGAGGGGAGGATTCTAAAGAGGAGACGTGAAAGAGCTTCATAGTTCTCATGTCTGATTTTAGTCTTTCACATGAACGAGCACAGAGGGAAAGTAACCACCCTCTGGCAGGAAGTTGTGGCTGGAGAAAAATAAAAGGCATTTTGGAGCATTTAGAGCTGAACAATGACAGAATAAGATACACAGTCATTTATTATTTATGTAATAGAAGTTATTTTTATTATTTGATTTCTGAGTTTAGTGCCGCTTTAAGGAGGCACCACTATTACTTTTGAAGAGGTTCGGAGAAAGTAAAGACCCCGAACTCTGAGGCTTTCTGCATGAGAACCAGTAACCCCCATTTAAGACTACAAATAGCCGCATGAAGAATAAATAAATTCCACTTCACTAGCTCAAGTGACCTCATTAATGGTTGATATGCCAGTTCTACTATAACTTTTTTTTTTTTAAATATGGAAAGTACTATTGCTGATGAGATGCCCCTGCTAGACTCTTTCTGAAAAATACTGTTTGGCTGACTGCCTTCAATGCGTTCTAAGTCAGAGATGTGTTACCAAGTATAGAAAGCCCAGCAACTAGCATTTTCTGAAAGAGAGACCATCAGTGGCAGTGTCCACAGTTTTTCTTAATATACCATATTTGTGTACACAGTGTAAGGTGAAATTGCTTTCTACTTAAGTTACCAGTTTACATTTAAACACAGACATGTTTGACATATGTGCTATTTTTACTATAAAATCAATGAAATTTCCTCAGAGTGTTTTCAATTTTGTGACATTAGATACCGGCACACTTTTTAGTGTTATTACGTATATCATTCCCCACTTTGCACTCTTAAGACAGGTTTAAATGTGGAATATAAATGTGTGTGTGTGTGTGTGTGTGTGTGTGTGTGTGTGTGTGTGTGTGTGTATATATTCCACATTTAAACTCTTGATATAGGTGTCAGTTGTCCTTACAACTGACCTATTCTCTGGCTATTTCAGCAGCAAAACAACTAAGGAAAATAGCTAACCTGCAGATGGTACAGTCAGTTCCAAAATATCAAGCAAAAAAAGGTTGGTGGGTTTTAGAAGATACATATACAGCTTATAGTTTGGTTGTTAATATCCTTATATACTATTTTTCAGCAAATTACATTGTGGTATTCTACAGGTAGCTGATAAATATACATATGTATTTGTAGCTGAAGCTATAATTGCCAGTGGCTTAGATGGAAAAGCTAATAGTTTCTTCTACATGGCTTTCAGAGTGCATTGCGTACTCCTCTGCACTTTCACTTCTTTGTTTTCTCCAAGAGCCGAATCTTTTCACGGTTTTAGTGATGTAAGTTTTAAATGTAGTTCCCATGTAGGCATAGAGTAATGGGTTGAGACAACAGTGGAACAAGGCCATGCTCTCTGTCACTTGCATCATTAAGTCAATGGTTCTGCTGGTCTCACATCTTGTAATCAGTCCATATATAATATCCAAGGCTCTACATAATTTGGTTATGTTGTATGGCAACTGGGTGATCAGAAAGACTCCTACTACTGTCAGCAAAACCTTGAGGGACCGTGATCTTTTAATGTTTGGAGTCTTTAGAAGAACCTTGGCCATTGCCACGTAGCAGAACAACATGATGAGAAATGGTATTACGAAGCAGAAGACAATCTCAAGGATTTGAATTAATGCTGTAACTTCTTTTACAGAACCTTTAGGATATATTGGAAGACATGCGGGTTTGCCATTGTGTTCCTTCACTTCACTGAAATATAAATCGGTGATGCTCAGCATTATGGAAGTGGTCCAGACAAAAATACAGATTGCCCAGCATCTTTTTTTGAAATGTTGTTGGCTTGATGCTTTGGTCACTGCATGGAATCTGTCCAAGCTAATGCAAGCCAGGAATTGCATTCCTGAGCTGAAGTTTATAGTATACAAAGCTGCAGTTATCTTGCACATTGCATGTCCCAACTTCCACCCAATTGATGCATCCACAGCCCAGAAAGGAAGGGTGAAGAGCAGCAACAGATCTGCCACTGCTAAATTCAATAGATACACGTCAGTCTTGGTCCTCATCTTTTTGTAGTATGCATATGTGGCAACCACTAAAAAATTTCCAGCAACACCAATAACGAATGCCACTGAATAGAATGCTGGGAGGAAAACTTCAGCAAACCTGCGAATCTCATGCTTTACACAGAGTTCTTCATAATGGTCATAATCAAAAGTTGTGTCTTTGTAGTCCTCATAGTTTTCTGTCGGTGTCATTAGTGTTGTGTTAATATGTTCCTTCATTTTTCCGTTTCTGAAAGGAAAACATGGTTTATTAGCACTCAATTTATCATAAATATGCAATTCCCACACAAAAGAAAATACTCAGCATTAAGCTATAATTTAAGACAACAGAATAGAAAGTAATTGTAACAGATGTAGGGATCTCCTAATTTAACTCTGGACACTGCATTGTTACAGCGTCCTGTATGTTCTGAATTAAAAGAAAACTATTGGGTAAGTGTTTTTCCCCATAGTTCTCTTTAGGGTCACAGGAGGACATATACTAGCTTCCTCCCGTGATCCAAAGCTCAGTATATTGCGGGCTATTGCACTCGATTGATATACTGTGAGCGCCGCAGCCGCGACGGATCCCGACATTACTGTCGAGATCCACCCAGCTGTATGAGTGACAGCATGCTCTGCCTATCTAGAGGCAGAGAAAGCTGTACCCGCCCCCTCCCCTGTCCGTTCCTCCACTCAGCTGTATAGGATCAGAGAGGGGAGGGGGGGAATCCCTGCGGGCAGCAGTGACTGACAGTCACTGCTCTCTGCAGGGAGATGACAGATCGTGCATGTTTCTGCTCACTTGCCGACCTGTGACAGCTTCTTTGTCACAGGTCAGCTCTAACTATGAGGATAAATGGGCATCACTCGCCTCATAGATCTCCTTTAACTTTTTCCTAAGTGGATCATAAAAAATGTTTAGGACAATAGGTGAAAGTATGATCCAGAGCTACTGCTTTTATTATGGCACTATTATGACACTGATGTGATTATTTATATCAAGTAGAGCTGCAACAGTTAATCGATTTTAGTCAATTAAAATCGACGATTGAAAACGTCAACGTTTTCAATCGTCGATTCGTCGGCTATCAATTGATTTGTCTGTTTGGGGCTCCACATGCGACCTGAGCCACACGCTGCGGCCACCGTGCCCACCGCACAGGTGTATGGGTGCAGTAGTGGAACAGGTGTACAAGGGTGCTGTGTTAAACAGGTGTATGGGTGCAGTAGTGGAATAGGTGTGTGGGGGTGCTGTGGTGGAACAGGTGTATGAAGGTGCAGCGAGGAACAGGTGTATAGGTGTGCAGTGGGGGAATAGTTGTGTGGGGGTGCTGTTGTGGAACAGGAGTACAGGGGTGCTGTGGTGGAACAGGTACGAGTTACGCCGCGGATGAGAATACCACCAGCTATAGAGGACTACAAATCCCAGCAATACTACATTATACAGCGCAATGCAGAATAACGCCATCTATGGAGGAATACATCAGATCCCAGCAATAATACATTGTGTATATATAATAGTATAGTATAATGTACTATTGATGGCATTTGTTGTATTCCTCTATAGCTGCTGGTATTCTGCATTTCGCCGTATAATCATTATACAGCACACTGCAGAATATCACCAGCTATAGAGGACTACAAATCCCAGCAATAATACATTATATACAGCCCAATGCAGAATAACGCCAGCTACAGAGGACTACAAATAACTAGTAGTCCCTCACTGGATCCTTTTTTTTTTTTTTTTAATCGAACTTAATAATCGGCTAACTATATCGATTATGAAAATAATCGTTAGCTGCAGCCCTTATATCAAGCTGATCTATTTTACATCTATGAAAAACTGAAAAGGCTTTACATTCCCTTAAAGGAGATTGTACAATCTCTTTGTACAGTCAGGCATTGATGTATGTGGCCACCTTGAGAGCAAACTGTGGTGTCATTGCCCCTCTAGTGGGTTTCCCATTGGAATATATGAAAAATGATCTACATGGAGGTGAACCGGGAAGTCCAATTCGTGACTAAGACATTGTTGCCACATCAGGATTGGGAGTCAGGGAAATATTCTTTCTTGTCCGTCAGTTTGGTTTATACTCGGTAAAATATTAATTATCTCTCACTTCAAGCCCTGATGAAGGGTGCATTCTTTAACCCCTGAAATGCGTTGGCATTGGGATAAAGTATTTTATCTTACCTTGGAATAAATCTATATCTGGACGATTATTTTTAGGTGAGATGCCTCAATCTCAGATTCTTTCTGTTACTAACCTAGCAGACAGTGGAAGTCCTTTGGTATGGAGAAGCTGTCAACCCCAACAACCCCCAGACATCCAAGTTAAATACCACTACACCACCTCTTGCATTAATGGGTAATCATAAGGTTCTCAAGCTACCCTTCAACATTTCTTTTCACAGACAGTAATGAATACCAGTCAGAGATCCAAGCCCTGCCTCCTTTACTTTTATCACCATGACATCTCCTATTCTTATACATTAAAACAAGTTTTACATTGTATGCAGTGGGCTCATTAGTGTTTACATAGTTTTGTGCTGTTTTGTCTTCAAGCATTAAAGCTGCAGGACCGCCGTGGTTGTATTCTCAACTGTGCAGTGCATATTTTAGAAAGCACTATACACTTTCCTGACTAGATAAGTGTCAAGCATATTCACAATCAATCTTTTGGTGTAATAGGCAGTGTGCCTCCTATCCAAGGTAAAAAGTGAAAGGGAAACAATTATTCAAATGATGTAATACTGGCACATTTCCTGAATACACAAACAGTTTTGATTCAGACGGATTTTCTAATACATTCAACAAAGTCTTCTCATTGAATCATTTTTTCCCGAGCATTTACTACACAGGAAAGTATCTTTCAAATAATGATGTTTAAATAAAATATTATTCTAATATCACATAGATACATTATGGAAATATCAAGGAGGGAATCCTAATTAATAGGATAAATGATGTATTCATCATTGATCAGTTGAATGCATTTTGTGGAATTGCACTCCTTCATATCTATGTGTATGTATATTTTTAGGGCTCATTCACACAGGCGCAGAGGTTTGTATACCGTATAACTGGTTGGATCTCTGCATTCAGAAGCCACAGGTGTTGCATGCAACCCACCTATGCAAATTAATGACAGGCAGCAGCTCTACGCTGGTAAGTGCTGCTCCAGGCATGTACATCCATACGGGTTCAAATACACTATGTGGCCAGATTATTATGACCACCTGACGTTTGTAGGCAAATTAGCTATAATTTTGCGCTGAAGTTGCTAGAGGGCCAGACCATTATAAATAGGGAAGCAGTAGAAGTGATTTTTCTCTGAAGATATGGGTAAACAACGCGATTTAACAGCCTTTGAACGTGGGATGATTGTTGGAGCTCGGAGCCATGGAGCGAGTATCCGCAAAACAGCAGAATTCGTTAAATGTTCAAGAGCAGCTGTTGTTAAAGTGTTTAAAGACTGGACTGTCAGCCGAAAATCTGGGTCTGAACGTGCGAATTGTGGCCGTCAGCGACTAGTCAATGTTAGGGCAGAACGGAGAGTGGCAAGACTGGTACAAGACAACAGAAGGGCAACAGTGCATCAAATTACTGCAGATCTTAATCAGGGATCCTCTCAAATGATCTCTGAACGCACTGTTCGCCGTACACTGTATCGTATGGGATATGGAAGCCGAAGGCCTGTTCGAACACCTTTGCTGTCTGCAGTTAACAAGATAAAACGTCTCCAATTCGCACAGGAACACAAGGATTGGACAGTC
>NW_017306487.1:976395-978375 GCF_000935625.1 Nanorana parkeri
TTTGCTGTCTGCAGTTAACAAGATAAAACGTCTCCAATTCGCACAGGAACACAAGGATTGGACAGTCAAGCATTGGAAAAAAAGTCATGTGGTCCGATGAATCACGTTTCCAGTTGCATCATGGAGATGGCAGAGTGAGAATTTGCACCCCACATGCATGAGTACAGCCCTTCAAGCTGGTGGGGGCAGTGTTATAGTTTGGGGCATGTTTTCCTGGCATGATTTGGGCCCTTTAATTCGTGTGGAACAACGTCTGAATAGCACAAAATACAAAAGTATCGTTGCTGATCAAGTTCATCCTATCATGTTGATGGCGTATCCCAATGGAGATGGCTTCTTCCAACAAGACAATGCGCCATGCCACGGTGCTCGTATTGTGCAGGAGTGCTTTCAAGAGCATGAGGGAGAATTTACCTTGCTTAGTTGGCCCCCCACAATCACCAGATCTCAATCCAATTGAGCATTTGTGGGACGAAGTTGAAAGAGCCATCAGGCAGCTGGTTCCACAACCATCAAATCTCACAGAACTGGACAGTGCTATTCATCAGTCATGGTGTCAGATTCCTCGCATCACCTTTCAACATCTCGCGGAGTCAATGCCAAGAAGAATTGCCACAGTATTGAAGGCAAAAGGTGGCCCAACGAAGTACTGATGGGGTGGTTGTAATAATCTGGCCACTCAGTGTATATGCCCCTGGACACACACAATCTGCTTCCAGGGTAATAAATACAGACTGGTACACAAGTATTTCCTCGGAGCAGCATACCATCATATAGCCGCAGCCTGTAATTCATTTGCAGAGATGGACTGTATGCAACATCTGTCAAGACAGTTTTTACAGTACATGGACCTCTACCCCCCTTTGGTTGAGCCCTACGTGCTGAAAGATGTAGACTTTTAAGGTACAAAGGTTAGAGATGTGTAGCACTTATTAGATTTCAATTTTTATCAGGTTAGCATGGTCACACTGGTGAAAGACATTTGTTGATTACGTTATGTACCGTTGCTCCTCATAAATAAATTGGTTGCTTTAGGTAATTCACATTACTTATCACATTCTGCTTTAAAGTGTATTTCCACATTTGCAGTCAAGTTTGAGAAAACTATCTATATGTTTCTTATCTGTTTCCATTCACACAGCATACCTAAATAAAAAATAAATATATGCACAGTCATGGCCAAAAATATTGGCACCCCTGCATTTCTGTCAGATAATGCACCACTTTGCGCAGAAATTTGTTGCAATTACAAATGTTTCGGCATTCTCATATTTATTTCTTTTGTTTGTATTGGTATGACACAAGTGGAGAAAAAAAAGCCAAATCTGACACATTCCACGCAAAACTTAAAAAATGGACTGGACAAAATTATTGGCACCATCAATTAATATTTGGTAGCAAAGGCCCTTGGAAAAAAATAACTGAAATCAATCGCTTCCTGTAACCATCAATGAGTTTCTTACACCTCTGTACAGGCATTTTCGCCAACTGCTCCAGGGCGCTCTTTCGCCAACTGCTCCAGGGCGCTCAGATTGGAAGGGTTACTTTTCCCAACTGCTGTTTTGAGATCTCTCCACAGGTGCTCTATGGGATTTAGATATGGACTCATTGCTGGCCAGTCCAGTACTCTCCAGCTTTGTCTGAAACAATTTCTGGGTACTTTTTGACGTGTGCTTTGGGTCATTATCCTGCTGTAAGACCCATGACCACTGAAGGAGACACAACTTTTGGACACTGGGCCCTACATTGCACCCTAGAATTTTTTGGTAGTCTTCAGATTTCATAATGCCATGCATAAGAAATAAACATGAGAATGCCTAAACATTTGTAATTGCAACAGTTTTCTGAGCAAAGTGGTGCATTACCTGAGAGAAATGTAGGGGTGCCAATATTTTTGGCCATGACTGTATATATATATATATATATATATACACACACACACACACACACACACACACATATATATATGTGTGTGTGTGT
>NW_017306487.1:979939-983915 GCF_000935625.1 Nanorana parkeri
TATATATATTATTTCTCACCTTTTTAGATGTTTTTTGTTGAAGGCATTTCTACAGATCTCAAGCTAGTATAAGGGACAAGCAGGCAGACAAACTGAGCTTCCTCTAATTAATATACAATGCTTCTAAGTCTTTAAACCTTTGTTAGGACAGACCGTGTTCAAATTTAGTTTACAAATGATAATGAGATCTGCCAGCACAGACAAGGTTAATTAGAGTAAACATGACTTCCCACAGCCCTCTCCATAACATGACATAGTGGGGTAGGCTAGGTCGGCTTTCCAAGCAAGTTAGAAGCATTTAAAAATGTAAGCAGTAAATAAAAAGAAAATGTTTTAAGTTAGCAATGTGAATAGTAACATGTAACAAATATAAAGTTGGCTGCAAAAGTGGAAATACACTTCAAGGGTTCATTCACACCAAAATCGGAAGTTGACTTGCAATTGTACCTTTTCGATTTCCTTCCTATACGTTGCATTGCGTTTTTCAACGGATGCTAATGGAAGGGCACCGAAAAATGAATAGGTGTAATTGAGGCTAATTCACACTGTTGAGCAAAAAAAAAAAAATAGTGCATGTCCTACTTTTTTTTCCCCAGTGAAATGGAGGGGTGTGAACTAAGCCCCATTGACACCATTTCATTTTTAGGTGCCCTTCTGTTAGCATCTATTGAAAAACGGATCGCAACCCAACAGATTGCAACGGGCTAATAATAAAAGTACCATGGGCTAATCTAATACAGAAACACTTGTAACAAAGCATTAACAAAACAAAATTCCTCTTCATGATCTGACTACTCTACAGTAAAATTTGATTGGTCACTATAGATTTACTGCACTTTTGTTGCTTTGTGTGCTACTAAATTAAGCCAGTTGTTATTTTATTATTTCCTTTTAGCTGTACTACACACATGTATCGCCCATCTATGGTTGTCCTTAAAATTTATTCATATTTTGGTACAGGGAAGAGAAAATAATTGCAACATATTTAGCGTTTAAGAGAGTGAAAGCAAAAGGAACAGATTTCATATTCAAGAGAATAAAAGTACAAGCAGCTTTCTAAAATATGTAAAGACAATAGTAATACAGAAATTATGTACAACAGTCACTCACCTATTGAAGACTGTCCACTTGCTTTGTAATACAGTGCACACTTGAAGAACTGCGGCTGCACATTTAAAAGGCAAAAGAACTGAAAGAAGTACAAGCCCTTGTCATCCAGCCAGCACTCCTCCCATCTTTCTCTGGAAGCTTAGATAACACTAATTCACTGCCTGTTTTCTTAGAGAATGCAGTTCCTGGAAACACATAAGTGTAGAGGGCCGTTCAGTTTTACTATATATTTAACATGTGGGATATTTCTTTCTCACGGTTTCATTTGGAATTTTTATAGTGACGTTTCTTATTGTCACAAGGTCTAGACGTTTTTTTTTTTAAGTGTACTAAATAAATATTGAGGATTTCTCAGTTGTATTCTGTGCCTTAAACTAGAACGAAACTTAGAACTAGTTTCACTCTTTTTGTTAAAAGCATACCTGGTTTTCCTGCCATAAAGGTCATTGTTCAGCCATGTCCTGTTATGGAGTGACAAATCTCTGTCAGCTGTGCTCCTGTAGTCTCACCCTGTCACATGCATCTCCGATGGAAACTGCAAATGGCTATGCCAACATACATTGCACTGGCATGGCTCGCCCTCGCCACTTTCAGGAAGCTGGTCCAGAGCAATGATTTGCAGCCGATGCTGGAATGAGGGTATGTGGATAGTAAATGGCTAAATTAGGCTGCAGGAGATTAGCAGCACTGAGATGAAAAAAGGTTAAAACAGTATTTTATGGAAAAAAAGGGCATTGTTTGTGATACACAGCAATTAAACAGCAAATAAAGCAGAATTCTAGGGGAAATTATTATTAACCCCTGCAGTGGGGCTTCCCCCGCACTGCAAGGGTTAACTGCTCATTTTGGTCTAGAGAAGGAAAAAAAAGTTATACTCACCCGATCCTTGGAGCTGGCTGGTTGTGACAGTGCTTCCTCCAGCTCGTCTTCTCGTCAACTGCGGCGTTGACATGTCCCTCTGTGTCCACACTTTCTATAAACTGTATAGAACATGATGACTCAGGGACCGATCTTAGACCGTTGCAACAGAGGGGGAGAGAGGCTCCAGGGACCAGTCTAAGAGCAAGCCGGCTTCAAAGGTTCAGGTAAGTTTGTTTTTTTCCCCATAGACCAAAACAAGCAGTTAACCCTTGCAGTGTGTGGGTAGCCGCTCTGCAAGGGTTAATAATAATTTCTACCGCAGTTCTTCTTTATATTTCATCCTGTTTTGGGTCTACTTTAATTCTGACAGATAATTACACTTGTGCTCATAAGTTTACATACCCTGGCAGAATTTATGATTTCCGGGCCATTTTTCAGAGAATATGAATGATAACACGAAAAACCTTTCTGTCACTCATGGGTAGTGTTTGGCTGAAGCCATTTATTATCAATCAACGGTGTTTACTCTTTTCCAATCATAATGACAACAGAAACTACCCAAATGACCCTGATCAAAAGTTTACATACCCTGGTGATTTTGGCCTGATAACATGCACACAGGTTGACACAAAGGGGTGTGAATGGCTATTAGAGGGAACCATCCTCACCGGTGATCTGTTTGCATGTAATCAGTGTGTGTGTATAAAAGGCCAATGAGTTTCTGGCCTCCTGACAGACCCTTGCATCCTTCATCCAGTGCTGCACTGACGTGTCTGGATTCTGAGTCATGGGGAAAGTAAAAGAAATGTCAAAGGACCTGCAGGAAAAAGTAGTTGAACTGTATAGAACAGGAAAGGGATATAAAAAGATATCCAAGGAATTGAGAATGCCAATCAGCAGTGTTCAAACTCTAATCAAGAAGTGGAACATGAGGGGTTCTGGTGAAACCAAACCACGGTCAGGTAGACCAACTAAACTGTCAGCCACAACTGCCAGGAAAATTGTTCGGAATGAAAGAAAAACCCACAAATAACTTCAGGTGAAATACAGGACAATCTGAAAACATGTGGTGTGGCTGTTGCAGGATGCACAATAAGGAGGCACTTGAAGAAAAGAAAAGATAGATATATAAACACAGAAATTCTGTCACAGAAGCTGGAGTTAGTGACCGCTGAGACAGGTGGCGCTGTCTCAGTAATCACACAGAGCAGACGAAGAAGGGCCTCTATGGTGAGCTCCTATGGGGGACCGGGGGACCCCGAAAACCACGGCGGGGGGCGGACACGATCGCCGCTGCTCGATTTAATACAAGGGATCTAATTAGATCCCTTGTATTAAACGAGCGGCAGCTCCCACTGTACATTCAGCTCTGCTTGTCAGGAGCAGGGCTGAATGTACAAAAAGAAACTACCTGCCCGGCGCCCGAAACTGCCCGGGCGTGGGGCGATAGGTATTCGCTCCATTAGACGCAGGCACATTTCCCCCCTCCATTTGGGGGGAAAAAGTGCGTCTTATGGAGCGAAAAATACGGTACTCCATCCCATATTACCCCTTTATGACATACATCATTGGCAGTGGGTTCCTCTAAACCAGGGGTGCCCACAAGGTCGATCGCGATCTACCAGTCGATCGCGTAGCGATCACTGGTAGATCGCCATGTCCTCTCCTCCCGCCGCTTCTCTGGATCCCCGCTGCTCTCCCCAGCGGGGATCCGAGAAGAAGTGAAGGAACCGGCGGCGGGGGAGGGCGGAGGACGGAGCCGCTGTCACAGAACTAATGTAGAGCGGTGAGGAGAGAGAGAGACACTCGGCCAGGATCTGACAGCCGGCGCCTCTCTCTCCCCGGGAGAGCAGGGGGGGATGCAGAGGAGAAGTTGAGCCCATTTGTGCGTGGCCGAGCGGGAGAGGATCGGTACATGTCAATAGTATGTACCAATCCTCTGTGCAGGACAAACACTGGAGCGATCGTCTGATCACTCCAGTGTTTGTAAATAACTGGGGACACA
>NW_017306487.1:983938-1023145 GCF_000935625.1 Nanorana parkeri
CATAATGTATAATACATTAGGGTAGACTACAAAAACTAAAAGATTAAATGTGTGAACTGAGAGATAGTCCAAAATGAAAATAACGCTCTGGGACTTTCGATTTTAATCTGCCGCCACTGTAACTTTCAAAAAAATCAATACATTAAGGCAACCTTGAGGTGTTCTGTACAGCATTCCCCACAGAAATGTCATTTTTTGTGTCTGTGATTGGCTCACTAATTTTCGCAGAAGCCTAACATTTTACTTGTGTCTAGTGCAGACATCAGATAAGGTTTAACTACTAAAGGGATGGAGACACTGCAACTTTCCTCAACATTGAGATTTGATTAGGTGGTTAAATTGCATGCAGACCCTCACATCCAGGAATCAGTCTGGAAGGGAGCAATTAGCTCAGAACAGAAAAAAGTAAGACACAGTTTGTTAAAATCCTTGCAATATACAAAAATCACCCAAAAATGGGGTTACACTTTAGAGTTGAGAAACAAGTACTTTTTAAGCTTTCCTGTTTAATATACACATGTTACTCATCCTTCTGAGTATGTCCCTTGTCTATATTTATAATACTTTCAATAAATAATTTAAACTAAAGGTTTTGGTAGAAGATGGCAGTACATGGGCAATTTAAAAGAAAAAAGGTGCAGCATCAGGGACAGGACAGCCCTGAGTCCATACAGAGATTCAATTATGGCGCTGGAGGAAGCAAGCAATGGACTACAAGTGGGGTTATGTCACTGCACTTGCTTCATGGTGGTCTATGAGTCTGTCTGCCACAGCAGTAGAAGATGGCAGGAGAGGGGCAATTTAAAAAAAAACGTGCAGCATCAGAGACATGACATTTCTTCACATTTAATTTCATATTTCATATACCAATAATAATGATTGTTATCTGCCACTGCAATCATTGAGCTCACGATAGACAAAAAAAAACACATGACTGAAAATCACATTATATACCAATAATAATGATTGGAATCTGCCGCTGCAATCATTGAGCTCACAATAGACAAAAATAACCACATGACTGAGAAATAACATATGTTACAGTTTAGTGAATCGAACCGTTATTCAGTAAAACACTGAAAAGAATGCAATGTTTAAGATGCCAGTAAAATAAATGCTAAAAAATTACCCCAGCAATAGAAGGCTCCTAATTGTTACCTCTCTAGCCGGAGGCGAGTCCTAACTTCGCTCTCTACAAGAGCTATGGTGGCTGAAGAATCTTCAGAATCCAATACACTTCGAGATGTGTCAGATGGCAGGTCTCCTGCTGTGCTTTGGGGGTCCTCCCTATGGCCCCCCCATCACCACTGCTTAACTTCCCTATGGTACCTGTGTATGCACCCTGTGACAGTAACACTTGTACCCCGGCTGGATACGCCGTCGGAGCTAGCTCCCCGTGCACTGGAACTAACTAGCAAGTTGTTATAGCAGAAACATTAGCCTAAACATCAGACAGAACCAAAGTTAGGGTAAAACAAGAACTACGAATCTCTGCCTGCACACCATAATCTCTCTCAGTTGCATACATTCACCCAGTCACTGGTTGGGATACAGTGCAGGGGAGCAAACATGAGAACACTTTCTTAAGCAATAACACACACTTTATAGCTCACAGATACCACCTCCCTTAGGTAAGATTACAATACTTTGATTAAATTAACTTTTCTGGGAAATAGCTGAAAAGGTTAACGATAAAGGGATTATCAAATAAGGTTACCGATAAAATGATTATCAAGGTGATCTTGTCAGCAGGCTGATGAGATAGAAAAATGTAGTTATCCCAGCAGGAGCCTATTGTTTGGGGGAAGCAGCTCAGACTTAGTGGTTCCAGCAGAACATGGCACGCAAAATGTCTGGCCAAGAGTCCGTGTTCCAGCTGGTGTGTATAGTGCTAAATAAGCCCTATGGGAGTTCCATAGCGGACTTCAGATATTAGGTCCGGGACAAGATGCAGTACTAGCCCGAAAGGCAATTTAAAACCTTAATCCAGGCCAGGGTCCACAGTAAGTGGGAAGGAGGCTGGCCTACAGTTCCCTCCAAGTGCCCTGGGCATGGAGGGTTCCGTTGCACACCCTACATAGCAAAGAAACAAAGTTGCAAGGACTTGTAGCCAACTAGGAAGGTGTACAACAAGAGCAACAAAATTAAAATTAAAAAAAACTTTCCCAATGTTTAATCCTGTTAACTAGCAAAAAGATGTGAAAGCACATTCAATATTTCAGTAAGCTACACAAGTATCAGCTAACGTACATCTGCAAATATATTTTTTTTTTCTAGGTTATCCAGCGGATTAAATTAATCCCTGACTTACATCACAGGGTGTGATTTGAAACTAGCAGACCATAAACATTTATACATTTACCGTATACATAACTATACAAAACATAAAAATGTATAAGAGTTGTCATGTAAGAGTGAACGCTACAATTATCTTTGGAACATTCTTTCGCGGCCATGAACGCAGAGTTGTAGCCAGATGTGATTTCGTCTTCAACTGTGTTTTTATCTAAGCCTATCCTGTGATAGGAGTTGTATTCTAGTATGAGATCATAGTATTAGGTATTTACTTCCTTCTGTCAAATCGCTTCCATTATGAATAAATTCAGTTACATGGGTAGGAGAAAACTATGGTCTGTTATTATATTTTAACATGAACCTGTATTTTGCCCTTGCAGGGGAACAGATTTATTGTGTAATAGCTCTGCTGCTGCTGTTTATCGTCTATATGTTCCTCAGCTGCCCTCTTTAGCTGACGCAGTCCCTAGAATAACCAGGTATTTGTGGGTCAAATGAACTGATTTTCCCAACATGACCAAGAATCATTCATGACAGGCTGTTGTTAACAAGAGATGTTATGAAGGTGATCAATCCCAAAGAACTGTGGGCAGTGAAAATGCTGTCATGTCTGTGTAAAATCGTCTACATCAATAAAACATATAACTGGATTTTGTAGAACCTTTTAGAATTTTAGAAAATTCATTGAATTTTCATATTTTTTTAGTGTTAGGATTTTAATGATGGTTTCCAAGAACCACCTACACTCCTTATGGTCTGCAACCTTCCAATGGTGGTGGTGCTCTGATGATCACACGGATGGCACCGTGCAAAGCTCAGAATAGTCTCAACAGGTCACCGGCACACACACACACAGATGAATTCAATATCTCATGGATATGTTTATTGAAGAATGTCACGGCATGTCATTAGAAGCTGAAGCTAACTTCAGCTTCTAATGACATGCCGTGACATTCTTCAATAAACATATCCATGAGAAATTGAATTCATCTGTGTGTGTGTGCCGGTGACCTCTTGAGACTATTGTGGGATTTTAATGATGGTTTACATCTTGTCCATTTAGTGAATTTTATTTTTTTAGATTGGATTTAAAAAAAGTCATCTCTTATATGAGTAGACTAAACAATCACTTGTATTGGTAACAATAATCTGGAGAGAATGATGTCCTAACTTCCAGAAAGTTTGAAAATCTTGATGGATATCTTCCATTCATTCGTTTTTAGGAATCATATTATAATCCAGTATGTTATGTTATTGAAACGTCACTGAATTGTACAAAAATCTAATTCTTGTATAGTCAGCTTTATAGCCATGTGGCCCAGTGTATATATTTCTTACAAACTCCAAGTAACATACACATTTATGAATTGCCTACTTTGGCTCTGACATTGCTAAGTGTCTGATGGCCATCCTTTAGATTTCCTCCAGTGGTGTAAATAAAAATTACAGAGCCCCATGGCAGAATTTTGATGGGACCCCCATCAGTGGCAGTTACCCTGTGATGTGCCCCTATTCATACCACTTGATCATTGGTAGTAAAAAGTGTGTGGCATACATAGCACCCCTATGTACACACCCTTAAATTGACTTATGCCATTCTTCTTGCTGTTGCATCTAATAGTACCTGTGCATAGAGACTGTTGTAAGCTCCTTACTTTACTCTCTCCTGCCACAGTTCTCTAACACTCCCTAGATAGCAGCTGTGAAACTCTGTAAAGAATAAACTTTATCTTCAGATGTGTGCCTGGATACAGTGACAACAGTGGATGATGAATAGGGATGAGCCGAACACCCCCGTGTTCGGTTCGTATTCGAACATTGGAACGGCCTAAATGTTCGAGTACGAACTCGAACTCAATGCAAGTGTATGGGGGTCGAATGTTTGACCCCCATACAGCTGCCAGTACATGTAGGAAAACTGTGGCTGCAGCGGCCTATGTCCCTTCAAATCACCGCTGCTCTCCGCGCCTGTGTTGGCGGAGACAGCGGGGACACAGACCGCTGCATGCCTTCGCTGCCCCCCTTACCTCCGCTGCTGTCCCGGCCTCCGATACCCTGGTCCGTCCTCTACTGTTCCGGCCTCCGGTCCCCTAGTCTGTCTGCGTCTTCTCTGGTCCGGCCGCGGCTCCTGTGCCCCGCCCTCCTGCATCCTCTTCATTGCAGGCTGGGAGTCATACCCAGCCTGCTATTGGATATTGTAAAATGCAATAGCAAGCTGGCTATTGCACCCGCCGACTGCCTGCTGTCAATCATCATGGGGGGACCTGATAGAGAACTTTCTCCTACAGGCCCCTCCTCCGCTGAGCCCTGATTGGGCAAAGTCTTGCAGGTCAGGTGCAAGACTTTAACAAATCAGAGCTTCAGTGGGCATTTTGCATTATGGAATGTCCGCGGTCGAACAAACCGCAAACATCCCATAAAGTACGGCGTTTGGCGAGCGCTCGAACTGCCGATGTTTGATTCAAACTCATGTTAGAATCGAACACTCGGCCCATCCATTCTCATGAACTGCTTCTGTGCTAAAACTGTTCCCCATACAAAGGAGAGGAGCTTTACTGTTGGACAAAAGTAATCCAGCTTGGGCAGGTGGATCAATGTTTAAAGGAGAACTATGAGATGAGTGATTTCCACTCGCCTCATAGTTCTAGCCGACCTGTGACAATGAGACTGTCACAGGTCGGCTCAGTAGATCGGGAGGTGAGCGAACACATACCGGATTTGCTCACCTCTCGATGCTGTCACGGCTCTCTGCCGTGACAGGGGGAGGGGCTGGATTCCCCTCTCCCCACACCGATCTGCCAGCGCTGACTGGCGGAACGGACGGGGGAGGGGGCGGGTACAGCTGGCTCTGCCTGTAGATAGGCAGAGCCAGCTGTCACTCACACAGCTCGGCAGATCTCGACTTCGATGTCGGGATCCGCTCCGGCGTCGGCGTTTCAGTATACTGAGAGCTGTAGCTCGCGGTATACTGAGCTTAGCGTAACGGGAGGACGTTAGTTTGTGTCCTCCCGTTACCCTAAGGAGAACTATGCGGAAAAACACTGACCCCATAGTTCTCCTTTAAAGTCTCAGCATATACTATCCTGTTATAACATCAGCATTATAATTGGAATACATACTAGAGTTGTTTTTGACAACTGCCTTCTGTTAGCTCATCACTTTTAACAACTTCTTGAATTCCCAGAGTGCTTTGCATCTCTTTCCCTGCTGCTTGATGTGATGTAACATCAATTTCTCAAGACTTTATATACCATCATGCATTGTTTCCAGCAATCGATGATGATGTTGTGGAAAGTTCAGACAATGAACTGTAGTTCAGAAGGCAGGCATAGTTAGAGTGGTGACACACAGAAGTGCATATTCACAAGGCTGAGTGAAATTGTGTCACTGCATTGAGGAAGTACATCCTATGGACATCTTCAGTAAGTAGGTTTACAAACTTCTAGATCAATATGATTATTAGGAGTGAGATATAACTTATGGAAATTCAATATAGAAATACATTTTTATTTTTAGTTTCTGATCTCGATCCCTTTAGTTGATGGGTGGGAAAATTTACACTTCTCATCCTTGGAACCGACAATTTTACAATCCTTTTTAGACATAAATCTTGCCTCAGGGGCCCTCAAGCAGCCATGCGTGCTGTAGTTACACCCTCCATTCTCTCATACTGTCCTGCTGACACTACTCAACTTTCGAATTTAAGTAGCAGATGGTATTCGCATTCTCAGTCACTAAATATTTATATAAAGCTGAGAGAGAAATTTAAAGGAAACCTATTCTGAGAACAATACAGATCTGTTGATGCAAATGCCTTTAATACTTTCTCTGTCACTGATCAGGAGCAAGCATGCCGATTAGCATGCCGATTAGGAAGTCAGACTAAAGTAACAGCTCCAAATTTGCCTATTTTTTCCAGTACGGTTATGACAACAAAAACTAGCAATTTCAAAAAAAGATATCAGCAATGTCGGCCTCCATCTTCTCTCAGTAAAGTCCTTTAATAAGTTTCCTAAAGTATATGAAATATCAATAAAGGCATATTCCACATTTGCAAAACAATAATGATGCACCCACTTAAACAAAATACAAATTGTGCATGTATTATTTTTCGCATTGAAGCCTGCAAAGCATTGCAACTATGGTCAGTGAATCAAGGGTGCAAAGCACGGGCTCCTGCAGTCTTCGCCCCCAGCCCCAAGTCAATACAGAGGTTTGGGCCTTCAGTAATAGGGCTGGGGGAAGCAATCAATGGACTACAATTAGGCTGATGTCACTGCACTTGTGCTCCACTGAGGTCTACAAGTCCCTCTGCCGCAGTTTTCCATTCACCAATCAGTGTGAACAGAGAACAGACCTGTGAATGGATGACGCAGCTGTGCAGGCGGAGCCATTCACAGCCGCACCAAAATAAAAAAAATACAATATGCTGCTGGGAAGAACACCCTGAAATTCAGGTGAGGGTGGTGGTGTTGCTGGATATGTGTTTAGCTGAAGCACTGAGATCTTGAGGAATGCTGAATTAAGTTTGACTTGCTTAGAAGGACATTACATCTGATTACATAGTTACATAGTTTTTGAGGTTGAATAAAGACATAAGTCCATCAAGTCCAACCTATTGCGTGTATGCATTTATGAGCTGGTGTGTGCATGTATATGTGTCCATGTGTGATTTTCTCTTAGCAATACCTGTACCCCTGTATATTAGGGTCTCCCAGGAACTCGTCCAGGAGTCTCTTGAACGATTCCACATTCTTAGCTGAAATCACTTCCTGTGGCAGCGAGTTCCAGACCTTAACCGCTCTAACTGTTTAGAACCCCCTGCGCCCTGTGTGGTGACATACAGCTTTATAAAGCATACGGAGGGAACTTCCTGTGTATATCATAGATAAACATGCACACAAAGACTAGCATGGACTAGCATTGCACTACACTGCCATCTACAGCTTAAAAGATATAACAGTAGAATGTCAGTAATATGCTGTTGTATTTCCAACTCCCCTTCTCAACGGAAAATGCGTTACTATATGACATTTAGCTTCTCTGAAAGGAAACTGTGATAATCCTTTGGCAATGGCTTGGTGAGTGCATCTGCAGTCATTTCTTATTTTGCTGCCTTTCTCCATTTATTGGCTTCGCGTTTTGATGTTGGTTCGTGTATGCTATGTGTCTTAGCAGTATATGACAGCTTGCGGGGTGGTATTCCCTTTGTTGCCAGAGCAGATCTTCTAATTTCAGGTTGTTAAGCAGAATTTAACATGGAATTTGACTTATCCATTGTAAATTCCACCTCTTGTTGTGACTCCTGTGCGACCTCACTTTGCTCAGCTTCCTTTGCTGGTTCACTGGGCGAATTCACTTCGCAACTTACCAGGATCATTGTTTCTGGTGATGGCTTCTCATCGAAATAAAGGCTGCAACTTATTGTCTTTGTTCACTTTGTTCACTATAGCACATCAGAATACCTTAAATGGCTGTGTTCTCCAACTTGGATCACTTCTCCTTTGGAATATAGGTGTAAGCTTTACATCCAAACACTCTAATGTGCCCTAGGCTAGGCTTAGATCAATGCCACATTTCAAATGGGGTGCTTTTAATGGCTTTTGATGGTAATCTGTTCTGTAGGTATGTTGCAGTCATGACTGCTTCTCCATAATACATCTTAGGGTATGTTGGCATCTGACAGCATGCTTTCTATTCGAAAGTGCGATTTTTCCGCTCCGCTAAACTATTGTGTTTAGGAGTGTATGGTATGGTGGTCTGGTGTACTGTACGTTGTTTATTCAGATATCATTCCACTTCCTTACTGATGTATTCTCCTTCGTTGTCAGTGCGTATAATTCCTGGTTTCTGTTGGAATTTGTTGCTGGACATGGCTACAAACTGTTTAACTTTTTCTGATGTTTTATTCTTGTGCTTCATCAGATAAGTTGTTATGTACCCGGAATAATTATCAATGAAAGTCAGTAGATATCTGTTCCTTCCTGATGTGGGAGTTTTCATCGGTCCGCACTTGTCGCTGTGTATGAGCTCCATGGGGAGGGTGGTCTTTCTTTGAGTGGCCTGTGGAAGTGGGGTACATGTGGCCTTTGCTTCCATACAGCATTTGCATGTTAGGCCAGATTCACACATGTGCGATCCGTGACCACGCGGCAATCGTGCACGATACCATGCGGATTTCCGTGTGGTCACGGATTTGCCTACCAGCGTCGATCGTGCTGGCTGTGCCATTATTTTCTAATGGCAGCCCGGTCGGCCGGGTGGATCGCTTGGTTTCCAGCCGCGATTCTGCCCACGGCTAAAACAGCCGTGCGTCGTAATGTCACAAAAAAAGATGCATGTACCTTTTTTCTGTGATTGCTGCACGACAATCGCCGTGTGCAATTGTGGACGATCGCACGGTCACGGGACGCGCGTCCCGGATCGGCCAGGTCTGCACCAGACCTAATGAGCATTCAGCAGAGCAGTACGGTTATATCTTCTGATAAGCCTCTCTTTATAATGTCTGTTTTGGTGCCCTAGTCGTCTGTGCCATAGGTGGATACATTTGTTGTGTGGAATATGAGTGGTTGTCTTGACTTGTTCATCTGCAGTGATCAGTCTGTACAGATGTTCATCTAATTTTTCTTTTGCGCGCATTTGCTTATTGTTTCAGATTGTACATTTAATCACCTCGGAATTGAGCTATGAGACCGTTATTAGCAAGGGTTTTCACTGATAGAAGGCTTCCTTCTAGGTCTGGGACATACAGTACATTTTTCACGAGCATACTCATCTGGTCCCCTGACAGTGTGATGCAGTTTAAGAATCCTTATCCATTACCTTCTGCAGTTATAGGTTTTCAGTTTGCTAGGAAATCTTTTCCTTTGCACTGAAATCAATTTCTGTGAAAAATGTCTCATCATGAGCCTGAGTAAATACACCATCCGTGTGGTATACTGTTCTGAGTCACTTTAAAGGTAGCGCTCCATGATGTGCCTGTAGTGTCCTTTGTGGCTGCCTTAGCTCTTTTTCTTGTAGGTGCTTTTCACTTTTTATGCTCGGCTTTCCAGATTGAACAGTCTTTGCGCTCTCATGCACCTTAAGGGCTTTCTTGTTTTCTTCATTGTCCATATTTTATTTCCTTCTGTCATATTCAACAATTAAATTTTCCTTTGGCATATTCTAGTGTTAGTTCCTGCTCGGGTCTGGTTTCTAGAGCGTTAATAAGAGCACTGTATAACTCTGGAAGTATGCATAGCAGTAATGCCACCAGTTGGTTATCTTTAATTTCCTTTCCACTTGTGTGTAGCTGTTCTATGGCGTTCACATTTTCACACATTTCCTGGCCTTTTAGCCTCATATTATATAGCTTGCATAGCAGATATAGTTTACTGTTTAGGTTTTAACGCTCATGCAGTTTTTGTAATGCAGTCCACAAACCTTTAGTTGTATTTTCTTTTCTGATGTGGATGCGCTGGTCGCCTTCCACTAGCAGACTTATTATTGCTTTTGCTTGCCTGTTCTTGTCCCATTCTTCCACAGGTCCATTAGTGGGTCTGTACTCATTACTTGCCACAAGTCATCTTTGCTTAGCAGCATCTCAAGCTTGAACTTCCATAGCTGGTAATTTCTATTGAGCCTTGCGATTGCAAACTTCATATCTAAACTGCTTGCCACTTTTTAGTAGCTTGGATGCGGCTCTTGTTGACTTGCAGTGTTCTGTTTTGTGTCTGGGCCCATAACCTGTTGGTTTTGTGTTTAGATGAAGCACCATATTTGACCATGTTTCATGTTGCATCTTAAATATGGGTGTAACAAAAACATGGTCAGAAAGGTGGACTTAGCGTTTATTTTATTTAGCAATTCATCTATCTGTAAGGGCTTGTTCACACCAAGCGCGGAGCAGATCCGGACCAGAGCAGGTGCAGACCGGATCAACACTGCGTCCAATGTATTCCTATGGTATTTTGACCTCCAGTTCACATCGCAGCGTGCGGATCCAGACCAGATCCAGACCGGATGAAAAAAATGCGGCAAGCCCTATTTTACCTGCTCTGGATCTGGTCTGGAACGCATCAAAAACGCATCAAAAACGCATGCAAGTGCCTGAAAGTCCATGTTAACATGTCAAACTTAAAAAAACTTTACCAAAACCGGCCCTAAACGCATCCAAAACGTGTCTAAAACGCGGCACAACCCACTACACTGCGTGTGCAGAAACCTGATCGGATCTGGTCTGCATTTGGTGTGAACAAGGCCTAACTGGCAGGTTATGCTTTATTGCATAACATAATTAACGCAAATCAGCAAATACCTGTATTCGAAATGCTCTGTAAAACACAACTCAGGTTGAAAGGTGCCATGCATGTGTAGATTAGATAGCACTAATAGACATTTTGAGTAAAACATGGCAAAGTGCAATGACGGAAGGCAACAAATCAGATCTCTGTTTACAGGAGTTAAATATGCTTCCTTTTCATAAAACCACTTTGTGTTGTGTGCGTGACTTCACGTATTGGATGTAGTTTCCCCTACTATAAATTTAAACAAAGATTTCAAATTTGACATGGCTTTCCTTTAACCTTCCTCCCCACCCATAGGCCATCCATTGCACCAAGACAAATAATGATATGAAAGAGACAGTTAATAGCTTGAGTTCATACTTGGATTAATGTGTTGTTTGGAATCAAAACTCCTTAGTGTCTTTTGGAAGTGTTGGAATGTTTATACTCTAAATAATCTAAAAGATTTGCCCAGCTGGTGAATAACACACAGTTATTAAGTAAGTGTCCTGGATTAATGGTTATGTGTTACTTTAAACACAGAGGGTCTGATTAATAAAAACTGGGAGAATAGGAGCTGTGTTTCTTCAATAATATACATATGCTGTCAAAATCTGTGACCATGTATACCCCTTTTTATTTTGTCTATCTATTCCAGCAGCTATTTTGAATATCCTTCAGTAAATTTTTTGAAATTGTAAATGCAAAACTATACTTTATATATTTGTGAAGGATTTTATTTAAAAGGGAAAAATGTGTGTACTAATAAGTTTCACATTGTAATCTTTCTAACATATAGTATATTTTACTGGCCTATGCTGTATCAGTAAATTTATTGTATTCAGTATTGGCAGTTTTTTCCCCAGTATTGATGACTTTTTGATGTTTGATGTTTAGGCATTCATATTTAATAAAACAATACATGGAAAGGCTTTTATTTAAAAGCAAAATGTGTGTAATTCAAATTTTACATTGTGTCCTTTCTAAAATTATAGTATATTTTACTGGCCTATGCTTTTTTTTTTTTTTAATAATGTATTGTGTTTGGCCAGCATTTTTTTTTCAAATATTGATGACTGTTTGAAGTTTGGTGTTTTAGTCATTTATATATAAAAAATACTTGTAAAGGCTTTTATCTAAAAAAGAAAAATATGTGCACTTCAAATTTTACACTGTATTCTTTCTAACTTATAGTATATTTCACTGGCCTATGCTGTATTAATTATTAAAGTATATTCAGTGTGGGCAGCATTTTTTTCATGAATTGATGACTTCTTAAGTTTTCATGTTTGGGAATCTGTGTAATGAAAAAAAATACTTGTAAAGGCTTTTATTTAAAAGAAAAAAAGTACTTAAAATGTTACACTCTATTCTTTCTAGCATTTAGTATATTTTACAGGCCTGTGTTAATTTAATTTTAATATATGTTACTTAATTTGGCGTATTCAGTGTTGGCAGCATTTGTTTTCCAGTATTGATGACTTTTTGAAGTCGGTATTAGTTCGGTTTAGTCACACTTTAGTGTAATTTATCAGAGGATCCAGGATAGAAAATAACATGACTTTCCTTTTCTTCCATCACAATTGCCAGTAACATCTCTTTCCAAATATATTCCCCTAGCTACATCCAGCTGTTTTCAAAGATGTGCATGCTGGGCAGTGTGATTGACCAATGGAATCACACAGAGAAGAAAAATAATTCTGCCATGCTGACATGACAGCCAGCAAACCAGATAAACGTCCCATGAGAACCACACCCAGATAGTAACTTCTGATGAATTATTTTCATGCTATCCCTCAGAAGTCACTGCACCCATTTTTAAAACATTTTTTGGATAACACTGTACCCATAATGCTTCCAAAACATTATTCTATGTGCCCAGAACACCATTGTAAATTGGTCGCCAAGCCTGTTTTCCCCGGCTATATGCAAAATGCAACGGGGCATGTTGCACAAACCCGTTGTATTACATTTTGCATGCTAAAGGTGACCAAAGGCTCAGTTCACAAAGTCAACACACCAGGGAAAAGATCCCTATTTTTAATTTTTTTTTAAGTAACAGTTATTTTCTGCTGAGTCTGATTAAATTTGGAACTTACCACCACATGGCAAAAAAATAGATCTTTATCCTTGTGTGAAATTACCTATAAATATTAACATTACATATGATAGGTAAAACTGCAATAACCAACACTGTGCAAGTACTTACATCTGATGTGCAATTTGTTAGCAGCTTAACTCAATAATCAACAACCATCAAAATATATGCAAAAAAAGGACACTTAAAGGAGAACTATGGGGTAAGTGTTTTTCCCCTTAGTTCTCCTAAGGATCACGGGAGGACACAAACTAGCTGACCCAAAGCTCAGTATACCGCGAGCTACAGGGAGGAAGGGAATCCCTGCAGGGAGCCGTGAGTGACAGTCACGGCTCTCTGCACGGACATGATCGAGAAGTGAGCGAGCGACGGAATGTGCTCGCTTACTTCCCGATCTATTGAGCCGACGTGTGACAGTTTCATTGTCACACGTCAGCTCGAACTATGAGGATGAGTGTAAATCACTCACCTCATAGTTCTCCTTTAGCAGAAACAAAATGAAAATAACAGTGATCAAACTATATTCATATAAAGGAAATCCTTATATTATCAATGCCTGCAAAAAAAACACATATAGATCTCGTCCAAAATCCAAAATGTCACTCAAAGACAAAAATAAAACTCCACAAAGTGTTATCAAGCATTTATTCCAAGAATAAAATACAATGGCATTGAGCCAACTCCATTTTATAAAGTGCATATGTTGCACTAACCATTTAAGAGTATACAGATAAGGACGTGTTACCAGAGACCCGCATTGTTTGCTGATGACATCATCACACTGCACGCTGGCCACTAATGCTCTGCTGATCTGTTGGGTATGGTGAACACTGTGGGTCTCTGCTAACCCGGCCCTATCCATATGTTCTTAAATGTTTAGTGCAACATATACAAATGACTGACATATTTAAAATGTCAGTAATTTTTTGGGCATTGTATTTTATTGCTGAAAGGCACATTATTATTATTATACAGGATTTATATAGCGCCAACAGTTTGTGCATCGCTTTACAATATAAGGAAGACATTACAATACAATTCAAGATAAGATGGTAAGAAGGGTTCCTGCCCGTGAGGGCTTACAATCTTAAAGGGAGGAGCAAGTGATACATGAGGAGGGAGCTGTGTGGGGATGAATTGTTTGAGAAAGTGATAGTTCGGTGCCAGTTTGAGGTGGGATAGGCTTCCTTGAAGAGATGAGTCTTAAGGGATCGCCTTAAGGCAGTCAGAGTGGGAGATAGACGGACAGGTTGGGGTAGAGAGTTCCATAGGATGGGAGAGGCTCTAGTAAAGTCCTGAAGGCAAGCATGGGAGGAGTTGATGAGGGAGCTGGAAAGCAGAAGGTCATTTGAAGAGCGGAGGGGACGGTTAGAGTGACATTATGACTTAACTATAGTTTGAAAGTCATACCTTCCGGCGAATGTGTTAGGGTTCCTCAGGAAAGTTACACTGAGCAGACTTGAACCCTCAGTCTCCTGGTAGGACTTTCTCTTAAAGGTTTCCCAGGATTCGATCATGCTGTCAGCTTCAGACAAGTACTTGGGAATAAAGAGTTACACCAAGTTGTGTATTCACTATATATTCAAAGGTTTATTGTTAAAACAAAAGATTATATGGACAGTGAAAGGGGCGATGGTGGAGCATAAACCAATGGAAAGACATACCCGTATTCAAAAAGAATACTAAAATGGACCATAGAACAGCTACAAAGAAAGAAATTACCTGGACAGTTTCAAGGTCTTATGTTTCTTTCACAAAGATAAGAAAAAGTTAATTTGGCCAGGAATGCAGTTTTATCATTTTGGAAACAACTAAACTACTTTCTGTAGAAAACACAATTTTCTCTTGTTCAAACATTAACTATGTGTATCCCAAAAGCAGGCAAATAAGGTCATTTTGCCCTTTCAGAGTGTGGTTTTCAAAGGTGGAGGGATTCACAAGGTGTTGTGTGACACGGTTTGGATGTTCCTGTATATGACTAGCCATTCATGTATAGATAAATCACTTGATCCCCTATCCACACTAAACAGCATGGATGGAGGAATCTTCCCTGCAGGTTATTGTACTCAGACAGTCAGCACCCATTGCTGTCTGAATATCTGAACAGAGACTGCATCTGATAGGGTGCAATCACTGCTGAGCTGACAATGTTCCACCCAGCTCCTTAGATTTTTTTTTTGTGGACTTTTGTGGAGCAAGGTGGTTCTGACAGGGCCACCCATGGCTCAAATTATGGCTGATTTAGCAGTAATTGGCTCATATTCAAGCTGTGTACGACCGTTTTTAAAGCCTTATCACTTTATGTGATGGATGCTGTATATGGATAACAGTACCCAGTATTCATTTCTTTCTCCAGACATTGATGCTATAAGGATTTGTTGTATGTGATTAGTTAAAAACAGTTTGATCACTGTTGTAATTTTGTTTCTGTTAAGCGCTACCTTTATTTGCCTAGATACATATAAACGTTGCATTGGATTCATCGAAGAGAAAAAAGCTAATGTCTGAAATGGAGCAGGAAAGGGAGGCATGCAATCTCCACCTTGACATTTTGGCACCTGATTCATATGATTTTTTTTTAGTAGGTAGAATGTTAGTTTTTGTGGTAGGATTGTTTTTTTATGTAAACTGTCAGAAATAGAAAAGTTTTTTACCACTTGGCTTGGTAGTGCTGCTCTCATATTACAGTAAAACTGCAAGACATTACTGTTTGTGAGTCAATATGTGTGTGTGTGTGTTTTATTGTTTGTGTGTATAAAAATGAAAGACACAAACAATAAAAAAAGTTTCCTTGATGCATGGCCGTATCAAGGCTTCTCAGTAACATTCAGTTTTACTCTAATCAATGAGAGACCCAACAGTGGGACATACACTATATTGCCAAAAGTATTGGGACGCCTGCCTTTACATGCACATTAACTTAAATGGCATCCCAGTCTTAGTCCATAGTGTTCAATATTGAGTTGCCACTATAACAGCTTCAACTCTTCTAGGAAGGCGTCCACAAGGTTTAGGAGTGTGTCTATTGGAACTTTTGACCATTTTTCCAGAAGCCCATTTGTGAGGTCAGGTACTGATGTTGGAGGAGAAGGCCTGGCTTGCAGTCTCCGCTCTAATTCATCCCAAAGGTGTTCTATCGGGTTGAACTTTATTGTTGCACATTATTGTATTAGAAATACAATGGTGAGTTGTTGCCTCAGTGGTCTCCAGGTGTAACCTCTCCCCCTTTTTTAGGTAATAACCTTTAGCAACAACACACAGAGAAATGGGGTTTCTTTGAGAGGTATAACACCAACACCTGACTTGTTCGATATAAACATTATATTTATTTTACATATAATAAAACACATGTATACATTTCATGAAATAGAATCTTGGTTCAATCTCATCCTAAATACATTAAAACAGTTGCATCCTAATTCCAAATCATTATTGTTCATACGTATTCATTTGGGAAATCCATATATCCAGTCCCTACGCGTTTCACATATTGCTTCCTCAGGGGAGCATGGATTTGTCTAATAGGAAATTTTGAGTTTTAGATTAGTTCATCTAGGTAGCGCAACATGTAAATCCATTTTGAAGTCTAAACACCGAAGTAAACCGTGCTCATGGCAGCTCCGCCGGACAGAGGGACACCCATCACCAACATCACCCCCATAACCCAAACACCTCTCACTTACCACCCAATGGAATTCCCGGATGCGAATAGGATTCCCCGGATCAAGTGTGGACAGGGATCGGAATCCCGACGTCACCACTCCGTCCAGGGGTCAATTTGGGGGCCCTGGGGCCACAAGAGAGGGTGCTTGCGGAACGAACAGTTTGTGGAGAGCCACCTGTGCTGAGGAATTAGTTGGGCTATTATATTTCTCTGTAGGATACCATACCTCCTATCGTGTATGTTTATATTCACATATATGTATTTATGTGTATCCCTACTTGTAAGTACTATGTGGATAATTAATCCAAGATAACCTCCTTTATGTTCTCCCGTCTGACCGTGTGTCTTCCATGTTATCTAACCCTTTGTGAGTCCAGTGCTATGTTTTAGTGGTCCTGTGTCAAAATGTTCGGACTTAAGTCATTGTAGTAAACAACCCTTGTGAACATAAGAGTATGTGCCACAAAAATATATAAAGCAAAACAAAAAATGAAAAATTACAGTGATTATATTGTGTTTGAAAATTCCTGAAGAAAAGGGAGGGGTACCCCCTCCAATATTCCATCCATATCTATTTATGTGTATTGGTGTGAGTGTGTGATGTCACAAGTAATCATAATGGTGAGTTAAGTAGGAATTACTCTTAAGTGGGCAAAACATATATCCACTTCGCAGTGACATGTTTGTTTAATTCTTCATTTTTTTGTGAAACCAGCTTTTTTTATATATATATAAAAGAAAAGCGATATCTAATAATTGCTCCCCAATAAAGTGCCCATCGTTTATATCCCCATAATTCTATTACCCTCCCCCTACACACTATGTGGCACTTTATTGGCACACGATGGGCACTTTATTGGGGAGCAATTATTAGATATCTCTTTTCTTTTATATATATAAAAAAGCTCACACCAATACACACAACGATGGGCACTTTATTGGGGAGCAATTATTAGATATCTCTTTTCTTTTATATATATAAAAAAGCTCACACCAATACACACAAATAGATATGGATGGAATATTGGAGGGGGTACATTACCCCTCCCTTTTCTTCAGGAATTTTCAAACACAATATAATCACTGTAATTTTTCATTTTTTATTTTGCTTTATATATTTTTGTGGCACATACTCTTATGTTCACAAGGGTTGTTTACTACAATGACTTAAGTCCGAACATTTTGACACGGGACCACTAAAACATTGCACTGGACTCACAAAGGGTTAAATAACATGGAAGACACACGGTCAGACGGGAGAACATAAAAAAGGTTATCTTGGATTAATTATCCACATAGTACTTACAAGTAGGGATACACATAAATACATATATGTGAATATAAACATACACGATAGGAGGTATGGTATCCTACAGAGAAATATAATAGCCCAACTAATTCCTCAGCACAGGTGGCTCTCCACAAACTGTTCGTTCCGCAAGCACCCTCTCTTGTGGCCCCAGGGCCCCCAAATTGACCCCTGGACGGAGTGGTGACGTCGGGATTCCGATCCCTGTCCACACCTGATCCGGGGAATCCTATTCGCATCCGGGAATTCCATTGGGTGGTAAGTGAGAGGTGTTTGGGTTATGGGGGTGATGTTGGTGATGGGTGTCCCTCTGTCCGGCGGAGCTGCCATGAGCACGGTTTTCTTCGGTGTTTAGACTTCAAAATGGATTTACATGTTGCGCTACCTAGATGAACTAATCTAAAACTCAAAATTTCCTATTAGACAGATCCATGCTCCCCTGAGGAAGCAATATGCGAAACGCGTAGGGACTGGATATATGGATTTCCCAAATGAATACGTATGAACAATAATTATTTGGAATTAGGATGCAACTGTTTTAATGTATTTAGGATGAGATTGAACCAAGATTCTATTTCATGAAAGTATACATGTGTTTTATTATATGTAAAATAAATATCGTTTTTATATCGAACAAGTCAGGTGTTGGTGTTATACCTCTCAAAGAAACCCCATTTCTCTGTGTGTTGTTGCACATTATTGTAGCTGGGTAGCACTGCTTCTGTGAATCACTAGCAGATGCAAAATATCTTATATTGTTGGCCTGAGACCTTTTTAATTACAGATTTGTATATTCTTATAACACAGACCCTTGATGTCTTTGGTTATATTTTCAACCATCAATTTTCACAATTTTGCAGGTGCTGGAAATCCCAATTGTAAAGTGGCAATTGTAATGGGCAAAACAACAAATGCTTCTTCTTCCAGGTATGTTTATTAACCGACTTTATGAATGAGATTAGCCAAATTCAGATCCTTTTTAAAGGATACTTAGCGATGACATGATACCTCTGACACCCAAAACACCTATAAAAAGGTTTAGTAAATTAGGTGAAGTTCTTCTGACTTTCATTTAATTATGTTCATGCAAAAAAAAAAATGTTGTCCTTTTTCCGTGCACGTGATTGGATATTCCGTGCTCAGTAAACCTTCTCCACATTCACTAAGCTAAGGGAAAATCCCTTGCAAACTGAGCAGCCTATTTGCATTAGTAAATCAACCGCAATATTTCCACAGTTGGCCATACACTGGTGGAATCTTGGTGAAGCCCCTAGAAAAGACTAACAATGTATGGCAAGCTTTAATCATACACCTATCACAAGACAAACGTTAGGAAATCAAACACATTTGGGATACGATTGGCAGACCTATTATTATGAGAGAACACTAAGCTCAAAATACAGAAAAATAGACCTAGTTTTACAACCCTGTAATAACATTCATTAAGTAGGCATCAAACATCTCTTTTGATGCAGCAACTAGCAGAACAGATAAATACATGACTGCAAATCAGGGTTATAACTCTTATTGATTTTTAATAAATATGCTCTATATATTTTATAATTGTCCTGAAATTAAGAAGTTTGATTTGTTGCATGTTCCACTGTGACAAATTACTTATGTTAATTGGGTTGTATGGCCTATAATAAGCAACTAACAGCCCATATTAATATGGCTTGCAGTTACTGAGCATTGTTTCTTACCGTTCTTTTAACCTTTTTACCTGAACAAAACTGTATTGTGTTAACTAAAAAACTTAAAATATTCTTTATAATCACAGTTTCAATTTTCACCAAGATAGATGTACAGAGTATTATTGTTATTAGGGTTGCACAGATACCAAGTACAATACTCAGTACAAGTACGAGTACATGTACCGATACTTTTGAGCTCCAAGACTACACTAGAGAAAAATGCAAAAGTTAGGAGGCAGCTGTCATTTGTAAGGAGCACACGGAGCTCCTGGGATTTCTACATCTCTGTTTTAATGTACGATTTTGTTTTTATAAATATAAATAAAGGGATGCACAGATACCAGTTTTACGAGTACTGGTACTTGCCGAGTACTTACAAGTACGAGTACTGATACATTTTTGTTTATTGTCAAGTGACAGTTTTTCTAAAACAATACAGACTAATGATTTCAGGACAGTGGTGGAGTGCCGGAGCTAGATCCCAGCTGCAACCGCTGCAACCCTGGTAGTTCTCATGAAAATGCCAAGTATCTGCACTGGTACTCAAAAAGTATCTGTGCATCCCTAATTGTTATCATATTGAAATATGTTATTTTTTTATTAAGTAGCCACTTTCTACATCAAATAAATGATTGAAAATCATATAAAGCCCAAATCTAGCCAAAACGTTTTCAGTTTTGCATAGACTTGGTAATAGTCAAGTCAAAGTCTTTGAGAAAATGAGAAAAGTGTTTTATCACAGTCTACGGCCCCACTGAGTAGATATATCAGGGCAGAAAGTGAGGGAAAATCTTCCTACTAGGGTCAGAGACCGCAAATAATACCGGACCAAACTCTTTTCTAAGTTGTCCAGAATTTAGAAAGAGTTTTGTGTGTAGTTCAGCAAATGTTAACAAATCTATTACTTCATTTAATGTGACTAAATATCAGGATAATTTGCATCTGTTCCAAATATAATAGAGTTTTTTTTAATCCCCAGATACAAACAACATAGTATGATCATTGTACCCATGGACACCAAAGGTGTTGATCATGTGAGAGCTCTGAAAGTGTTTGGATATGAAGGTAAATGCTTCATTGGCATGATATATAAAGTTCCCATTCAATGTTTAATACATCAAGCTCTAGCTTAGAACTTTTGTATTATGTTGTGAAGTGAAATTAATATTAGGGATGCACCGATATATCGTCCGCCGGAACATATCGGCCGAAAATGGCACTTTTGGCACAATGCCGAAAGTGCCAATTTCCTGCCGATACAGCATCGCATCCCTGGTTTCTTTCCTCCCCGCTGGGCTCTGTTCTGTGTCCCAGCGGAGAGGAGAGAAACTGTGATAGCCGGCCGAGCGCTGCGGGAGGAGAGCGCTGTGAGCGGCCGGCGTCTCCTCCCACACCGCTCAGCCTCCTATCACAGTCCGGCAGATAGGTGTGTGGGCAGAGACAGGCCGCGCTGTCACAGGACCGCTCGATCAGCCTCCTGTGACAGCGTGTCAGAGAGGAGAGTGAGTGCCAACACTCAGTGATCGCTGAGTGTTTGTAGATAATTGAGGACATGGTATGTTGACTATATCCTCAATTATGAATGAATGGGAAGTGATCTACATCACCTCCTGTTCATTCATGATTGTAGTTATAGTAAAAAATACTCTGTCCTTAATGAACAGGAACACTCATAGAGGATTCCTGTTGATTTGTAACAGGGGATACTGAAAAAGAGATTGAGGACACAAAATCCTCTATCTCTTTTTCTATTTTTTAAGGGAAATATCAGGGGTCTGTTTAGAAAAACAAAATTAAAAATAAATATAACAAAATTAAGTTTATAAAAAATTTTTTAAAATATTTAAAAATTTTAAAAAAATTAAAATAAAAAACATTTTCAGTATCGGTTTTGGCCTGACAATTTTTTTTTATTTCGGTTTTAAAATTTCCATTTCGGTGCACCTCTAATTAATATCATTACTGAATTGTATGCATTTGTATGACTGACATCATGATGCCATGACATCAAGTTTCTAGGACGCTGGCTGCAACGCTCAGCAACCAATGAATGAGAAGCTGTCAGAGTCATGCCAACTTTCAGTACACACTCTGAGCATTTGTATGCCAGATCTGAGATCAGTTTTCTAATCTGTAAACTAGCAGTAATTCTTTTTAAATCTGCCGCAGCCATAGCAACAGATTCTGGAAGTTGCAGTATGAAGAAATACTTGAATCTGCCAAAAGTGCCGGGAATAGCTAATGAAACTGGGAACAGGGCTTTTTTTTTAAATTTTGGTGCAGGAGCTTTTAAAGGTCCATACTGCCAGAAAAGTCTTAAGGCTTGATTAAATCCCGCCCCAAAGTATTTAAACCTGTGCTGTAAGGCCATTGCTTCTTTTAATTTAGTCAAAGATAAAATAGGTCTTTTTTAATTAAGAGACTCTGTTACCAACTGTACAAATTTCAGATAAAATCATAGAAAAAAAACACATTTTAAATGCTTACTTGCAGTGTTTGTCTTTTCTATACATGGTTTTTATTTACTTGCAATGTGGGTTTGAATTTGCTAATCAATTTGACTACTCCGGGAAAGTAAATTTCCTGGCACAGCCCCCTCCCTCCTTACACATCATAGCCCTCTTCTTCTGGGAGCATGTAATTACTCTGTGTGCTGACCCAATGTCTCCACCACTCCCTTCACCTCCCTACATTTTATGTAGCTGCCAGAAGAGGAGTGAAGGGGAATACTATAGAGCAGGGGTAGGAAAACTTGGCACTCCAGCTGTGCTGAAACCACAAATTTCACCATGCCTCTGGGAGTCATGGCTGTGGCATTAAGAGTCTTGCCATGCCTTGTGAACTTTTAATTCCACAACAGCTGGTATGCCAACCGCTTTCACAGAGTGTCTGGTTAAGACCACTCTGATTCTGCAGGGAATGTTGGCATCACATCCAGCATTGAGGCACCCAGCAGAAGTCCTAGGCCTTTTAGATGTATGCATAACTAACATGGGATGCAAATTTAATCTTATAGGAAGGTTTTTGTTGAAATTAGTGATCTGGTGACATAGTCTCTTCAGGGTTTTCTTTTAAATTAACTGTCTTTAATAATAAACACTGATTTATGCTTTCAGATACTCATCATGGAGGACATTTAGAAGTACACTTTAATAATGTGCGGGTCCCGGCCTCTAACCTAATCCTAGGTAAGTGAGAACCACTCTGCATATAACGGTCACTTCAGTCAGTGAGAGTCTGTTTCATTACTGTGACTTTCCTATTCAGTGTAATCAGCAAACTGCACTTAGTGAAATGGTGTTCATCTTTTATAAAACTTTATAAAAGATTTTATAAACTTTATAAAATGACTGGTAACCTAATGTTTACCAGTAATTTATGCTATCAGATTAGCAAAGGCCCATTCCATGTCTTTACTTTGAGTCTAGAGAAACTGATGTTAAAAGCTGTATAAACAATTCAGAAAATTTCCCCTTTCCAGACAAGAGGAAACAAGGGCGAGGCTCCAAAGTGTTGGCATTTTAATGATTTCAGTCTGGGTTACACTGTAACAAATATGACAGTAAATTTATAATAGAGTAAAAGCCTTTGAACAATATTCTACATATGAAATATAAACCAACACAGAACCGTATCAAACAAGAACATAACAAAAGAAAGAAATAGTTCCCATTGTATTTTGTATTTTTTGCAAAAGTATTAAAAAAGAAATCATAGAAAACAAACACAATTAAAGACCAAATCTAAATAAACTACCTCCATAGACTTTTGTTTAAAAAAAAAAAAAAGGTTGGGCGTTAGATGTTAGCTGCTATGTCATTTGTAACAAGATTTATCCAGGTCAGCTCTTTACATTTAGTCCACTCACACAAGCAATGCTACACTTTATCAAATGTAATTCAGCAGGGTCAGCACCTAACTTTAAGCTGGATGAACTTTATTCAGTGGGATAAACAAACTTGAAAACTATAGATACAGTCCTTCTTATTCAAGGTTAAATCACCAGTGGAAGCATGATCTATAGCTGTTAAACCTGCATTATATTCTGGGTGTGTGTCACTCTCTCTGTAAAGTTGCACGCACTGGTCGCCCATTTTCTGGACTCCCTAGGAATGGAGAAGTCAGTATAACCAGTCACTGCTCATTAGTACATGACTTCAATAGCGCCACAAATGCCCTTTTATGACAAATTTGACAGTAATTTGAAAAAGCCTAATTATACACAGTACCTTTTCTGATTACATTTTTTATACAACTTTCTTTTCTTCTCTATATTATTAAAGGGAACCAGATTAGGAACACTGGATAATCATTGTACATTTTCTGAAAGTGCACTTATTCTTTAAAAGGAAACCATATTTTTTATTATTATTATTATAATACATGATTTATATAGTGCCAACAGTTTGCGCAGAGCTTTACAATATAAGGAGAACATTAAAGTCACAATACAAGTCAAGACAAGATGGTAAGGAGGGCCCTGCCAGTGAGAGCTTACCATCTAAATGGGAGGGGCAAGTAATACACGAGGAGGTAGCTGTGTGGGGGTGAATTGATTAAGAAAGTGATAGTTCGGTGGTTAGTTTGAGGCGAGATAGGCTTCCCTGAAGAGATGAGTCTATTGGCCCCATTCACACTGAGCGACATGAAAATCGCGCGATTTTATATGAGCGATATTGAGTGACGTGTCACGACTTTTTCCTATTGGGCTGTATGCAATCAGGAGCAAAATCGTTTGAAAAAAGGGTCATGTAGGAGCTACAAGCGATAATGAGCGACGAGATGTGAACAGCTCCATTGAAATGGATTGGAGAAGCTACATAGAGCGATATCGCGTGGAAATATGAGCAATATCGCTGCAAAAATCGCTCGATAAATCGCTCAGTGTGAATGGGGCCTTAGGGATCGCCTACAGACAGACAGAGTAGGAGATAGATGGACAGGCTGAGATAAGACGTTCCAAAGGATGGGAGAGACTCTAGAGAAGTCCTGGAGGTGAGCATGGGAGCAAATGGCGACGCAGCTAGAGAACAGGAGGTCTTGGGAGGGGACGGTTAGGGTAATACTTTGAAATGAGGTTGGAGATATAGCCAGGGGTATAGTTGTGGATAGCTTTGTAAGTGGTTGTCAATATTTTGAATTTTATCCTTTGGGCAATTGGAAGCCAGTGGAGGGCTGACAGAGAGGGGGGGTTGCAGACACTGAGCGGTTAGTTAAGTGGCTGAATCTAGCAGCAGCAATCATGATAGACTGAAGGGAGGATAGCCTGTGTAAAGGTAAGCCAATGAGATGGGAGTTACAATAGTCAAGACAAGAGATTTGGGACTTTTTAGTTTTGGGTATAGTAGGGGAGGGTAAAGACTCCAATATTGTTATGTTTATATGTCCTATTGGGATTATTTCTCTTAATTTCTTGTGCTAAAGGCACAACAGGAAGTAAGAGAAAATCCAAAGAGAAAGGAGATATATTCTTACACAGTTGCCACTGGAACAAGTGTTCCCCTTGTCACTTTGTGTTCTAATAGCAAAGTGTAAATATCCATCATTTAATATCCAGGAGGCAATGGTCACCAGAAAACGGGTGAATATTCCCAGCGAGCACACAGACAGCAATAGAAATAGGACAGCCTATCCTGTCCAAAACTTAAAACAGTTGTGGCTATAGATGCACTTTAATTTTGTTTGTAAACCAATGTTTTATGTAATTTCTTGACAAAGAATTCCCCAAGCACTATGGGTTATCTAAAGACATTGCTGAGAAGCACTGTTCTCTGTATCTCCTGGCTGTCTTGGTCTGTTTAAAATTTTGGAATGAGCGTTGAATCAGTGGCATAAAACATTAAAGGAGAACTATGAGGTGAGTGATTTCACTCATCCTCATAGTTCTAGCCGACTTGTGACAATGAAACTGTCGCACGTTGGCTCAATAGATCGGAAAGTGAGCGAACACATACAGTCGCTCGCTCACTTCTCGATCATGTCCCTGCAGAGAGCCGTGACTGTCACTCACGGCTCCCTGCAGGGATTCCCAGCTCCGATCCTCCAGCGCTGACTGGCGGAACGGACGGGGGAGGGGGTGGGTACAGCTGGCTCTGCCTCTAAATAGGCAGAGTCCGCTGTCAATCACGCAGCTGGGTGGATCTCGACAGTGATGTCTGGATCCGTCCCGGCTGCAGCGGTCTCAGTATACCGCGAGCTATAGCTCGCGTTATACTGGGCTTTGGGTCACGGGAGGACGCTAGTTTGTGTCCTCCCGTGACCCTTAGGAGAACTAAGGGTCAAAAGCACTGACCCCATAGTTCTCCTTTAACCTATTGAATTCTCTAAATGCTCTTTTACAACAAACTACAAAGCAGTCTTTGGAAGACATGTAAAATAAAGTGACAATATTAATATGTGGCATGTTATATGTAAAGGACAAAAGTAAAAATGTTTATTTCATATATAAATGTTATTTTTTAATCCTGACCACAATAAATACAGTAAAGAAAGAATGTATACAACCGCTGCATGCTCCCTTTAGGTTTCATTTGCTGTTTTCCCTGAATGACTCATAGTTGCATAGCATGAGCATATCTGTCAAGCATGCCCAAACCTGTAACCTCTCAGTAATATTTTTGGCTGCTTACGCTATGTAGTAGCTCTCAAATATACACACATAGAAAGCTGAATGTGGAAAATATTATGCAGCTATACTAAACACCAGGCTGAGCAATAAAATCTGGAGTAAAGAAACAACTGAGGTGCTGTTTTCCTGTTGTCTTTTTGTTCCGGTACAGGCATCACCTAGTTGTTAAGGTTCTATTGTTCTTTTGCAGTAGTCTTTCTTAATGAGTCCTGTACACTGTTCATATATCTGATTAACCTGAAATGGTGCATCAGTTATAGGAACCTTTTAAAGAGTTGCTCTATTATAATTAGCTGTAAAGCTGCATATATTACTTATATTATAAACAGGGCTCAAAATTTCAAGTCCTGAGCTACTAGCCAGGCCTTAAAAGTTACTCGCCACCAGTTGCCCCACCTAACCCCTACCCTGCCCCGGCCTTAACTCCGCCAGGTCAGCGGTGTGACGCACAGTACAGAGGTAGTCTTTATGGCGACGCGTCTTGTCTCCAGGAAGTGAGGTCACAACAACGCGTCCCATATCCAGGAAGTGACGTACCTAGCTCAGCAACACTGTCCTTGCGCATTCTATCCATTGCGGACCGCCTTTCTCTGTGACGTCACCCTTCCTTTCTCGGGCAGTGTCACGGGGTCTGAAAGCACTGGCTGCCCTGAGCTGTCAACGCCTACATCAGTCATTATACATTACAGTTCTGTTCTCTCTTCTCCTTTGGCCGCTCTGTAGCTGCAGCGACCGAGGAGAAGAGAGAACAGAAGCGAGCAATCGTAGCGGCGGTAGTGTCCCGTCTCTGGTCCCACCGCCGGCACACCTCCTCGATGACATTCCACTCGCCCCCACGCAATTTTCGCTCGCCAATTGCGAGGGGGCGAGTGGAAATTTTGAGGCCTGCTATAAATATATACATGTAGACGATAAAAGCAGTTCCGTCATCATTATGGCACATGTGTCAGGCCGACCCATTATCTCGTTGCTGTGATTCACTGAAATCTTATGTTTTCTGGTAAGAGGTACAGAGGAAGCACCTGCATAGTAAGTTTGCATTTTTGCTCTTCGTTTTTTTTGTTTGTTTTGTTTTCAATAATGAAGACAAAGAAGGGGCAATCGGGATTTAATTCAAAAAGTACAGCGAAGTGTGGTGCAGCGGAAATTGTGCTGTGTTGAAAATCGGGTGTGGCTACAAAGCACATATTGGGCATGACTAAATAAAGTCTGAGCCTACTCACATTGCACAATGCACACATTTTATGTTGTCCTTGTACCCATAAAATACTCTAATTACAGACCGATGCAACCATAAAAATATCTTCAGAGACACCAATAGTTCCTTACCGAAATTAAAAAGCACAAAATCAGTACCGTACTGAAACAATTGTAAACCTGAAGATATCACAGGGTCACTTGTACAAGAATAATGAGCTGCAAAAGAATAGCGTGTATAGTTACCTTTCTGGTGGCCCATATCTTCAAACCTGACTGTGTCGAATATCTTCTCCTACCATCGCATGCTGTGGTTTCTCCTGCAAGATAAAGGAGAGACGAGATTGTATACGCATGAACAGTGCAAAGGACTACTTACATGGTGGTGGGGTCTGAGGGTCTTGTGGTCCCAACGGAGGATGGGTGGATGGTATCTAGAGCGGGCTGTGATGTGTTGCTGGCTGTAGAAGGAGGAGCAGTCTGGGATGGCATCGATGTCCGCACAAGATGTGGTATGTAAGTTGGCAAGAGAGCGTTTGCCCAAGAAGGGTCGTGAGTCTGAGTGGCGGGGAGGACTAGGTGCGGTACTGAGGCCAAACGGTCCTCCACGCCACTAGGTGGTACTGAGGTCACCCTTGGGTACACAATTTCTTGCCCACCATATTTTGGGCGGGCACAGACACTTGACTACCGATCCGCTCCTCCAACCCTGATCAATCCCCTGTGAACAGTAGTCACTCAGATGTGACACGGTGCCGACACCGCACCGCACCTAGTCCTCCCCGCCAATCAGACTCACGACCCTTCTTGGGCAAACGTTCTCTTGCCCACTTACATACCACATCTTGTGCGGACATCGACGCCATCCCAGACGGCTAATCTTTCTATAGCCAGCAACACCACCAGCATGTAAGTAGTCCTTTGTATTGGTCATGTGTATGCGCTCTCGTCTCTCCTTTATCTTGTAGTTTTTGCATAAGTATTCTCCGCCTGTTTGTGTCAGAGCTGCACTCCAACTCCATTTAACCCACTAATTCACCCACATCTTCTAATCTGAGAGCGCTGGACTTTTTCCCTGTTTTTTGTGGTTTCTCCTGGCGGCTCATACATCACTATAAGACATAGGCTGGTAGGAGTAACGCTTTCTTATCCAGATGGTTCTATAAAGTTGTCTGCACAACAGAGGATGCAGTCATTGCCACGTGAGGAGTGGGAGGCCAAGCATCACGGACCAAGTAGTACCCTTTACTTACAGGCAGGTGGGGCGGGGGAGAAAATGAATGAGCTGCACAGTTTTCCACCAAGCAACAGAGGCAAAAGCAGATGGAATAGAAACCGGTGAGGCTGGAGTGTGACTTTAAAATACATTTCAGGCATTTCTGTAGATAAAAAAAAAGAGTGAATTCAAATATTTTTAACAAACCCACCAGTTTTCCTATAACAGTTTTTCTCTAGATCTACCCACATATTGTGAATTTTTAGAACGGTGTTTCCTTTCCAAATGTCATCTGCTTATACACAAGTGTCTTGTTTATGCCTCTCTGACTTCTTGTTTGTATGTGTAATTATAGTGCACAAGTCTAATTTCCTACCTCACACCCTGTCGGAATTAAATTTGTTTCCTTTTGTTCTAAAGTTTTGTTTTCCTCTAAATGAACTGATTTATTTGCATGGTTACACCCAGGTTCTTTCAGTCTTAACGCTGAGTTGCCACTCCTCCTATCGGTTTACTGGAAAAGCACAGTAAGAGAAGGAACTCCTTTGTTCACCTATGTATTGATATAATTGTATAGAGCTAATCAGCCTATAGATAATATTTCTGGCATTACTTATATATCAGGATCGAAAAGGGACAGCAGAAGTGCAAACAATTTCATATTTAAAACTAGACTGTATTACTCATATTATCATACCTGTACTAAAAACCCTTTATGGCCATGCATCCAAAGATTTTTTGCCAAGCGTAATCTTCTAGGTTGTACGCTGTAATATTTACATTAAAATGTGACTGTTGCAATTAAATTCAAACTAAAGCGCAAACTTTTTAAAGGAGAACTATTGGGCAACTTTTTGATGCCACAGTTCTCCCCAGGGTCACAGGAGGACATGAACTAATGTCCTCCGGTGACCCAAAACTCAGCATATAGCGAGCTGGTGCCCGCTATATGCTGTGAGCGCCGAGCCGCAGCCGGGACGGATCCCGACAATACTATCGAGATCCCCCCCCCTGGCTGATTGACAGCTGGCTCTGCCTCTCTAGAAGCAGAGCCAGCTGTGCCCAACCCCATCCGTTCCTCCAGTCAACCCCGGAAAAACGGAGAGGGGAATTCCTGCGGGGAGGGGTGACTAGCACTGAGAGGATCGTCAAGACAGCGATCGGTGATATGTGTTCGCTGACTTCCCAATCAATAGAGCCGACCTGTGACAGATTCAGCTCCACTTTAGGGACAAAAATTGATAAATAGGACTATTATCCATTAAATCTCATGTATTGCTTTTTAGCACAGTATTCGTAAATATTTTAGGAACATATCCTGCAGATTTATATTGTCATTGCCACACTGTGGCTGGATGTTATGTATGCTGCATTCTCGTTATCTGGTCACAGTGTTCCCAAGTCATCAACCTGTACTCCAATCTTCGTCAATCATGAAGCTATGTTATGGGTACGCTGACACAGCTGGTGGGGTCAAACCATTCTATTGAACAATTTGTTTATGATTCTCTTAGCCCTGACGGTGTTATATTTGTAGCAAAAGTGACATGAAAAGGCCTCTAAATAGAATAACATTGGTATGTGTCATTTGTTAATATGTTAATATATGAAGCAGTTTACGCTCATATATTTCATTATATTACTTGCAAGTGGTTTCCCAAGCTTATTTGTCATTGTGGGGCTGCCAAGGGACTAATAGTCGAGGTAAATAAAAAAATAGTTTGCTGATATTCGCTCTGTGTGTGTGTATGTATATATATATATATATTAGGGATGCACAGATACTTTTCGAGTACCAGTGCAGATACTTGGCATGTTCATGAGAACTACCAGGGTTGCAGCGGTTGCAGCTGGGACCTGGCTCTGGCACTCCACCACTGTGGATTTTGCGGACTATAGGCCTTTTTCTTAAATTTGACCTTGGTATTGCAACACAATCACATGATGATGTTTACTCTTGGCTATAGGTGACTATCATTGATCTAGTTGTTTTAACTTAACTGTATACATTGGATTGCATATGGCTGATAAAGGAATACTGAGAATCAAGGACTTTGATGTATGTTGGTTACTGGGTTAGATAATGCTCCGATACTTATCCCGATACCGGAACTTCCAGTCACAGGGAGATTTCCACTGGCCGGCAATGCCGCGAAGGAACATGGAGCCAGCTTCCTGGCCAATCAGGAAGCTGGGCCGCAGGTACTCACACGCGGCGTCCTGGCCAATCAGCATCGAGCCGGCTTCCCGGCCAATCGGGAAGCCGGCTCCATGCTGATTGGCCAAGAAGCTGGCTTCCCAGACAATCAGCATGGAGCCGGCTAAACAGCGTGGAGGCGGATTCCCAGCCAATCGGGAAGCCAGGCCATGGGTAATGACCCCCCTCCGGGCTTCCTGATTGGCCGGGAAGTTGGCTCTGTGCTGATTGGCTGGGAAGCCAGCTTCCTGGCCAATCAGCATTAAGCCGGTCAAACAGCAGGCTGCCGGCTTCCCGGGCAATCAAAAAGGCGGGCAGCAGGTAATGACACGCTGCCTGGCTTCCTGATTGTCCAGAAAGCCGGCTTCATGTTACCGGAAGTACTGGTATCAGTATTCGGTATCAGCAAGTACTGAAATATAAATATCGATACTCGATACCGAAACACCGGTATCGGTGCATCCCTAGTAATAACAGATCGAGGTCTATTTATAGAAAATAATAGCAAGGTAGGATCCCCATAGTAACAATCAGCTTTCTCTAGAATTGTTACACTGTATCTCTCATTACTAAAATTTATTAATTTCCTATGATCCTCAGCTCCATCTAGGGTCATAATGCAATGTGTTCCTGATTCACTCTGTTTCTATGAATAAACCTGTTCTTACTATTGCCCATAGTATTTGAAGAACATTCCACCAGCAGAGAAAACAACCTATGAACATTTGATTTTGCCCCATTATCACATCAGCTAGTTGATTCGCACCAAATGAATGTACAAGCATGCAACGTACATGCCTTTGCATTTGCCATGCAATTTTTTTTAAATACATTTGTATCAAGTGAACTGCTATCAATTTGCTTTACTGTTTTGCTAAAAGTAAGAGTGAGCATGACTGTTTCTAGGGAACTGCCGTTCAATACAAGCCTTATATTTTCAGCGAGAGAGAGCCTCCTTTTGATGTGCTAGTACATTGCTGCAGGGCATACAGGCTAGTATCATCATGGAGGGTTGTCTGCCCTTCAGCCTGCACAGATTAAATGTTTGGAGTGCTGGGCTGGTATCTCTTTGGAGGAGGATGGGGAGAGTAACGCTAACTGCAACTACATGTTATTTTATGTGTACATGTCTTCCAATCTCAGGTGAGGGCAGGGGATTTGAGATTGCCCAGGGACGTCTTGGACCTGGTCGCATTCATCACTGCATGAGGTGCATTGGAGCTGCAGAGATCGCCCTTCAACTGATGTGTGCCAGGGCTGCCCAGAGACAGACCTTTGGGAAAAAGCTGTATCATCATGTAAGTATGTGTTGTAATTGTTGCCTGACAGTTCTTTGTATGTGTCATTACTTGAAGTACCATAAATACTCCTTCTGAAGAAAAATGGATATAATTCCTTGGTACAAGCTTTCACAATAAATACATCCTGTTTACTGCATTTGCCAAACAGGTTATTGTGCATTTTATGATATCATCTCCTTTTTCCAACACACAAAAGGAGAAGACTGGGACATCTCCTGTCTCAGTTGGAAAATCCCAAACTAGAAATATATATATTTTTTTGCCATACACGTCTTAGCTGTCTGTGTGCTGACCTCAGCTAAACAATTATAATGTATTAGGGTATGATAGCTAATATGTGTACCTCAACTGTTGCTGCATACATATAGCACAAGAAGTGGTGGAAAAGTATACATGTTAGTACTGAATGATCGTTTAGTCGTCTTAAGATTAATCATAATCTCCCCAGAACTGCAGTTTATAGTTATCTGTTCATCAGACATGCTCTGAATCTCTCCATTTAGTAATATGGATGCACCTTGTTCTACCAACTGTCTTCCTGGGGTCTAGTGGCCCCAAAGCCCCCAAAGATTCATATCTGCATTGTATACCCATTTAAAGCTGAACTCCAGGAATGTTTTTTTTTAATAGATACTTGGCTCAATGTACGGTAAGTATCCATATCTGATCTACGGAGGGTCTCTGGGGATTTTTAAAATCGCAGTAGTAGTCAACGCTTCACAATACAATGATTGTTGGTCTGTTTCGGGTGTGGCGCCAGTGATGTCCCCTCAGGGATGTCCCCTCTGCACATCTGCGTATAGGGAGTCATACGTTCTGCACCGCTGCCATTTAGAGAACACTATTTTTCATTGAATACAAGGGGTTTACAAATTGGCTCCTCTCCACCTTGTCCAATCAGGGAACACCTTTTATTCATTGAAAAAATACAAGGCATTCTCTGAATGGTGGTGGTGCAGAGCATGCGGCTCCCTGTGTTCAGTGTGCAGAAGGGAAGTCACTGGAGTCACACATGGAACATCAGGGCTATCAGTGTACGTAGCTTGCACTACTGCTGTGATTTTCAGCATCCCCAGCGGCCCTCCAGATATGGATACTTACATTGAGCCAAGCTGAACCAGTGTAAGTATCAATAAAAGATAATTCCTGGAGTTCGGCTTTAATACAGCCAACATTAGAAAATAAAACCTATTATATATTAAAACTTTTTTTCAAATAAAGGTAATTGGGCTAATGTGTGTGATTTACATCTTTTAGTATCTCTATATCATCGGCCAAGTGGATTTGACTTCTGTAAGGATATCTAGATTGTTTAAAATTAGATATATATTTCTCAGCAGAATTTAAAAGATACTTTAAATAAGATGCTGACTTCTGGCCTCTTGTTTGGCAGTGCCCCACTATATTGGCATACTAAATGACCATTCTTGACTATCTAATTTGCTACAACCCAGTGTTCCAGGTACTCCTTTAGTATGGCAAAGTCATTGTAAAATATAGGGTGTTGTGTGGGAACTCACATTGCATGGAAGTCACCAATCCTTGACAATACATGAGATCTGTTAGATATAACTAGTCACACTATGTAGCTTAAGAAAAAAGAAAATAGCACTGTGCTTCAAACTCAAAACATTCCTAAAATGTGAGAAAAATAGTATGAAAATGTGAAATTGTCACAAAGTGATAAACAATTTTGTGTCATACACAACAACTGTGTTGCACAATGCCTGTGCTGATGATAGTAAGAAAAAACTCTTGGTCTAATGGTCTAGACACTATAAACCATAATAAACATAGAAAAAAAATGTGCTAGTACATCTCATAAAATGTGTACATATAGAAAATCCTGTGTTAAATCTCACAAGTGATGTACAACTCCCTCTCGATCTACATAACCATGTGTGAAATCCATTACTTCTTGATACAATAAAGTCCTTGAAATATGTGATGATATATCTTCCAACTTTTATAATCAACACCATGTCCGTGAATGCATAAACAATTAGTGAATCAGTGCTCCTCAGTCTCCACCATGCTCAAAGATAAGATCTGGCCGCACTCACCGACTCCTATTGCTCACCATATTTCAGATGAACAACTCCCAACTCTGGCTTATCTTTCCAAAACCGTGTAACACTATTCCTCCATCTTCCACCTTCTCCTGTGCTCAGAGAGAGAAAAAAAGGCTTCCCATAGCGTAGTATGTCAGAATAAATGTATTTAAAACTATTAAAATGCACTTACAATTAAAATAAGGCAATTGCACTATGTAGCTTGGTAGACTTCACACTTATCGATGCCCAAAGTGTTTTGCAGAGACTCTTCTCTTTCAAATCATACAGCATTTGCAGTGTATATAACTTAAATCTATTTACTTTAAACAGTTAATGAGTGTCCATTCTAATTTTATAATAATAAAAGCAGTAAAAAGAATGCTAAACGCAGTAACCAATAGCAACCAATATGAAACCAGTTTTTACTTTCTGGCTTCAGTAAATAGAAGTCTGTTATCTCACTTTTTTCTTTTATAAGCTTATGTTTCGGTTCAGCTTAGTAGTAGTCTAGGATGGAGGCAGCAAACAGGATTTTAAAATATAGGTTGGAAGTACAAAAGCTTAGTTTCGCTTATCTATTCTTGCTTGTGTTACCAAGCACACAATAATGCAGTTACTGATAATAGTTTGTGCTTTGGGTGTATTTACAGAAACGTCTGTTGCTTGTTCCTTTTTTGAGCCTTAGAATGTAAAAAGAACATTACTAAGCCTTAAAATGAACTGACTCTTCCCGGACACACGTTTGATATCAGTGGGAACTGCACTATTTTTAATAAAACTTTATTTAGGATCCCCTAGTATAAACAGATGTCACAATGTGATAAGGGAAGCTAAACAGACGACTCAGAGGTGTTCAATTTCCTGCTAGGAACAATTTATTGTTCTTCTGCCCTATCATCACAGGATAACCATGCATCCATATAAACATTTGTGGTCTCTTTATTTTTCTTTACTCAGGAAGTGGTCGCACACTGGATAGCCGAAAGCCGCATTGCTATTGAGCAAGCTAGATTGCTGACACTGAGAGCAGCCAAAACCATAGACACAGTCGGCAGTGCCCGGGCTCGGAAAGAGGTACAAAACCTACAAATTGTTTCATTCAGCTTCAGATGTTTAATGCACCAGAATTCACATTTTATGTATTGGCAACAGTAATTAGCTTTCAGATTACAGATTATTCTTTAGAAATGTCAGTGTTGCTGCAGCAGGTTCTATACATTGTACAGATTTGCCACTTTGGAGGCAGGTTAAGGGGACCCCCCAGGCATGATATTTAACCCCTTCGTGACTGACGACGTACAGTGTACGTCGCCAGCATCGGGGCTGTTTAAACAGACTCCCGGCGACTTTTGCCGCCGGGACTCTGTTCAAACTTGTAGAGCCGACTGTCGGCTTTACAACAGAAGCGATCCTGGCGACTTACCTGTCGCCAGATCGCTTCTGCGTCCCGAAGAAGGGGCCGCCCATCCCCCCCACCGGACACCCCCGCCGTGTTTCCCGGGCTCCGTTGCCCCTCCAAATGTGGAATATAACATGGGTGCAAAAATTGAAAAAAGGGCCTCAGTCATGAAGGGGTTAAAGGAATTTTTCATTTTTATTGTTACCCTTTAACTGATGTTAAAACCACTGCTCCTTTAAAAACTGTGTTTCATTAAATCCTGTCCCCCAGGGCAGTACCTGGATCCCCCATACACCTTTTATGGCTAATAATTTGCATGTAAGCCGTCTTAAAGGGGACAATTGTCTTTGAACGTTCAACCCCCATAGACTTGCAATGAGTTCTAATTTGAATTTGAACTTTTGGGATGTTCTAAAGTTTGAATTCGAACCAAACTCGGACCTGTTCGGCTCATCACTAATGATAAAAGGCAATCCCAGTGCTGTGGACATACAATTATTAACGTCAAACCAGAAAAGATTAACAAACTGACAGTTCCAAAGGCAATACACCTCTTCGCCACAACCTCGGAAGCATACTGAGTAAGAGCTCAAGCCTAGCCAAAGAAGTCTGACAGGGGTATAGTGTACCCGATGAATTAGTTCCAGCTGGATTACCTTGTCTCTTGAGGATAAGACAGAGCTGTTAAAGGTTTTACTAATCATTGTCTGTTAGCTGGAGCAAAGGGGCAGGCCATCTCTTCCTGGCTATAGATATCTGGTGCCCTCGACAGGTTGTTTGTTGTATAAAATGTTGCCTTTTTTAGCGTGATCACACAAGGAATTCAAACTGACACACACAATCGTTATCAGGATTAGCAAGTCCTAGTTTATTACTAGCACACTACTGTATATGCTTTGTAATTATCATAATTCTGACTGTGCATGCACCTTAACCTTATCTACAAAACGACCTTCAGAAGGGGCCAGTTAGTTTTAGCTGAAACTAGTACTTCTTTAGTTTTGTTTCTTTGAAAGAGAAAGTCAAAAGAGAAAGACGAGATGGTTGAAAAACAAGATGGCTGAAAGATTTCATATAAACACTTTCTCTCACACCGGAACTGGAGGTGGCACAAAGAGCAAAATAGTATGTAGAGTTTAGTAGCATCTGATTTTCTAAGCAGCTGCTTAAAGGAGAATTATGAGGCGAGTGAAAATCACTCAGACTCATAGTTCTAGCCGACCTGTGTGACCTGTGAAACTGTCACAGGTCGGCTCAATAGATCGGGAAGTGAGCGAACACATACCGTAGCTCGCTCACTTCTCGATCTATCCCTGCAGAGAGCCGTGACTGTCACTCATAGCTCCCTGCAGGGATTCTCCCGCTCCGATCCTCCAGCGCTGACTGTCGGAACGGACAGGGGAGGGAGTGGGCCCAGCTGGCTCTGCCTCTAGCTAGGCAGAGCCAGCTGTCACTCACGCAGCTGGGTGGATCTTGACAGTAATGTCAGGATCTGTCCCGGCTTTGGCGTCTCAGTATACCGCGAGCTGTAGCTCGCGGTATACTGAACATAGGGTGAAGGGAGGAGGCTAGCTTGTGTCCTCCCGTTATCCTTAGGAAAACTATGGGGAAAAGCCCTAACCCCATAGTTCTCCTTTAAGCGGGCACATAGAGACAGTGATACCCGTAGTGCCAAACTTAGAGTATATCGCAGTTCCAGATAACCAAACCAAACATATTGGGAGGAGAGCCCAAATTCATCATGAAATTGTGGCAAATACTTTTTTCCCTTTATTTTTATCTGGTGATCCTGCCAGTAATATACTTCCTGTCTTAGGGTAACAACACTAATTCACTGTACTGTCTCTTTGGAGAGCAGCGTTGTTAACCTAGGACAGCAAGTATATAAGTACTATGGAACACCTCACTTTTCCTTATTTCCATAACATAGGGAGGAAGTGTTTTATGGGCCACAGATAACTGGGTGGTGCAGTTAACACTGCTTGGTATTTCAGTTCAGCAGAAGCAAAGAGCACAAATTGTTATCAGTTTACAAGGTTTCTGGCAGGATCAACAGGTAGTTTTTGCACTTATTTAACAAAAATAATGAAACATTTTAAGGATATATTTAACAGACCTAATGGTAGCCAATAGGAGACATTTATTCTTAGGGTTTGCTTACAATGTAAGTATATCTAAAGCCCAAACTTTTTTTTCAGTAGAGTGGGAAAGTGTTAAAAACCCCTGTCGGATTTTACTTAAAGGAGACATATTGGGAGAATGTACTCTTCCCAATACTTAGAGCTGGTGTGGAATGTACTCATCCCAATATTTAGAGCTGGTGTGGAATGTACTCTTCCCAATACTTAGAGCTGGTGTGGAACACGGCAGCTGTCACATGCCGGCTATATAAACCGAGAACCACTGATTGCTCAGCTCATGGTCTCCTCCCTGCAGAGAGCAATGACTGTCAGTCACCGCCCCCGCAAGGATTCCCCTCTCTCTGTTCCTCTAGCGCTCATTCAAACTAGACAAGGGAGGGGCTGGACACAACTGGCTCAATAGAGGCAAAACCAGCTGTCAATCAGGCAAACAGGGTCGACTCTGACAATATTCCCAGCTTTAATGCGTATGTGAGTTGTCAGAAGATAGTGGACATTAGTAAATGTACTCCAGTGACCCAAAAGAGAAGTAAGACACTGTCTTTGGGGAGATTTCCGCTCTCTGTTTGTCCCGATGACTATCGTCACTAAACAGGAAATCTTAGATTGGATGCCACTAGAACAGGAGTAGAGTGGAAATCTTCCAACTGGTACACCTGTTTTGGTGATAACTGTCTGAGAGGGATTTTCCACTCACTCTAGACAGATTTCCTCTTGTTTGCTGTCATGTCTTCGGAACAATAAAGGGAAGTAATTCTTATAAGACACGGAGACAAAAAAAATCTTGCAGGACATTTAATCCTCCCCTGCTCTATCCAAAACTAAAAATGCATTGGTTTTAGATATAGTTTTAGAAGATGTTTTTGACCATTTTGCCACCCTTTAATGTGTTTTATGTCAAAATATCTGCTTCTGAGACCTGGCTCACACCTGTACGTTTTGTAGCGCGTTCAACGCTCTACGAACGCTCTACAAAACGCTCAAACTTGAAAATCCCATTGTTTTCTATGGGTATGGTTCACACCTTGCCGTATTTCAGCCCGTCTGAACGCGCTACAAAACGGCCTACGCCTGAAAAGGTACATGAGCTTCTTTGCGGCGTTTTTGTTGCGCGTTTCCATTGGGATACAGCCAAGTAGCCCTCGGAAACGCGCGTGTTTCGCCCGGTTTTTTTACCGCGAATCGCGGTAGAAACACGCGACAAACGTGCATATTCAATACGCCTAGGTGTGAACAGAGCATGAGTAGGACTGTAGTATTTGATTTATGCACTAGAACTAGATGTAAATGTTTTTGTTTCCTAGTGATTGAAACTAAAAAAAAATTTAACCTTCTTTGTGAAGCCATTGATATTTTTGTAGAATATTTATAATAAAAGCCCAAGCTCTACTACTCTTAATGAAACTACTCGGAGAACATGATTCCTGGTTGCCAGGCTACACAAAACTGATGACCAAAGAAAAAGGTTAGACCTCCTCCAGGTTTTTTTGCCTAAAAGAGGAGGTCAGGTACCGCATAGCCTCTATAGAGGTAGGTTTCATTTAGGTTTTTTAAAATAGCTTTAGAGAATAAAAGAATATTTGTGCTCCCTGAGAGTGTTCCGTTCCTCTGTATGTTTTAGGATGTTTGAAAATGTATTTAAAACCTTTTGAGATTGGGCAAAGCCAAATTTAAACCCTTACCGTCTTATTGTAGCCTTCTTTTTTAACATTTTCTATAAAACAAATTACCTTTACTTCAGAGTGTATAC
>NW_017306487.1:1023167-1038571 GCF_000935625.1 Nanorana parkeri
CGGGGGTTTCCCAGGATTTCCCTCTGGCTTTCATGTGAGTTTGTCTATGTGGTCACAGTGGCTTGTTATTATAGATACAAATATGCAAGATTTAATAAAACTGTCTTTCCTTGTGATTCATGTTCCTATCTATAGTACCGAGAAAATAGCTCTGGAAGCTATATCATTTGCCTTGTGAACTTGCTTTAGCTTCTGTGGGATGATTCTCTTTGGGACAGACTTGGGTAAATACTTCTGTCAAGTTTTCATTGCCGTCTGTGACTCCTTTGGGGAGCTTCTCCCTCACTTCCTGAAATAAGGGGGACAGTTCTTGAGGGGACAGGAAGATGGTAATAATAGTAACCTCACAGAGGTTTTACCCCTTCTTCATTGTTCTAAAGAAAAAAAGTTTTTGTTGCAGTGCCTTAGCTGATAACATTTACCATTACTTCCTGTTCAGACATGAAGTGAGGGGAGATCCTCCCACATACCTCAAATAGATACCTAACAGAAGTTCTAACCATTGAACCAATAATCATGTTGATTGTAGTTAGACTTTCGGTTTAGTCTACCTGTTGTAATAACAGGCAAAATATTCTACACCATACATATAGTCCATGATACCGCCAGCATAAAAATATTTATTCTCCCCTGAGCTTTGCAGTTTGGTGTCATGTTATGCATCTGGTTTAACTTTTTATCAGTGTGTCAAAATTCTCAGACACAAAGCAAATGAATATAGAGTAAAATTTCAATTATCCGGCACCCACAAGGATCAGTAGGTGCCAGATAACTGTAGTTTCTGGTTACTAGAGAGTAAATAGTAGCTCTCAAGCATCTCCCCCACCCCGTCCTGCGACGCCACGTTCAAAGTTTTCTCTCAGGTACGCTCCTCTGCTCATTGGGCAGGTGCAATAACCAGCCTGCTATTGCAATTTGAAATAGCCAATAGCATGCATGGCTATTGAAACCACACCCACTGAGCAGAGGAGCAGACCTGAGAGAGAAAGTTCTCTCTCAGATCTGCTTCTCTGCTCAGTGAGCAGGTGCAATAGCCAGCCTGCTATTGGCTATTTCAAATTGCAATAGCAGGCTGGTTATTGCACCTGCCCAATGAGCAGAGGAGCGGACCTGAGAGAGAGCTTCAAATTGCAATGGCAAAGGATGGATATTGCTCCCCGTTGTTTATATTCTGCTGCCAACCGCAGAATCTACACGCCGGCTGGCAGCAAGATATAAACAAAGAATTTAGTTGCTAACAAAATGTGTTGGTGTGCACCACGCAAGTGACATTTTTTTAGTGTGCATCAAGCCACCGGCAAAAAAAAATCAAGGACATATGTCCTTTTTATTTATTTTTTGCGCTGGTTGCTTAATAGTGCCAGTTGCTTGAATGCCAGATAAGGAGGAGCTTACTGTACTTTTATTACAAGAGATACAGTATGTAGGCTCCCTCCTGCCTGTCTTCTCCTATGCTGCAGAGATGAAATTTCCCTTGGCGTCCTCACTTCAAATACACAGTGTATTGGATGTGAGCATTTACTTGGCCCTAGACCGCACTATAGAGGGGTATAGAGGCTACCAGGACCAGTCTAAGAGCAAGCTGGCTTGGAGGATCAGGTAAGTATAACTTGGATCAAAACGAGCATGTAACTCTTTCAGTGTGGGGTTAGCCCCACCGCAAGGGTTAATAATAATTTCCCCCAGAATTCTTCTTTAATATGCCTTAATTGGAGAACCATTATGGACTTTAGCCTGATACTCCCTGGCCCATCTACCAAGATATTTTCCCGTAAAATATTAATTGTAAAAATTCCACTACATTTGGTCCGGAAAACAAATGTTGTCTGGTGTCCGTTTTATGCCTGAGCTGCTTTTCTGGTCAAGCAAGCCTATCAAATGGTAAATGAACGATGGTGTAGAATACACTGAGATTGTTATCCAAGTCCAGCACTGCTTAGGTCTTTTTAATAGTAATTGAATGATGGTGTAGAATACATTTCGATTTTAGTCCAAGCCCAGCACTGATCAGGTGTATGGAATGGTAAATGAATGGGCATGTCTAACACTACTTAGGTCTATTTGATAGTTAACGGAATGTGTGTAATGGGGCGCGGTATTCAAAGTCTCTCTCTCTTACAGGTATGCAGCTGCTCGAACCCTCCGTATCGCTGACGGTCCCGATGAAGTTCACCTCTCAGCCGTAGCGAAAATGGAACTTGTGGAACAAGCAAAGCTGTTTTCCAGAATGTAGACCTCTAGTTCGCTTTATCCACCTGCCTTAATCTTGTCAACAAAATTACTGAGCCATGTAAAATGAACAAATCTAGCTAATATTTTTCTAATAATAAATGAGTTATGACAATTAACATATTTGCGGTATACTCTTTGCCTTCTCACGCAGTCAGAAGGAGAATACTTGGAACCCTTATCAGCACAATTACTGGCAGTCATGGGATGTATCTTCCAGCATTTTCATAACCACGGAAACTATTTGCTTGTTTAGGAGATGTAACAGATTCCATCAAGCTCATTGAACTGGCAAATAAACACAGAAATACAAAGCATTCAATCAGTAATAGTTCTTACAGTGATGTTAGTAAGCTGTAACAAAATTGTTAATTATATTTTTTGCATACCTGTTTAACTGTAATTTATCTTTGCTCATTGTTATTTGATTGATAGTTGAATCATTGAATAAACAAGGAAGCCTGCCAAGAAAGTCATTAGAAATAGATCTCCACGTCTAAGTCATTATGTACCACATTAGTAGCATATTCTGGAGTTATAATGGGGGAGCATTCAGTGTGTTTTTTTATCCTTCTTATAGCAACACATGCTGCGATTATCCACCCCTCCCAATTTCCCTAAGATGTAAACCATTGAAATGTATGACTTAGTGCAGCCTGGTCATTGCATGCACCATTCAGGTTGGTGCTGCACCATGATATCCTAGGAGAAGTATTAGCCAATATACCCTTTCAGACTCATCGGTTGTAGGGCACTCTGCAGATGTTCAAAATTACTTCTTTGCATCCCCTTTTAACATCAATGTGAGCTCTGTCTTCATGTTTTCTTTCTTGCTCCATTATTCGTCTATGATTTTCAATGCTATAAGAATGAGTATGGCAATACATTCACATGTGACAGTCCTATTGAACGCATTTCTGCAGGAAGCCTGGAGCAGGAGGGTGCTGTAGTAACAGCCAGCTGGTTAACTGGTATTGGCATAGAAGAGAGTGTATGTCACCAGCTCACCATGGATCCCGGACATTTAGTCCAAACCTTTATTAATGCACTTACATCACAATCGGTGCAATGTTTCAGAGCCACATAGGACCCCTTTGTCAGGCATGTGATAAGTGCAAAGAGCAAATATTTGAGGTTAACATCCACCAACCAAAAAAAAGAGAAGCCTACCTCCAAAGAGAGACTACTCCCTGACCTTTAACGTCATAGTAACGTCATAAACCCGCATGTCATAAAAGTATGAAATGGTTAAATTACCTAAATGCATTAAAAAATGTCTGCCCATGCTCTTCCATCATACATAATTGCCAATAATAGAAGAGGGAGAAGAGCTCATTGGACACATCTGTGAGATCTGAGGAGCGCTGCAAAGCCTGATTCGGAATTCATGTCTCATTCCTAGGCAATAGCACAACCAATAGGGCAGATTGAGCAGATGGTGTGCACTTGTGCGGCATGGCTGCCCCCATCCTAGTAACCAGTGACGCCAGACTTCTAGGTGGCGGATCCCACTATCAATTCTCAGGGGTCTGATAAGAAGGCCGAGAGACAGAGAATGGGAACAATAGCTGCACCATATTGGAAGAAGTTAAAGCATACAGATGGGTGGAAAAAGAATGAGGGGTCTATTCACTAAACTGCCGTAGGCAGCCGAGTGACTTACCGACCCGAAACGAAGTGAGCCGAACACTGTTTGCCTATTCACTTCAGGCTGGTACGGCTGATTCCAGCCGTATATCGGCTGAAATCAGCCATACATCGGGTGGCTTCGGGTCGGCCGAACATGCTGAGCGGCATTCGGCTCGGCTGTTCTGCTCGGTACCTCTGTGGTACCGAGCAGAATAGAAAAACAGTTTAAAAAGTAGAAAAAAATAAAATAGAAAATGATTGGGCGGAGCTAACGGTGACAGCTAGCTCCGCCCAACTGTTTTCTATTGGCCGGGCGGTTCTGCTGCCGTCAGAATAAAACAAAACCCCCCAAAAATAATCACCATAGGAATGCATAGCTAGATTCCTATTGGCTATTTCACTTTGCAATAGCCAATAGCAAACTAGCTGTTGCACCCGCCCTCTGCTGCTGTCAATCACTAGAGGGGACCTGATGGAGAACTTCAGGTCCCCTCTGCTGACAGCTAGTTTGCTATTGGCTATTGCAAATTGAAATAGCCAATAGGAATCTAGCTATGCATTCCCATGGTGATTTTCTTTTCTTTTTTTTATTCTGAAGGCAGCCAACGGCTCCGATGTCAGAAGAAAAAAAGAAACAGCATGGAAAGGTTTACTCTGCTCGATCGATAGAGTTGGGCTATCTGGAGATCAGTGTCCCTGGTTACCTGGTAACCAGGGATGCTGATCTGTCTGTGCAAGTGGCCAGAGCCAGCCTTGAGATGACGGCTGGCTCTGCCCAGCAGTCAGTAGCAGGCTGTCGGCAGTTCAGCCAGCTTCGGCTTTCACCTCGGCTCAGTGGAGCCGAAGCATATGCCTTCGGCATGACTGTGCCGCTCGGCCGACTTCGGGAGCTGTAAGGGCTATAGTGAATATCCCATACAGGAGCCCTTCGGTTCTACTGAACCGAAGGAGTCCTGGGGCCGAAGCTAGCCGAAGGATCAGCCGAAGCTACGGCTAGATCCTTCGGCAGCTTAGTGAATAGACCCCTGAGTGTCGAAAAAAAGTGTTTGTGAAAAAGGTGCATGAAATGAAACATAAGAAAAATACCAAATTGGGTAAAGAGAACGGGGAGGGAAACAGGAGGACAAAAATGAGGGGGGTAATAAGTAATAAAGCAGGATATGGTACTACTTAGTTAAAGTGACATTGTAAAATGATTATAAGAAGTAATAATCACCAAAAAAGGTGTTATTATTGTGAACATCACAATGCTCATAATTCACCCTAAACCTAGGCCAGAAACCTTAGAAATGGCAACGTTTCTACAAAAGAAAGGAGAAAAAAAGGGAAGGGAGGGGGACAAGGCGAGGAGGAAATAAAGGAAAGGGGGTAATGAAGTCATACATTTTCCATTGCCAGGTATTTGCTAATCAAGGTATTGTGTATAATACAATACGTCTAATAGAAAACAATAGTGTTATGAGTTCGGGTAACTGATGGGAATTACTGCATTCATTTAAGGAGAAGTGAAAGAGAACTTTTTAAGCAACGTCAGCTTTAATGGTTCATGTTACAAGATGTAATTACATTTGTTATTCCCTTCATTAGAATATATGTATTGCACAAGAAGTGTAAAGGGTTTATCCTAAATTGCTAGTGTGTGCTAACAGCAATATCAGTGTCTGTATTTAAGATTACATGAAGATTAAACAGGCTTTGAATTCAGGATAGCACACGCCCACAGGTCCTATAACCTATTGGTGTCTTATACTGTACCTCATGAGACTTATAACTAAGCAGTCGGGTGTTTCAGTGAGCATTTGTGGCCCAGTCTTATAGAGATTGTCCTCATGGGCAACTTTTAAGGCACCATTTCAATGTGTAAAGGTAATTTAAAGAAGAACTCCAGATAATCTGAAAATTAACCCTTGCAGTGGGGCTGCCCCCAGAACTGCAAGGGTTGACTGCTCCTTTTGGTCTAGGGCAGGGGTAGGCAACCTTGGCTCTCCAGCTGTGCTGAAACTACAAATCCCATAAGGCATTTGTCACGTACCTGGTATGGTCTGAATGATGAGGGAGGCTCCTTTTGTAACTCTCGTCAGAGCACCCCTGGAGATGGCACAGGTAGCGCACGGACGTAGAGAGACACCAGTGCCTGTGGATGCTGATCACCTGCTGGTAAGGATGCAGGAAGCCAGATGCAGGATTCAGGCAGCCAGATGCAGGAAGCCGGATGCAGGAAGCCAGATGCAGGAAGCCGGATGCAGGAAGCCAGATGCAGGATGCAGGAAGCCGGATGCAGGAAGCCAGATGCAGGATTCAGGCAGCCAGATGCAGGAAGCCGGATGCAGGAAGCCAGATGCAGTATTCAGGCGGACTGGGTCAGTGGCTGGCAGGCCAGGAGAATCCGGATGGTAGACGTGGTCAGTTGAAGCCGGGTCAGAACCAAACAGACAGATCGGAGCCGAATCAGGAGGCAGGAGAATAGTCAGACAAGCCGAGGTCAGAAGGCAGGCAGCAGACAGCAGGAAACAGGAGCAAGCCGGGTCAGTCACAGGATTCAGATACAGGAACACAGGTACAGGTACAGCTGAGATCTTCCAGCAACTATCAGTTGCTGCTTGGGGTTTAAATAGGCCGATTGTCGCCAATTCGTGCACTGGGCACGTGCGCGTTGCACACGATTATGCGTACGCTGAACACGCACATGCGCAGTTACTGCTCATCTGTTTCTGCGTGCCATAGTGTGTGTAGTAACTCGAGCCCTCCTTATGCTATGAGCATTAGTTCTACGTTCCTGACAGCATTGTAAGCCCCAAGCATGACTCCCAGAGGCAGAAGCATAATGGGATTTGTAGTTTCAGCACAGCTGGAGAGCCAAGGTTGCCTACCCCTGGTCTAGGGGGTAAAATAAAGAAGATACATTCATCTGATCATTGATGCTGTCTGACTGCTTCATGGGTCCCCACAGCTTCTTCTCCCCCAGGCTCTGGCGGTCTAAGGGTCCATGACCTCATTATGTCTAGTGCAGCTGCATTAGATGTAAAGACTCCGAGGGACATTCCCCAGTCAGAGCAGAGGGGGAGAGAGGTGAGCGGTCACCACTGCAGGACTGATGATCACGTGAGTATATCTACTTGATTTTAGCCCCTAGACCAGGAGTGGGCAATCTCCGGCCCTCCGGCCGGGGTTGAAACTGCAAATCCCATTATGCTTCTATCTCTGGGAGGCATGCCTGTGGCTGTGAGAATCTTATAATGCCTCATGGGATTTGTGGTTCTACAACAGCTGGAGGGCTGGAGTTTGCCCACCCCTGCCCTAAATCAAAACGAGCAGTTAACCCTTTCAGTGCAGGGGTAGCCCCACTTCAATAGATAATTTTTAGATTTCCTGGAGTTCTTCTTTAAGCTCTCATTTATCACCCTACTCCTAAAAGAGCCGTTTACATTATCTGGCCAACGTTATCCTGACATGGGGATTTCCAGAGGAATGTTAGGGAGTGATGCTGTGGGCAGAACATATTTGCAGGAAATGAAATATGTTTTGATAAAATAGGAGGTGTTTTTTTTCCCATGTGTTACTGGGATTAAAAGATTTGATGATTTACATTTCATTCCATCTATGTAACTTAAAGCTGAACTCCAGTCACAAAAACTTTCATTTAAATATATTCCTTAATGCCCACAGAGGATATAAATCTACTTTGTATGCATCAAAGTTAAATTATTAATGATAATTTATATTATCATATAAATGTAGTGATGACTTCATCACTGCGCTGTACATAGCCTGTGCAGGGAACAGAGCTGTAGGAGGGACCCAGCAGGCCCCACCCACTACAGGCTGCCTGCAGAAAACTGCAGGAGGGGGGCAGAGAAAAGACCAGGCATCCTGCACAAGGAGACGGAGCAGCAGTGACCGGTCTTTATTATGGGAAGCTCCCCCACTGAGGCAACTATTTACACTGGATTACTGCACAGATTTGGAAGAAATACACAAAGCACACCAAGATTCAAAGAAGAATACACATGGCTTTTGTATTTAGACAATATTTGCATATCCCAGAGTTCAGCTTTCAAATATGGGATGACAATATTGAGCATGGGTGCCAACTTCCAGTGTTCTGGAATGCTGATTTATACTGTGGTTATAAAAAAACCTTGGTGGCACTAAGAAAAGGTGGTAACATCAGCAGATGTACAAAAGGAGTAGACCCCAGACAATACAAAATGAATTATAGTGAGCACTAGTTTATCTCCACCTTCCAAATAAATATAGTCCATAAACTAGAGCTCATATGGACCTTATATTATAACATCAACAGCTTTATTACTGGAATGTCATTTGTTGACAAAAAGCTGAACTCCAGAGAGAAATAAAAGACATGAGGTAATGTTAATTGTGTATTAATTAATACATTATTATTATTATTGTTATTATTATTACAATACAATTCAAGACAAGATGGTAAGGAGGGCCCTGCCCCTGAGGGCTTACAATCTAAAAGAGGAGGGGTAAATGATACGAGGAGGTAGATGTGAGGGGATGAATTATTTGAGAATGTGATGGTTCAGTGGTTAGTTTGAGGTGGGATAGGCTTCCCTGAAGAGAAGAGTCTTCAGGGAATCGTCTAAAGACAGTCAAGGTGGGAGATAGAAGGACAGGTTGGGGTAAAGAGTTCCAGAGGATGAGGGAGACTCTAGAGAAGTCTTGGAGGCGATTATGGGAGGAGTTGACTAGGGAGCTGGAAAGCAGGAGGTCTAGGGAAGAGTGGAGGGGACGGTTAGGGTGATATTTTGAGAAAAAGTCTGAGTTGTTTTATTTTTAAATGCAAGTACCTGAATGTGATTTAGTATCAGCCTCTTGCAGTCTATTGTACAGCAGAACTCCGACTGCAAACCAGTCAGTTGTGCTGCAATGTTCACAACAAGGAACATACTGATAAAAGGGGAGAGCAGAGAGACAGGGAGGATGAGCTCATCAGTGTTCTGCTTGTGAAAGAAAGAAGAAAGTGTATATATGAAATCTTTCTTTTTATATTCAGCCATCTTGTCTCTCTCTCTCTCTCTCTCTCTCTCTCCTGAAACTAAACTGCAAACAAGAACTAACTGGCCTTTTCTAGAGATCATTTTGTAGATAATGTTTCGGTGAATGCGCAGTCAGAATTATGATCATTACATAGGATATAAATCAGTGTGCTAGTTAATGAACCTTAGGAATTGATTTTAAGCTGAGACGTGCATCAGTGTGAATTCCTCGCATGATCATGCTAGACAAAAGGGCATTTATCTTATACAACAAACAACCTGTCAAAGACAAGCTTCTTCTTTCACAGGCTGGGAGAGGGACGAGAATTTGCAGGCTGGGAAAGGCACTTACGTCCAATTCGCCCATCCATCCTAACAAGCTTGGATGGGGGAATCAGCTCCAGTCACTGTTTGGAGTCCTGACAGCGGCAGGCACTGGCTGTCAAAATACAATAGCCGGCAAGGGAGAATCCCCCATCCATGGGGAATCAAGAGACTTCTCTTGTTCAGCTCGCAGGGCTAAACAAGAGAAATCTCACTATGTATAGCGGGCTTTTGTGTTGACATGGCCACCCATAGAGTGAATTATCTTGGAGTTCGGCTTTAATCAGCTTTGCTGTACAGCAACGCAGTGCAGCGCTGAACCATTGAGACAGATTTACATTATACAATTTCCATAAATCTGTAACAGATATTGCAAAACCATTCCAGTTCTCTGTCCAAGATTGCATGTGCAGGGCTCACAAACACACACAGAGACCAGCACCAGCTTTTACTAAAGGAGACATAATTAAACACCAAAAAACACCACGCTCATTTAAAGTCTTCAGATATCTAAAAGAAATGAAATGACATATATACCTCTAAAATAGTGATTTATTCTCTATTCTTATACATAAAGAAAATAAACATAATTCGTTTAACAATGTGATATCGACCTGAAAAGATCAAAAATAAAGGTCCAACACCCCAAACAAAAAATCAGTGTTCAATTATTTTTCAGTGCTTAGTGATCAATTGTGATAATCTTTGAAAAAAATTACAATATACTTCACACAGGTGAACAATCCAGATATCCACTTATTATTCTTGTACTGTGCATCCACCTTGTGTTACACCGTATTTACAATAAAAGTGCTTCATGGTGACACATCCTAATGTGCACATTCAATAGCACACTCACCAGACTTCAGAACGCAAATAAGGATGGTATAAAAACGCTCTGTGTACTCTCTGTAGCTCTGATTCCTCCTCCACTCCGGCCAGCAGATGGTTCATTGCTCCACACAGAGATATTTATCTCATTATTATTATTATACAGGATTTATATAGCGCCAACAGTTTGCGCAGCGCTTTACAATATAAGGAAGACATTACAATCACAATACAATTCAAGACAATATGGTAAGGAGGACCCTGCCTGTGATGGCTTACAATCTAAAAAGGGAGGGACAAGTGATACATGAGGAGGGAGCTGTGTGGGGATGAATTGTTTGAGAATGTGATGGTTCAGTGGATAGGTTGAGGTGGGATAGGCTTCCCTGAAGAGATGAGATCCAATCTCATATCCCATTAAAAAAAAGGGAACAAACGCCACATAGTATAAAATCCTTTTTAAAACCTTTAATGACATGTGCTCGAAAAATGTACATGACAATAAACAGTCAGCGCTGTATAGAAAAGCCGATCTGCATACAGTTCCACCAGTTTCCAGCGGCTCACTTCAGCTTATAAACTTTAATCCACCGCTCCATCCGGAAGCCTCTCTGCACAATGTAGTCAGCATGTGCACTTCTCCCACTGGAGAATAGAGGATAAATCACAATTTTAGAGGTATATATGTCTTTTCATTTATTTTAGATATTTGAAGACTTTAAATTAGCGCAGTGTTTTTTGGTATTTAATTGTGGGGAAGTGTTTTAACTTATTTCACTGCAGCTGTCACAAACGTTTTTTTTTTAAAAGATAGATAGAGGCGCTGATATTTTTGTAGAAAGTGATATTCTGAATATTACTAGATAGGTGTCTGCTTCTACTAAGCAGCTTGCTTGATCAATGTAAAATTACCCCATGGTACCTTTGGTTGGAGAAATGAGATATGCTCCAGTAAAGTTTCTGAGCAACCAAAAGAGTCTGTGGATAAGTCACATCATTATAAAATATCCATCACACTGGTAAAAAAAATACATTGCTATGATGAAACAGGCAACTAAATAATTCTCTTTCACCTTTTTCCATAAGCAGCCACAGTGATGGAAAGCACTGATCTCCGATTTTGGATGGGGTTGGAGCAGCATAGAAATGTTCGGTTTTTAATCAGAGCTCCCAGGCTCACTAAGGATGGCATCCTTTAAAATCTGTATTTCATCATGAGACCAAGTAGCTAGGCAGAATTACAGTATCCATGTACTGTAGCTTCTGTCTATATCTATCAGTTCCAAGCCATACTATGCTTTCATTACAATGGATGCTGCTTCTTGAAATAACTTGCAAAACATTTCACTTTATCACGTTAAGTCTCACAGATTAGCAAGAATGATGGTATTCTCATTGTGACATCATTATTGTGATAATAGCCCAATTTATATAAAACAGATGGCCAACATAGGCTAAATTCTGAGAGTTGACATTACCAGATTGCCCCAAATGTGGAGTTTTAGCCTAAATCTTGAGTGAATACATCATTATGTTGGCCATCACTGAACTGGTACTGGTATCAACAAGATTGGTCAAAGTGGAGCCAATAATCCTCTAGTTAGAAAAATCAAGAAAGATATGACAAATAAAAATATATAATAATTTATTCTTGCGTTCTTTGTAACTATTGTGCTGTAAACTACTATGGGTGGACTATGTATTGTCCTAAACTATCCAGAAGGATTCGATGAACCTAACCTGATATTGCCAAAATAAGTAGTTTTGGGCCATGATTGGCAAGTCTAGAGAATCTGAGAAATCATAAAGTATGCTCAATACCCCAGAGAAAAAGTCTTATTAACGGGTTTAAACTTTTTTGCCAATTGGCCTGTTTGGCCGAATAGCTGTGACCTGCGTTTCTATGGCGATAGTTCCACCACTGGGGTTGTGTATATACACAAAATGGCAATGCGTATTTATGTACACAGTACTTGTTAGCTAGATCTTCAGGTGATCAAAATATTTGTATTTATTGGACACCATCTATGGTCTATGTATACCTTTAACACCTAGTCTTCACAAATAAGTGTACTACATCACAAAATTTGGTGTGTGTTCTTATCAGGATCCTTTTATGAAGACCAAGATCTGCTTGAGTCATTAAACAGGTGTTTAAACATACATAGGGTAAAGTTTGCACTGGGCTTCAGTGAATAAAAGATTAAAATGCTCACCCTTGTGCATGCTTTGCAGATAGCCATCTAGGGGTAAGCAAAGAGACATACATGAAGATGCATTACATTTTTATCTACTGTTGTGTTACGTTAAAAGTAGTAAAAAAAACTGCTTACATTTAAAAAAAATGTTATGATGATGTCATAGAATATGAGAATATGAGAATCTTTATCGAACACTGTTGGGCATGGAATTATGTAATTTCTGCATAACCCAGCACAATATACTTATTTATTACTAGTATTTACATAGCACCTAAAGTTTACACAGCACTTTAAATACTGCACATTCATATCAGTCCCTGCCTTCAAGGAGCTTACAATCTAAGGTCCCTATCTCAAATACATACGTACACAAGCTAGGGTTGATGTAGACAAGAGCAAAATAACCTACCAGCATGTCTTTGGAGTGTGGGAGGAAACCGGAGTACCTGGAAGAAACCTACGCAAACACGGGGAGAACATGCAAAGTTCTTGAAGATAGTGTCGTGACAAGGATTTGAGCAGGAGACCCCCATTGCTGCAAGGCAGACATGCTTTCTTCTAAGCCACTGTGGTACCCACAACAAGAGGAGGTAAAACAATTGGGGGAGTGAAGTTTCTCTTTAACCTCACCTGCAATCCACGGTTCCTGTTTATATTTGGCAAGAGGTTAACACAAACAGTCTTGGGAGCTTCAAAAGTCTCAGAGAACCTGAAAATTCTCAGCTACTATATTAGATTTCAATGACACATGTGGGTCTATGTTTTGCCCAGTTTGTACATTTTCAGCCCAGTCCTGAGCAGTCACAAATGCAGGCAGGCTGCAAATCAGTGTGTATTATTAGTATTTTTGACAAACAGTGCATCCAGAAGAAACATTTACAATGAGTATCCTGCCGCACTCCTTACCGGCCAACTCCTTGAGATGGGTGCAGCAATGACTGCGGATGGCACCTTTCAAATCAATGAAGAAACAGGATGTCACCAGCACACCGGAGATATGTGTCCAAGCAAACGTCTTTTATTGATGCATATTGTAACAAAGATGTCAATGTTTTGGGGCCACTCAGGGTCCCTTCATCAGGCTCAGTATGCTACACCTGATGAAGCACCTCTGCACCGAAACATTTGGATACAACTAAGCAGCTATTCTTTTCTATTACAGATTTTGTATTTTGTTTGTAGTTCTCCCGTATGAGAACATTTAAATGTAAAAACTATTAACTAATATAAAAATGATTGGCTGATGGCTTGCACAATCTTATTGTTATCTCCAGAGGAACAATAACATGACCAATTGTAACTGGTGTGGACATGCCGGGGAACATTTATCAATTAATTTATCAATTATGTCACACAGCAAGACAATGCTAAACAGGAGCAGTGGGACATATTATGAGACATTGGTGATTATAAGATTGCCACTTCATTTAACTATAACATCTGTTGCGGCAGAATAAAACCTGACCACTTCTTAATTGTGCTTGTGTTTTGAGTGAAAGTCTATAAAGTGATCAAAATCTAAGCTGCTGCTGCTGAGGAGTTCACACTAGTTGCAATCAAACTCAAAGTAAGGCTGGGCACACACCTTACAACCATCGCAAGACTTTTGTCTTGCGATGGTTGTAAGGTACTTAAAAAAACGTACGATCTGCCTATCTTGCATAGGCAGATCGTACTTGCGATGATCGCAAGCCACGCCCCCTGAGGGGCGGGCTTCAGATGACCGCAATGCCGAACGGGCAGTGTGCGCTTGCGCACACCGGCCCGTACGGCTGTTATCGTACGGACATGCCACAAACCCGCCGAACGTCGTACGATGCTTGGCGGGTTTTTGAACATGTCCATAAGTTCAAAGTCGTGCGACCTTACAGTAGTAGAGGTCGCACGGCTTCCACACACCTTACGATAATCGTACGATCGCAGGATTACCCGCGATTATCGTACGATTATCGTAAGGTGTGTGGGGACCTTAAGGAAGCAGTACTTGTAGCAACAACAACGGATATCAATGTGCAGAGTAACCATAAGTTGAAGAGAAGTGACCAGTGAAAGTGAAATAAGTAGCTTGAATTTATTCTCAATGAGTAACATGAGTTAGTAATCCAATGTTTCAGGACTGCACAGGGTCCCTTCCTCAGGGTGACATAGTGAGCCTGAGGAAGGGACACTGCATGCCCCCAAAATGTTGGATTACCAACACATGTGACACATTGTGAATAAATCCAAGTTGGGTATTTCACTTTCCGTGGAGTTCCTGTGGCTTCTCTTCAACTCCAGCAAAAGTCTGTCTCATTTCAAGTGCTAAATCTTTTTCATATCTTTGTAAAACTGTCTAAGTTGGCTGGCCTGGATAACAGGCGTAGGGCTTGCAGATACAACTGTTCCATATACTATGCTAAATGAGAGGCTGTCTGATTTGCAATAAAGCTGCATCACATTTTGTCATTAATTAGCTTGTGCAGACTGTGCTTGAGCCTCTGAGGTCTTGGGGCCCATATCATGGGCTTCCATGGAAAACTCTTGGCCAATTCAGTCTTGTTTAAATGCCCCTGAAGACCACAATAGAAACTGCTCTCTATCCAGCTCTCACGTTGTCTGGCACATGTGGTCTTGCACCAGCAGCAAATTATTAAGTTGGTTTTGCACTTCTCTTCTTTCCAGGTCAGTGTAGAAAGAACACAGCCGGAGTCTGCATGAGAGCAGTAAAATCAGACAGTTTGAAGAGAGATTCCCCTCCAAACCTCACTTTGATAATAACCCCTGCTGAGCCTCTAGTCACAACAGGGAGGTTTTACAAGCCAGAAATCTCTGAATATAAGTGTGGAGGTATTTGGAATATGTTAACGTAAAACATCCTCACTTGCTTTATTTAGAGTGCATGTTGGTATAAAAATGATGACAAATAGCTACCTGTGTCTTTTGAGTTCTAGCCAGAGACATAAGGATTATTGAAGGAATACTCCATGTTACATCCCCTGTTAAATACAGGCAGCATGTATTTGTGAGATACTATTCAGCATAATAACTTTAATTCCATAATACTTGTCTTTGTATTTCCCAGCTCCTTGTTCTGGAATTCATTCCTTATTATTTTGCAGTTAGAAATCTTACCGATCATAGCGTTATTGAAGAGAAGGATATATTTAAAGCCGAACTCTAGGCAGATATGCTGCCTGCCCCCTCT
>NW_017306487.1:1039077-1054729 GCF_000935625.1 Nanorana parkeri
AGCCCCCCCCCCCCCCCCCCCCCCCCCCCCCCCCCAAAAAAAAGTCACACACTCTAATATTTGATTTGACCACCTTTGCCTTTGATTACGGCACGCATTCGCTGTGGCATTGTTTCATTAAGTTTATGCAATGTCACAACATTTATTTCCAGCCAGAGTTGCATTCATTTTTCAGCAAGATCTTGTAGTGATGATTGGAAAGTCGGAGCACTGCGTAAAAACGTCTTCAGCACATCCCAAAGATTCTTAATGGGGTTAAGGTCTGGACTCTGTGGTGGCCAATCCTTGTGTGAAAATGATGTCTCGTGCTCCCTGGACCACTCTTTCACAATCTGAGCCCCATGAATCCTGGCATTGTCATCTTGGAATATGTCTATGTCATCAGGAAAGAAAAAAATCCATTGATGATAAAACCAGGTTTTCCGTATATTCAGGTAGGCAGCTGAGCTCATTTGTTGGGCACATAACATTGCTGAAAGTAGTAATCCAATGGAAGGCTTTTACCTATTTTCTAAATCCAAGTGTTGACTTTTTTTGGACAGGAAGTGTACAAAAGACACAAATTAAGGCTACTCTGTATATAATATCATTAATATATCATTACAAGGTATTTCCTAAATGCAAGCAGTTCAATTATCTGAATTTGAATTTGTATCAGTCTCTTGTAGTCCATGCACAGCAGAGCTGGAGGGTGAGAGGAAAAAGAAGTGCAAGTAGCCACTCTGGTCATGTGCTGACAAGAAGCATGCTGATGAGAGGAGATTTCTGAGTGACAAAGACATGAACTCTTCACTGCGCTGCTTCTTCTTTCACTGTCCAGTAACAGTTCAAGGTGACATTGGTTCAGTGGAAATAGGTTGAATGATGCTGGCCATCAGACAGAGGATATCTAACATCACTGGTTGCCAGGAGCTGGGCGGCCCGCCAGCCAGAGCATCACAGGTTGCTATGAACCAGGGCAGATGCAGAGCCTACAGGGGGCGGCGTCATTCTGGTGTCTTGCCGTGACGTCTCCTCAACCCACCTCCTGCTGTTCACCACCCCCGCCCCCTCCTTCCCGCTGCCTCAGACAGCAAAAGAGCTAGGAACACCACTGCTGACTACCATGCATTGCAGTGTGCTGCATTGCACGAAATGGTCCATGTCAGTTTTTTTGGTCATTTTGCCAGCTTATTTATTTGAATGGGCTCCCTTAATTCAAATGTGTGTTAATGCAATGCTCCAAGGCGACAAGGTCTGAATTGGCACCTATGCTTTTGTGAACTGAGCCTCATATAATACTGAACTAATTTACTGCAATTTATGTCTCCTACGTGAAGCTTCTAGATAGAAGTCTTTCATTTTCTTTAATGGGTCTGCAATTTAGGGTTTATGTCTTTCCATCTGCATAGTAGCTGGATTGTGCGCTGCTTCAAAGACATAATGTTTTGATGGGGTGGTTACAGCTAATAAACTCCCAATGTACCAGACAAATCAGATTCAGCTTCTGTGCACCAGGTAATGGTTCCCAGATGTATGTATGGGGTTGTACAAAGTCGTAGACATCAATCACAGCAGTGGTTTGTACTGCTGTGGAATGGTACACAGCCCGTGTATGCCCTGATGACCCTCGTCAAGGGTCATCATGTTCCTGATGACCCTTGACGAGCTGTGATGTGTTCCAGGAGGCCATAGATGACTTCTTCTTCCTCCGAAGTGACGTTCTGACGAAAGAGGGACTGCCCTCTATTGCTGAAAGACATAATCGATTCCAAGATAACCCTGGGAGTGGTGAGAGGGCTCATGGCCAATGTGACCGTGTACTTTTACACCTCTGCTACACAGTAGGGGCCACAACGTTGGCTAGCCTAGGACAAAACTACTGGCCAACTGTCTAGAGGGGGTGTGACACTTCCTAGGGGAGATATTGTTGCTGAACTTCTCTGTCCGACTTATCCCTGAGACAGTCCGGCATTATTGGTTTCCGGATAGGCAAATGATAGCCGCGGTTACTGACTGTCAGAGAGCCTTAGATGCCATTTAATGCATTGTATGTAACTGGTTAACCATTATTAGTATTATTCTGCATGGGTCAGCCATTAAATTCTTTACAAAACTCATTTAAGGTGTGTTGATGTGCTGTGGATCCACCATTGGGTGGTACATTGGTGCAGAGGGACAGAAAGACTGTTACAACCAGCGGCTCCTGCGGGGGTAGCGCTACATGTATAAAATGGACAACTACAAAGAACTCTGTTGGGCAAAGGAACCGTATTTCCTGAAAATTATGTTGGCAATAATAAGAAAGAATCCGAGTATTCACAATTATAATTCTCAGGACCTCTCAGTCGATTCTCTGTAATGCTGTCACCTGTAATTATTTTGCTTTGCTCTGCTTTGAAGATTAGCTGACAGACTTGTTAATTGATAAGACTCCATTATGGCATAGATAGCCTGTTAAAAGCTAAGCATTGATTTTTGTATAAGAGAACATACTTATTCTTCCCACTGTGATACTATATAAAGCCAAAGTCTTGTTTGATTTAACGTGAACTTCACCTATTAAAAGTTTTAAATTACTAGATCTCTACTGTAGTGCTTACCCCCGTAGGAGCTGCTGGATAGATGATGGGCACTTCTACTTGTCCTGTGGCTACCTGCCCTGTATCTTAGCTAATAGACAAATCTCTGGCAAAAATCAGGCTCCAGACTCCAAGGTCTTTTTACTATTTACTGCAGTACTCAAATACAGCAGAGAGGGTTTAGGGGGCAGGATACCCAAAGCACAAAAATGGAGTACAAATATACAACAGTAGGTCCAATGAGAGTGACCTCCAAAAGATATGTTGCGCTCACCCCCGAGGGAGCCGCTGGATATAACAGGCACTTCTACCTCTCCTCCGTGATGAACCACTTTGAATGGATCCACAGCACACCAGCACACCTTGTAGGTTTTCAAAAAGGCTTTACTGAATAAACGATATGCAAGTTTCAATGGATAAATGGGTATGATAAACAACAATTAGAATGAACATAAATACAATAACCCCACCTTAAGTATTCAGGCACACCTCAGCCGCGGCTGTCTAATTGCTGCAATAGATGATACTGAGCTTACTGAAGTGATACCCACGGCTATAGCTAAGCTGGGTTAATAATGACTCAGTCCAGAATATCCCCATTTCCCTATGCTACTGGCCAGTAGTGGTACTTTAGGCTATCCGGCGTTAGGGCCCAAAGTCTGTTGCATGCACAGGTTAAATTCAGCAATAACAGGTGGCCATTGACCTCTCACCACTCGTGTAGAATGAAGGCTTGAGTGATAGCTCAATGAGATGATGTGATGACTTAGGGACCTTAGACCGCTGGAGTGAAGGAGGAACAAGGCTCCAGGTACCAGTCTAGGAGCAATCTGGTTTTGAGGATTGGGTGGCTATAAATATGTTATTTTTGAACCCAGACATAAATGAGCAGTTAACCCTTGCCGTGTGGGAGTAGCCCCACTGCAAGGGTTAAGCAAAAATGTCCCTGGAGTTCTGCTTTAATTGTTCTGAGTCAGGCTGTCATGGTCCTTCCTGCTGCCTGTGACTGGAGACTAAAGCAGAAAAAGCACAGTGATGACCTCATCTCTCTGTCACTCTGCTTTCCCCTCCTATCACTATGTTCCTTCTCAGTACCAAACAAAACTGATTGCGCTCTTCTCCTGCTTATCTCTCTCCCACTAAGCTTTGCTGTACAGGGATTGCAAGAGGCTAATACTAAATCACGTTCAGGTACTTACAGGTAGAGTGCATTAAAAAAAAATAAAAAAAAATTGAAGGATCTATAAATGAATACATTTTTTTTATTAATTTGTGTCCTTAGAGTTCAGCTTTGACATGTAGCTCTTTAAGCAATAACATATCTCTCTTTAATCAATGTATACCAGAGTAGCGTAATTCGATTACAGGAACACTATAAGGGTCTCAGGTCAATTTAAAAAAAAAAGTTTATACGTATATACTTATACTAATGTTTTATATCTGTTTATCTAATATCTATGTATATCCTGTTGATCATTTAACAAATAAACATTTAATACATGATAATGGATATCCAGATCACTGTGGACTAGCTAAAAAGGCTGCACAGCAATTTTCTCATTGAAACTCCAGACTGAGTACTCTAATAATGGATGAGTCAATTCTGTATGCGTACATGTACATGTGATATCTGTAAACAACAAACTCTTTTCAACAGGTGACAAAGAGAAAAATGTGTAAAAAGGACTCCAGTGCGCTACCTGCTGGCTAAATAAAAGAATGTAGAACATTCATATGCAGAATTTAATTTACCTAACAACAAAATATATAAAAATATATATACAGTATATTACCAAAAGTATTGGGACGCCTGCCTTTACACGCACATGAACTTTAATGACATCCCAGTCTTAGTCCGTAGGGTTCAATATTGAGTTGGCCCACCCTTTGCAGCTATAACAGCTTCAACTCTTCTGGGAAGGCTGTCCACAAGGTTTAGGAGTGTGTCCATGGGAATGTTTGACCATTCTTCGAGAAGCGCATTTGTGAGGTCAGGTACTGATGTGGGACGAGAAGGCCTAGCTCATGTTCTATCGGGTTGAGGTCAGGACTCTGTGCAGGCCAGTCAAGTTCCTCCACCCCAGGATGCCTTAAGAGTTCACCTTCACTGGAACTAAGGGGCCAAGCCCAACCCCTGAAAAACATCCCCACACCATAATCCCCCCTCCACCAAACATTACACTTGGCACAATTCGGTCAGACATGTACTGTTCTCCGGGCAACCGCCAAACCCAGACACCTCCATTGGATTGCCAGACCATATATATATATATACCAGAGCATTCTAGGTCTGCAGAGGGTGGCATAACTGTTGTGCGTCCTCCCTCGCCTCAGGTGGCAAAAGTCTAGGGATACTACAATTACAAAGGGTTGACTCTCTGCTTCCTTCCAAGCATCAGTAGCTTCCAAGTCTCCACTAATGCCACCATTTGGCCCTTCCCTGCTATCTGGTTTGGGGGAAGAAATGCTGGGATAGGTAGTATGCTGATAGGAGAGAGCAGAGTGACAGATAGATTAGCTTATCAGTCTGCTGCTTCTCCTTTCACTGTCCAGTCACAGGCGGGGGGATGGACAAGACCTGTAAGTGTTACTTGTCAGCAGAGAAAATTAGTGTTTTTTCCCCTGCCAGACAGGAATATGCTGTGTGGCGGAGCTGTGTATATATCAGATCTGGATGGCAAAACATATAGATTGCCCCGCAAAGTATTTCTTTACATTTTAGCCCAAGCAAGTCTAGACAGTTTCCAAACAGCTCCAACTTCCTCAGCTCAGCTTCCCTGAACTTCCTATTAAGTACAATATCACAAGGGACAGCAAAGTTTCTAGCAGCTGTCCATTTTCTAGCTTTAAGGAAGAAGGAGCAGGAGATTGTTTTGCCTTTCATCAGCATTCAAAATAGTTTTAAAACATTTTGACTTTAATATCACTATAACTCTGAGCTCCATGACATGCACCTAAGGTTGTTCTTTTTTCCTGTAATCTTTATTTCAGCATCAGTGAGTTACAGCAAAAAAAAAAAAAACCCCACAGTCTTTCACAAACACATCTAATACAGTTTTCGCAGTGTTAATTAGAAGCAAGTATGTAATGTACCCATGTTATTTTTTAAGCCCACTCTGTTTCCTTTATCTGATAATTACTTTAACATTGTGACCATAAAAAAAGAAAAACATCCATGGAAAGATACTAGAAAAAAGAAGATAGGAGAGAAAAAGCTAAATTAGAAAAAAACACCCCACTGTGGTCCTGCATTGGACAAAAAATGTTTGGAAGATAATGTCATCTTCATAGAGCTTTCCCTGAGACATTATTAATTTGTAGACTTTTGACTATGGGAGTTCTTCCATCATTCTGATTTTATTAAACCAAACCCTAAAGTGACATCAAACTCAGGAGTTAAACCTTAAAAATACATTCAAGTACCCTAACTATGAACAACATTCTTTCTTATTTGTGTATAACTCAGCTGTAGGTCCTCAAATCATCTCTGAATTAGTGCTGACTCTGTCCTTCCTTCTAGACCAGTGACGTGCCGTTCCTTCTGGGCTGGGTGAGGCATCCCCCAACCCGCCGAAGCTCCGCCCCTGTCCCACTGAAGCTCCGACACCCGTCCTGACGAAGCTCCGCCCCCAGCTCGGTAACCAAGCTGTGTGGGGAGGAGGAAGGGAGGAGACAGGGAGGAGCCTCCCTGTCCCTCATTTGCTCGTCACTGTTGTGGCATTGAGATTGATGGCCTCAGTGGGTTTTTTTTCTCTTTTGTTTTGATTGGACAGCTTGGACCAATGGCGCTTATTGTTAAAATAATGTTTAATTTTCATATTGCACCATTTATCGAGTGGGAAACGACCATAATCCAAGCACAGATGTTCCGTACTCTTTAACTGGGTGTATTGGAAAAATGTATAGAAATGGCAGTTATTGTCAATGACCCAAGTGCCTAGAATCCCTGATTACAATCTGTTAGAGGAAAACAGAGGTCACAGAAGTTTTGAAGTGCTTTCTGCTCTCATGTACAGTAATGTGATAAATTAAGTTCAACCCAGAGAAATTAATCTATAACATATTTGAACAGGCATACATTAGATCTTCATTCAAACAGTACCTACAGATAATGGTGATATATTTGAACAAATAGCACATACAATTGGCTTGGTGTATTCATTCTTACAATCTAAACGAATGAAAGGGCAGAATTATCACTTGGATAAAGTAAGTGCACTCCTACATTTGCCAAAATCCCTGAAATTGGGATCAGGTGTTCCAGTTTAGGTACCAATGATTGGAACCCCCTTAGGGAGTATGTTGGTGGAATCTGTCTTATTTAATTCCAGATATCTAGGTTCTGGTGTTCTCTCTACTAGTAATGGGCCGAAAACCCTCCTGTTCGGTTCGAATTCGAACTTTAGAACATGGGAAAAGTTTGAACTCGAACTCAATGCAAGTCTATGGGGGTAGAACTTTAAAAATCAAATGTCCCCATGTTGAAGGATTATATGCAATTTATTGGCCATAAAAAGTGTATGGGGATTCGGGTACTGCCCTGGGGACATGAATCAAGGAAATTTCTTTTTTTTTTAAATATGGGTTTTAAAGGAGTGATTTTTACATCACTTAAAGTGAAACAATAAAAATGAAAAATTCCTTTAAATATCATGCCTGGGGGGTCCCCTTAAACTTCCTGTAAAGTGGCACTTCTGTACAATGTATAGAACCTGCTGCAGCACAAATTACATTTTTAATGAACAAAAAAACATTTAAAAAGAAAAAAAAAGTGTGCGGTTCCCCCTCCCAAACAATACCAGATCTTTAGGTCTGGTAGGAATGTTAGGTGCGACCCCATTTTAAAAAAAAAGTGTGGGGTTCCCCCCAAAAGTCATACCAGACCCTTAAGGTTCAGCTCAAGGACTTGACCATTTGATGCCAAAAAAAGTATCCAAGAACCAACCAATTTCATTGCAGGATCTGCAGATACAACAGTGGGTGTGAACCAGCATGCATCTACAATGATTGTAAATGTACCAATTTAACCTGCATGGTAGGTGTGACGGGGAAAAACCACTGCTGTCCAAAATGAACGTAACAATAAGGCTGCAGTTTTCCACAGAATATATAGCCAAAGACTAGGCTTTATGGAAACATGTGCTGTGTACTGATGAACCAAAGACAGAATTATTTGGCCACAGTAACAGAAGACATATTTCCCGCAAACCGAAGACAGCATTTCAAAAGAAGTTGCTCAGCTGCTTCATGGCCTGGACAGTTTGCAGTTATCAAGTTAACAATGAATTAAGTAATATATCAAAATGTGCTTGAAAAGAATGTGAGGCCATCTGTCCAAAAGTTGAAGTCAAACCAGAAATGCATGTTTTTATGTAATAATAATAATAATAATAATATTCTGAAACATACTAGCAAATCCACCAAGGAATGGCTCAAAAAGAAGAAATACAATGTTATGGACAGGCCTATGCAAAACGCCTATAAGAATTCAATATTGCAAAAGGAGGCAATACCAACTTCTGGGACAAAGGATGTACTTACTGAAACTGCATGTTTTCCTGTGTTTTTATGCATACGTTTTATAAAAGCCAAGAATTACCATGGGGTGTACTTACTTTTTTACCTGACTCTCCATATATAATTACAAACTATGCATAGTAACAACATTGTTAAAAATGTTAACACACTGATAACATTATTTACATTAAGCTTATTTCTTTTACATGTGTATCTCATATCTGCTTGAAAAGTATTTCCTTTCCAGATGTCTCTTACTGAGAATATAAAGATCTCGACGTTTTGCATGTAAAAAGGTAGTGGTCTTTAAAAGCTTTGGGTCTTAGATGGTGCATAGATGTATTTCCATAATTTAGAACTGCCTTGAAAAGTTAGTCCTGAGCCTGGAAAGGAATTAATGGAAATATCCCATTTATTTATATCACAACATACAGTGTAAAGAATTTGGGGCACATTTGTCTTATTTGGGAGCTTGAAATAAATGAGTGGATGGGTTTTACAGCATTCATTTTCAAAAATTCAAGATGTTTGTCTTGTTATTATTCACTTTCACTTCCTCTAGAACCATCCATCCTAGATCACTAACCGTGCAAAAACATTCATAGGAATGTCTCCCAACAGGAGACAGAGATCATGGTTCTCTTGGGGGTCTTTATTTTTAATGGCGCTTTTAAACTAATACAGACATACTCTTGCTTTATAGAATGTATATCTAATATAATGGAGGCATCTAAACATACTGTATAAATGACCCTGCTATGTTCACAAGTGAATACAACATTTAACAGGAATGCTGAGCCCAGGGGTATAACTATGAATCATAACACTCTATATGGGAGATTTAATGGGCCCCTGCCACATCCTCTCTATGCAGCACCCAGTATATTGCATTGATGGCCAGTAGACTACTGCACACATTAGGCTGCCTTTTTAAAAATATATGTCAGAAACATACCTAATAATAGCCTCCATTGCCATTTGTGGCCAGCCGCCTAAATTGTATATTTATTTGCAGCTCTACAAACGCAGGTGGTCAATGAGGGTTTTTTAATGCAATCCTAATTAGCGCTTAAGCTTCATGACTGGGCACACATATTTATGGACCCTTATTATTGTGACCCAGTTGTGGACTGGGCACACAAATAATACCCACTAACTGTTGGTAGTCATCGGTGGTCATTTGCACCTTCTTAATGCTGCTGGTCAGTGGAGGACTGAGCATCCCTGTTTATGCCACTTAGGACTAATGGCTATTTTTGCACAATACGTATAGCCCCTTATTAGTTCTAGTCATTAGCAAACTGAAGGTTCACATTTCTCTTTGGGCATGGATATCTGGTAGCAGCCATTACTATATTGGGTTATATCCTGATGTTTTCAATGCTTCTTCACCGTATCTCTGCATAGCCAGACGTATGTTGGCTCAGCATAAGAGAATAATGTGTTGCAAATACTCATTGTAAAATCCTGTGCCACCTAGTCAGAGGATCTTTTAAAATGGGGTGGTTTAGGGGGTGGGGGAGCCATTAAAACAAGAATCACACTTTTCTTTTACATTTTTAGGCTCACTGTTAAATCTTAGACCAAAAAAAAGGCTGTATTGCCAAACCTGCTTGATTGCTAAGTTTTATTATTGTTATAGTAGTTTTAGGTTGACCCTATTGTGGAAATTATATCAGACACTTTCTTTCAATTCTCTTCATAACCTATAGACTAGTTATATTTAAAAATGCTAATTAGAATTAATAAAATTAGGATCCGGCCTCATAGAAGCCAACAATTTTTTTACTATATTAGCAAGGCAATAATAACTAAAAATAAATAATACATTTAGAAAAAAAAAAAAAAAATTCAACCATAGAATTCTCTTATTTCCTTTAGGAACCAAACTCCAAACTGGTTCCACTATTGTATTGCACTTTTTTTTATCATAGCTACGGCTTGGTAAAGGTCTTCGTCAGTCAGGCTACTTGTCTAGAACACGGGTGGGCAACTCCGGTGGAGGAATTGCAAGACTGAAGTTACAGGCATGACTCCCAGAGGCAGAAGCATGTTGGGATTTGTAGTTAAAGCATGGCTGGAGTGATGGAGTTGCCAACCCCTGGTCTAGAATTTAGTATAATCATGTATAAATATGCTTAATAACGCTAATGCTTAATAACGACTGCTAGCTAGTAAAATAACGTACTGTATTGTTATGTCAAACGTTTCTCTTTTTTTTAATGTATTGTCTTAAAATCTTAATAAAGAATTAAAGTTAAAAAAAAGAATGTACTGTACTTATCAGTAGGTTTACCATAGAATGGTGGATATCTCAACTTTATTTAAATACACCTCAATGTCAAGATACCCATACATTTCATCTATGTACCTACAGAATTCAGGCCACAGATACACCAGCAATTTCTGCATCCAGTGCAGTGAACCAAACAAAATGTTATTTAGTTCTAAATAGAATAGGAAAGAATTATAATAATGACATACTGCACAATATGTTAACTCTTCAACACTTGACCAAGCCCCTAACACGTAAACCTAAGCCTTACAATAAACGTTTTAAGGGCCCATTAACACCTTAAAATTCCCTAAAGTGTGTGGAACGCTTTGTACCATTATTTTCTATGCAAGAGTACTCATCTATGTATCTTAGTGTGGTTAATTTTTCTGTATTGAGTTTTAATATACATAGTTAACTGCAAGCTGGAACAGCAAACAATGTAGACTAGGCTTGTTTAGGGTATATGATCAAGGTCCACAACTGGTGAAGTGCACTTTCACTACAGTAAGGTATACATTAAAGTGACATTAAACCCTCAGATTTTTTAACATAAAACAATACTGTAATGTGTGCCTTACTGTTATCCATGGTAGTTTCCCTTCTCTTTGCTGCTCTTCCTTTTAAATCTGTATCTCTTCTCATGCTGGACAGAACTTCTGTTTTGCAGCAGACTGCCTTGTCTCAGGAATGGATACACGGTGTCTGTGTATAGGTTTTGTATAGGCTTGTAACCTGAGCCAGCACTACAGGAAGAGGCCCTGAGCTGAAAAGGGAAGTTCTCCCCAAGCATGAGAAGACATGAGGATTTAAAAGGAAGAGCAGCAAAGAGAAGGGAAACAACTATAGATTACAGTAAGGCACACATTACAGTATTGGTTTATGTTAAAAAATCTGAGGGTTTAATGTCACTTTAAGAACTTTTAGCATTGCAGTTTGTAAATAAGCATGCTCAGTGTGCTGCAAGTAGTAGTTTGGAAGCACACAAGCCCTGCAGAGCTTATTCTTTCATGTACTGTAAATACGTAATTTGCAGCAGCAGTTCAGATACATTTAACCAAATAAAAAAGTCAAATCACATCCTACTTGCAGCAGGCTGGGTGTGTTTTTCATAAACTGCAATGTTAAAAGTACTTAAAGGATACCTTACTGTGCTGAAACACGCACTAAACCAATTGTAGGCCATGAGCGAATACCATAAAAAAAGTTTAGTGTTATGAACTAGTTTGTCCATATCACTTCACAAATGTCCCTATTTTCTCTGATACAAGTGATTTTATCCTATATGGGGAGATATAGATATGCTATGTGGTGGGTGATGCCTCTGAATCGGCTTTTTTCATTTTTGGCTATGCAAATAAAAATGTCACTGATAGAATCCCAACAGCACATACTGATATACTGTATATAGCACATGACATATTATAACAGCTGTGGAAAGCTTGTATAGCAGTGTACAGAGAATAAGGACTGTTGCATGTGTACAAACAGACGATTGCACTATCGATAACATCACTCCCGATAAACGTTATTGACACAACACGAGTACATGCTGCCATCCGCACCTAGGTTCCTCCTATCTAATGCGTTTCATCCATAAAGGCTTAAAAGTTCATCTCTACTATTACCTTATGGATGAAATGTGTCACATGGATGGCACCTAGATGGGGACTGCAGCGTTTACTCATGTTGTGCCAATAACATTTATTGGGAGTGATGTCATTGGTAGTGCGGCTGTCTGTTTTTATGTATTGTTTATGGACTGGAGATGGGCACATGTGGCTGGCATGCCCATGACTGATGGATTACGGGCTGAGAGTTTTTGAAGCGGTGGATCAAAGCATATTGTAACTGTTGCATGCATGCACCTCCTGCAGCTTAGATGTATGTATATACTGTTTGGATCTGAGAACAGATTTTGTTTCTTTTCATTTCTATCATATTGTGCACATCGGTGACCACCATGGTTCTGTAGCTCTCCTGCAACTTTGCAATGAGGGTAAACATGTGGAGAATCAGTTAGGTGTGAAAGGAGCAATAAAGGAAATATAGAAATTATTTTACCCATGAGTCTGTAGAGAGACACAGAAAACAGATGCTGTTAATAGTGCTTGAGAACAAGTTTTGAACAACCCTGGATTCATTCATAGTAAATGACTGCTGTGGCCACATGGTGGTGGTAGCTCACAAAGAAAGATGAATGCTCCAAGCAGCATAGCTATGCTGTAACATTTCATCAAAGCACCACCTTTTTAGTGATTTGCATGAAAGAAATATTTTAGAACAGTCTCATTTTAAACAGCTAACTCAAGATATGAGAAACGAACATACATTATTAATAAGATATCCAATTAATATTGTTCTACTAAGGCCTGTTACAGTAGCAATTGGAATTATGGAGCAATAGGAAAATTAACTTCTGCAATGGGAGGAAGAGTTGATGAGTGTGGAGGGAAAATTGGGAATGGTGGTGAAAGTTCTTGAGTGATATAAGCAGCCATTGGGTGATTAAACCCACTAGAATCCATCTATTACTGCATATTAGTTTATTAGGTGGACTGACTCTGTAAAGGGTCACGTAAAGCTGGTAGCAGATCATCTAAGCAGTACCTTAATATAAAGCAAGAGAAGTTGAGATTCCAGGATCTTTCCTCATACGCATATAAACGATGCATTCTACAACGAAATATTGCACATTTAAATTTTATCTTTTCACATTAAAAGGGATGGATTATTGGATGCATGGTGCATTTGAATGGGCTGCCTAGGCACCACAATACAGCAAACTTGTACCTGCTGTGTTTTTTGTATCACAACACACAGGGCCGGCCTTAAGGGTGTGCAAGCCGTGCGGACGCACAGGGCGCCATGGCAACAAGGGCGCCGTGCGGCCATCACAGCTCGTCCTGTGGGCGGCTTCTCCCCCCCTCACTGCTGGCCATCCGATATGACAGCGCTCCCTCGTCCGCCCAGTGGTGGCACACATTCACAGAACACGCCGGGGGCCAACACGGCCGCCGCACATTCTCAAACAAATTATTATTATTATTATGCGCCTGAATACATTTAGTAATTCATTAATTTATACGTAGTCCGGGTTTTGTGTTCTGTTTTCTATTTTTATTTTTCTAGATGCACTTACTTGAAAAAAGGATCGGCATGACATCCTGACACTTTATTTTTATAGACTCTATTGTAGTTTGACATTTATTGTTTGCCTTCTGTTGTTTTATTTGATAAGAATACTTCTATTGTGCCGACAAGTTTAATACCTTTGAATAAAAGTTTAATTTTTATCATACTTATTAATGTTTCTTTGCGGCTTAACAAAATAGGAGTCTTTAAATGGTGCGGATATTGGGGAAACTGGGTGTGGTTACTGGAGGTGTGTTCGCTAAAGGGTGTGGCCACGGAGGGGTGTGGTCACTGAGGGGCGCTGTAAAGCTTTCTCGCACAGGGCGCCTAAAGGCCTAAGGCCGGCCCTGACAACACACCACACTGCATGGTAACACAATACAACCTGTAAGCCAGGCTCTTTGTGGGGAAGGGTGGGGGGGGGGTGGGGGGTGGTGTGACGTAATTTAAAATAAATGGCACCACAGCACACCAATGTGCGTAATATGCATTTGTGCGTCAGTAATCTGAATGAGTCCTAAATCCATGTCACCCTTATACAATTTGGTTCCGGCAGTACCAAACTGGAGATCATGTACATTATTGAGTGTGGGGCATAGAGCGTAGGGTGATGATAGTTAGAAAGAATGGGATTCTGCATGTTGAGCATAGTCAGGTCACATACGCACTTGACCTGAGCGTCTTTAGGTGTTTTTTGGGCATTTTTTTAAGCATTTGTATTTGTATTGTTTTTGAAAGTGTTTCATGCTTATTTAATTTAATTTTTAGCCAATGCAAAGAAAGCTTGAAAGCACACCTTTTTCAGGTGCTCCCATTGAAGTCTGTTGAGGCTAAAAGGCTTGCCTCTGCTCAGAAAGAAGCTCATGTACTTTAACAAGGTACAGGTGTTTTGCTACAAGAAACAGAATGCTCAGGTGTGAACAGTGGCCACAGAAAACAATTGGATTCCTCCTGTTAAGTATTGTAGCGCTTAGGCATTTGAGCTCAGGTTGGAAAGGGGCCTTAAGCAAAGGAAAACAAGCTGAAAAACACTCAAGTGCGACCCAGGGCTAAAATCTTTTTTACACTTAAAAATATTAAAGTTAGACCCGCAGCAAAAAAAAATAAAAAATGGATAAAGGACCTACATAACAAAGTGAATAGGGGAGACAAAGAACCAAGGGGTTTAAATAGGGCTTTCACATTAAGGCATGGTAACTTAATCGACTGGTTGATGGTCAAAGGTTAGAAGGAGCTTTGGAGATGGTTGGAGGAGGTGTTGCCTCACTGTCGAATATTGTCAGGTGAAGGGAGGACTTTACATCCGCCCACCCTGATTTTTGGCTGTAGTTGTTTTATGGTGTTGTAGCCTGTTGGCGGTTTGGGGTCTTTGAAGGGAACCAAATGGTTGATGATGGACAATGTTTTGATATGGTGTTGACCATGTCTTGATATGGTGTTCTCAATTCATCCTGTGAAATGGTATTGAACAGGAAATTCACATACTGATGTACTTGCAGTTAATTTGGAGGTTGACCCTGAGGCAGTGTGATGTGGCTGGGGGCCTAACATATGTAGTAGTTCCACATAGCTGTTAAGCTTGTGGCCTTCAAAGAGCTGCAACCTCTATCGGTTTTTTTTAATATTGACTTTTATAATTTTGTTAATTTTATATAGCATAACATCCTTTTGTTAATATTCATTTAAATATAAGGCTGCTATGGCCATTTAACTCCATAGGAAGTGTTGTCTGGTTATTTGGGGAAAAGTTAGAGGGAGGTTTGGGAGGCCAAGCAGTTTGTTGACAGTGAAGTGGCTGGGGACATCTGTTCTACCTTAGGCATGTTATTTCAAAAGTAATATTTTTAAATCTGCAGCTTTCATTAAAATAGTGAAAATGCCTGGTGAACCCACCATTTGGGCCGGATAACACCACAAAGAGTGTGTTCTAGAGCATTTGGCCTCTGGAACGCAAACCGGCCTGCTCCCTGCGTTCAGGGGGGGAGGGAACGTGGTGGTGCATTGCAGTCAATGGCACATTAGTGCCTGCGTTCTGGTCCAGTGCGACCTGCAAAAATGCAGAATGCACTATTTTTGCAGATGTGCCACGCATTTGGGTGCGGGCAATCACACTGCTGGCGGGGGGCGGGGGGGCGTGGCTGCGGGGGCCTTGAAGTCAATGCAC
>NW_017306487.1:1055706-1119337 GCF_000935625.1 Nanorana parkeri
CACCATGCCCCCTCCCGCCACTGATCGCAGAGAGCCGGCCGGTTTGCATTCTAGTGCGTTCCAGATGTCGAACGCTGTGAAACGCACTCTTTGTGGTGTGAACCAGCACTGAAGATCCTTGTTCAGGCACCTTCTAATACAGGGTGACAATGCTCTGTTTTTTTTCATCCCATGTCACATGGGCATCCAATGGAGAATACAAAAGGCGATTTCAACTATAATTAGGCAGGTATGGTACTCTGTTGTCACCATCAGGAAACCCACTCTGAGAAATGCCATTCATCTATCGCTACTGATATGCCACACATACATGTAGACAGGAAGAAGCTGCAGTGCTGAGATGTAACAACGTTTTGCTTTTTTTAAAAGGTGAAAACGAGCATTTTATTTTAAATGGCAATTGTTTATGGTCCACAGGGCTTTAGCAAATTAAATGTCATTCAGTTAGGGTTTACATCTCCTTTAATGTACCTCTTTATATGTTATATTTTTATGCACCAAAGGATTAATCACCTGTATCTAAATGTAACTTGTGCCATGCCATCAACAGATAGAACTATGAAATATAGCGATTATTGGCATACATTAAACAGTAGCTTTTAATGGAGTAAAGCAGAGCAGGATTTACTATGCTCTTTCTGCTTTCCTCATTACATTATATATGCTAACCCGATAACATTTGTCACAAAAATCAATCCTGCAGATTCTCCTGGGCTTGCATGGCAGACATTGCTCTTGATTTATTTGGCTTACTTCCTGCTGCAAGCAAAAAGTTTCTAATGGAATCTAACAGCAGGAAAGGTGGCTGCAATCGGAGTATACAATCTTACAATCAACACACTGCAGTAGCATTGATTTCCCCTGTTAACATGTATTTATTCTGCCTGCTTTAGCACTAAGGTTACATAAGTGCTTGGGTTATATAATAGTTTGTGCTAGATGGCATAACATAGAAATCATACTTTTCTACACATACAGAATGTCATTTGTTGCAGTATTTATGATGCTAGAATACAAAAGCTACGGATATCACATAGGAACTTTTAACTCACTAGAAGCACCCTGCTATCACAGAGTACTGTCAGTTGCTGCAGTGTTTTATTATGAGATGCAGTACACAAAGCAACCATCTGACATCAAACAGAACACACTAAATCATCAATGATAATCACTCACCATGAGTTTACTGACCTACAGCACAGGTTATTGTTCTCTTGTCACACTGAAAAGTCAGTAATTGTGTTAAACCGTTTAGACTTCACTTCTCTTATTTAGAAAACCAGTACAATGAGCTATGATGATGTGTAAAACGTATTTAACAGCCCATAGCAATAAAGGAGAACTATGGGGTCAGTGGTTTTCCCCATAGTTCTCCTTAGGGTAACGGGAAGACACAAACTAGCGTCCTCCCGTCACCCTAGGCTCAGTATAGCTGCGGCGTCTCAGTATACCGAGCAGCAGCTTGCGGTATACTGAGACGCCGCAGTATACCGCCAGCTGCACACTTTTCATCATTTCTAGTGCATGAAGTCTGATCTGGTTGTCACAGATTTCTGCATTTTGCATATTCTAAAAGTGTACAAGGTTGAACAGATCTGCTTAATGGAGTTCATTGAGGGAAGAATTGTTTCATGCAGTCAGCATTGCCCCATCAACCAACCAGATTCTCTGTTTTGGGTTTTTTTGCAGCAGGAAAAAGCTCATGGATTATCACACAAACCAAAACCTTTCAAAAGAACAATTTAAAAAAATTCAGTTTAGTGTATAAAATGTATTGTATAATGTTTAATTGGATCAAAAAAAATGATACATGGTGGTCCATTATTTAAAACAAGTCTCTTGGCCACCAGCAAGAGACTGGGAGCTTTTTTACACTGTAACACATACAATAAAGAACATTGTAGTAACATGCATTGCAGCACATTTTCATATTCGATAATGGAGGTCACCAGCACTCAATATTATGCAAGAAGCATAAGCACTTTTATTAATGCATCGCATGCGTCATAAAGCCAACGCAGGGTCCCTTCCTCAGGGCGACAGTGACATTTTCATATTCGTCTTATTATTATTATTATTTATTTTATTGTTATTATCATTATTGTGCTGCCTGCAGTTGTATGGCAATGCAATGCATTATGTTGTTATAGTTAATATTTGTTATGTTGCCACCTTGTGCTTACTGTGTGTATTACACCTGTCTCTTGCATTCCTCCCCTTTGTTTGATGTAACACCTCCCTCTTCCTCAGTGTTCCGGATTCGGAATTCGGACGAATTCCCGAAAATTCAACTCGAGGTGGGGTAGCAGAATTGGCACATTTGACATTTCTGGTTGCTGTGCTCTAGTCTTTACTATTAAAGAGACATTCAAATCCTTTTCTTAATTTGTTTTTATCCGTTTAAATGGTAAGTGCACGCACAGGATTTGGACAAAATTAGTTCCAATTTCGGATTCAGATGCTTTCAAATGATTTCGGATATGTCATATTTCGGAAATTCGGATGCTCCGAATCTACGAAATTTTGTCCGAATTTCGATTCGGAACGAAACTAATCGCACATGTCTACTACATACAGGCCATGTATAGATGTCTCAGGAAGGGATAAATCACAATTTAAACCACTGGAGTCAAAGTAATTAGACAGGATTTTTATAGTGCCAACACTTTATAGTACGCAGCACTTAACAATATCATGTACAGTACAATACGATTTAAGACAAAACAGTTAGGAGAGTCTACAATCCTACTGGAGCCTAAATGTCATAATGGATGAAAAGTATTTGGTGAGTTCAGCTATCTGAACTATAGCAAGATGGTTAATTGACCTACAACCATTGAAGATTCTCTTTAAAATGTACAGGTCTATGATATCGTAGAGCCTATTGATCATTTCAAATCAAACTCTACTAATTTACATGATGTTTGGCATTTGGGAGAGGGGACATTTCTTTAGTGCTCGTCATCTGACTAAATGTAAATAACAGTGATCTTCAATGAACCTGGGGCCTCATGTGTCCTCCTGTGCTTTTTCTCTGTATCCTTTCTGCTTTCACTTACTCTTTGCAGCTGTTGAATTAGAGAAAAAGCAATGAGCCTGCAACTCAGTGCTGCATCACTGTTAATATCACATTTTATAAAACCGACATGTTACTAAAGTAGCATTACTTCTATCTTCAAAATGACAACAAAGGCACCTTAGAAATGTTTAGTACTGACAATCTACAAACACATACTTCTAGATAATTGCCGGCTTTGTATTCTTTGCATCCCTTATATTTATTTTCCTCTCCATTCTTCTCACAGAGGCAACTTTTACTAAAGCCAGGTTACTAGATCTCCCTTTACTTCCTGGAGCTCTGGCACATGTGGCTAGGACATGTGACCATGCACATCATCTCAGGGGAGGAAAATGCCTTTCCCTGAGATCTCATGAGATTACAGATGAGATATTCCAGCAATGCTCTTACCAGGATGCAACGCTTGGGCACATTGTGTTATTTTTGGACCAGGAAGTGGATGAACTCTATTTCTAAGTAAATGGAAAACATGTTTGTTTAACTAGTGAAGGTAAGATTATTTTTTTTATCAATATACTGAGCTCATGTGATTTTCAGTGAAAGGGGGTAAAGTTCCACTTAACTCAAGGAAGCTGTTAGTGCTGGCCCAATCATTTTGTAAAGGAAGATACATAGCAATCACGGTAAGTGATAAGGTCTACAGCAATATATACATTTTACTTGTGAATAGGGATGACCATTGACCATATATGGCCACATGGCTGAACTGGATAAATTAAATTGCCCCAGCTGCAGCTCATTGGGCCAGTACTAACAGCTTCCTTCAGGTTTTGGGATGAGCTCAGGTTTGATTTGAACCTGAGATCATCAGTACTTGTGAGACCCTGCACAACCCATCTGAGAGCCGCACGGCCTCCTGTGAAGCCCGCACAGCCCACCTGAGAGCACAAACAGCCTTCCTGAGAGCCCGCACAGCCCACCTAAGATCTTGCACAGCCCTACTGAGACCCCGCACAGCCCTACTGAGACCCCGCACAGCCCACCTGAGACCACACAGCCCACCTGAGACCCCGCACAGCCCACCTGAGGCCCCACATAGCCCTGCTGAGACCCTGCACAACCCACCCGAGACCCTCAACAGCCCATCTGAGAACCTGGAGACATTAGGCCGCCATCCCAGAGCAACACAGTATGTAGCTTCATACTATTCTGCATTACTATATAATTTATTGCTGGGTTTTGTAGTCCTCTATAGCGGGTGCTATTCTTATATAAAACATGCAAAAGATGTGGCTTGCACTTGCAGTGTGACTTGTTGATCTAAATGCAGCAAGCAAAATACGTGTCTTGGCGTGTGGGTTAACGCATGACAAAAGCATGAAAGCCTCTTGCGTTTGTCACATGCAGGACAGTCCACTGAAATGAATAGGCTGCCCTATGCCAATGCGCGACAAATGTTGCAAAACTTGCCAAAAGTCACTGCACATTTATGTGCGTGGAAAGTGTGAATATAACTTGAAGGACTGGAACTCAATGACTGTTTTTTTTAATGATAAGGGCACAGCTTCTTTTGCGCTATATTGTGACATGTCAGGAATTTGTTTATAAGGACTGTAAGGTTACTATTAAAGGATATCTATGGTCAAAACCTAAAAATAAATATGTATTTCTATATTGAATTTCTATAGGCTCTATCTCACTCCTAATAACCATATCAATCTAGAAGTTTGTAAACTTACTGATTAAAGATGCCCATACGATGTACTTCCTCAATTTCACTCAATGTCTAAACAATGTAACATTATCATTGCTTGCTGGAAGCAATGCATTATGGGCTATGTTGTCTTGAGAAACTGAGATTGTATCACATCAGGCAGCAGGGAAAGATACCCAAAACACACTGGGAATCCAGGAAGTTGGTGAAAGTGATGGGCAGATGGAAGGCAGCACTCACTACATAAAAGGGATTTTTTCAAGTAAGCTTTGATTGCATTATGAGAAACAACTCTAGCATGTAAACTTATTACATTACTGATAGTATATATAGGAGAGTGTATGCTGGAACCTTACAAATCCTTCAAGCCAACATTAAACTGTGGATTTACATGTATGTATGTTAAAGGAGAAGTATTGGGAGAGCAACATGTACTGCAGGTGTCACATGCCGGGTCTATAGATCAAGAGCTGAGTGATCACAAACCACTGATCACTCAGCTCACGGTCTTCCCCCTGCAGAGAGCTGTAACTGTCGGTCACCACTCCCCGCAGGGATTCCCCCCCTCCCCTCTCTCTGTTCCTCCAGCGCTCATTGGAGGGTCAGACAGGGGAGGAGGCAGATACAGTTGGCTCTGGCTCTAGAGAGGAAGAGGCAGCTGTCAATCAGTCAGCGGGGTGGGTCCAGACAATATTGTCAGGCTTTCCCAGCTGCAGTGTGGCTCTGCGATGTCCTCAAATAGCAGGCAGTATAATTTAAAAAAAAACTTCAAAATAGTGGTAAAAACGCTGTTAAAACGCGGCATTGCACTGCAACTGCACGGATGCACTGCAGCTACACAGATGCACACACTTAAGGTGTGAACTAGCCCTCAATATTAGGCAGCTGCTCATAATGTTATGGCTGATTGGTGTATATTAATTTAAATATTTCAGTGTCATAACTTAAAAATGACTTATTCTCATGCAGCAAACTACATCAACTTCTATATACTATGAACTAATCCTCAATTACAAGCTGCATGTAATTCCTGAAAGCCAGTGGAAGGAATTTGTCCTTGTAATGGAAAAAACACAACATTGCCTTGAGGGCACAGGGAGCAGGCTTTCTTAGAGCAGTTGTGACCAAGGTAATAAAGGTCATCAGATTGGATTGCGACTGGTTTCTGTTGTAGATGGAAATAATTATGTGGATTGGACAGCTTATTATATTGTTAAATGTAAAAGTAACTGAATTTCGCGATAGGACATACAGTATATCTTTATCAGAACCAGGTTTTATTATCGGTAGTCACATGTTCAGAATCATAATACCAAAAGCTGCGGGCTTAAGGCAGGTTTTTTTTTGCTGATCTGTAAAATTATTATGCACACAGATGTGGTCAGCAGGCATTTCTTCTGCTGTAACTGTGTCAGCTGATTTTTGACTCCTTAATGTAAAGTCATTTTTTCAACATGCTGGTGAAAACTGGTATTGCACCATGACCCATAAAATACAAAAATTCTATAAGGCCCATGTAGATTGACTGCAGGTCAAATGCACCTGTCAATTAACTATAAATTATCTCAGAAAAGTCTCAAAACGTTGTTAAAGCAAGCTCATCATGACAACCCAAAGATTGTTGACATGGGCCCTGAGAGGATCTCACCACTGGACAGCCAATAGGTGGTGTCCACTTCATGCAGGCAGTTATAGAGATATCTAAAGAAGTAACTCACCTTCTCTTCACAGAAGAAGAAGAAGAGAGACGACTTGGGGCTTTAATGTCACGTGACCATAGACTTAGGTAAAGAAAAGGGGGGCATTCGGGTAGGGTTTTTTTATTTTTCACGGTAGTGGTTACCGTAGTTAGAGGGGGAGGAAAGTGTGTGTAGGTGATGGCAGAAGGAGAAGCTTTAAAGTGAACTTGCCCGGGCTATGCCCTCTAAAGTATTTACATATGCTGAACAAGCAGTGAAAGTACTTTAAAAAAAAGAAGCCCACATTCATCTCTGTATCCATAAGCATTGTGAAGATATTCATTTTTAAAGTTCTCAACACAGGCATTGATTTCTTTCTGTGAGAACAGATCTTGCCAGCTTGTCAGCCATTTACTGTAAATGACCAGCAGAGGTTATTAAGCTGCTTGAAACGGACTAAAACCCTAAGGCCTGGTTCACACCTGTACGTTTTGTAGCGCGTTCAACGCTCTACGAACGCTCTACAAAACGCTCAAACATGAAAATCCCATTGTTTTCTATGGGTATGGTTCACACCTTGCCGTATTTCAGCCCGTCTGAACACGCTACAAAACGGCCTATGCCTGAAAAGGTACAGGAGCTTCTTTGCAGCGTTTTTGTTGCGCGTTTCCATTGGGATACAGCCAAGTAGCCCTCGGAAACGCAAATCGCGGTAAAAGCGCGACAAATGCGCATATTCGATACGCCTAGGTGTGAACAGAGCCTAAGCCCCCATTCACACCATAGCATATTGTGAAAGTGTGTCAAACACATACAAAAGTGTCCACTTTGATGTGCTTTCATGAAATGCTCACCAAGAGCGCACAAACACATGTGTAAACAAATGCAGAATACATGTTACAGAATTTGCTACAGGCATTACTTGACCTGGAACAAATATACTGTACAGGAGTGCAGATTTTTAAAACTTCACTAAGTACTTATAGTTATCATATTACCGAACAGCTTCAACTCTCTCAGCGTGGCTTCCCGGAACTTCCTGTCCAAGAACACAAGGGACAATACCAGTCTATCACAGCCATCCATCTACTAGCTTGGAGTAGTGATGGCTGAGTGAGGAACATGCTTCACAAGAGCTCCACTGCCCTGACGTCCCTCAACTGATCATTCTCACCCTTTGCCACTCTTTTTCATTATGCTAAAGAACAGGAAGAAATCCGGTCGGAACTCCCAGACACTCAAACCACCGGTCTCCCGTTTTTTTTCTCACCGGAAACGGCATCTCTTAATACTCCGGAGACCAACAACATGGCGCCGTCCCTGAGTGACTCCACACGTTCCTCCTTTGAAGACGCCGCTGCTCTGTCCAGAGAGCTGATGCCACGCTCTCCCTCCTTGTCACCTCCATCCTCACTCTCCCGGCGATCAGATCTGGCTGAGGACCAAGCGATGGTCGCCATGGAGTGGACCGTTGGTTCTGGCGGGTTAGATGCAGGGAGTGAGTGACTTGCGGCCATTCCATCCTGAAGCCTCAGGCTCTCCTGGCGACCCTGTCCACGAAGCAGGACTGGCTTCAGTTCCCCTCACATTTGCAGCAGCTCCTTCGTTCATAATTGGGGGAGGTAAGGGAGTCCATCTCCACTTTATCAACCTGCATTGCTGATGCTGTTCATGTGACCTGTGCTAAAGCTGGCCATGATCAATGTCTGGTTGACCTTGAGTTTGATCAGGATGGCCTGGAAAACAGGAGTCGCCGCAATAAATGAAAGTTGTGAGGTATCCCTGAAGCTACCTCTAATGCAGAGCTGAATTCTACAGTGAAATCCATTCTAAACCAGATTCTAGGCAAGGACCCCACCTCAGAGTTGGAGCTTGATTGTATTCATCCTGTTTAACGTACACGTGCTGATGCTTCCATTCCAAGAGACACCGTCAGTAGGGTGCATTTCTATTCTGTTAAAGAGGTGATCTTACGTAAGGCATGGGACTCTGGCCCTTTCTATTTTGACGGAGCGTCCATCCAAATCCTTCCAGATTTGTCGAGACGCACTTTACAGATGCGCCATCTCCTGAAACCCCTGCTGTAAAAGATTGTTTCATCTGGAGCGTCATATCGCTGGGGCTATCCATTTCACGTGATCATCTGGAAAAATACAGCCATTTTTCTATTACATGCCCTTAGGCAACTCCTGGATCTGGTACTCTTAATTTTCCTGGATGCTGAAACGATCTCCGTTCCCGACTGGACGGCGCCTACACTGCCATCGATGGTATCGTCATCATCTCTGCCAGAGGCCACGACCCACATGCTTAGAAGATTCCAGAGCCCTTGATTATCAGCAAACCCTTCCTCCAATGAACTGAGGTAGATCTCGGCAGATATGGGTTTTACCTGAGTCCATGCTTAACCACACACGAACTCGGGTGTCCTTGAATGTATGTTCCACATTCTACTTCCGTCCCCCGTTGCTGATTATCGAAGCTTCCAGGGCTCGAATATCTGATTTTTAATTTTTTTTTTACTAAGCCTGATCCTCAGTGACATTCGTATCTATGACGGATATTGCCTCGATTATCTTATGGTCATTCTGTTTTTATTTTTCTCTTCACTGTTAATTTATGTTCAGCTTCATATCCTTTTTCTTACTTAATCTATAATTTAGCTTCATGGATTATATTTAGCTAATTTGCTTTTGTGGTTCCACACTATACTGCTCTCAACCTGGGTTGACTGACAAGGGTCCGGTGAGAGGGGTTTTGGGGGCTCCTCTCTGGTACACTCCCAGCATATTTTTCTGCTTAAAGACCCTGTCTTGCTTACTCCAACCACGTTTCCGCCTCATTTATGATTGTATATGGGATTATATATTATGGGAGTTCCTGGTGGGGGGTTGGGGGCATTTTGTTTAAAATAACGAACCTTGTCTGTACTGTGCTGGCAGATTCCATTATCAACTAGATGAGCAGGACTGTCTGTCCTTACAAAGGGTTAAAGACCTAAAGACAATGGTGGGGAATGTATCAAAGCAATTGCAACAGTTTTAGCCTCTTAGATCATTTTTTTATGTGCAAATCTGTCGTTTAACATGTGCACCTGTTTTGACCAGAGCTTGCACTACTTTTTCAACCTCATGTGTTTTGCACCTGTTTTGACCAGAGCTTACACTACTTTTCCAACTGCATGTTTTTGCACCTGTATTGCACCTGTTTTCATCTGCACTTGTTCTGCATCTGTATAAAACTGGAGCATCACCTAACAAAACAATCACAACTTAAGAAGTCCCCTTGACCACTTCTTCAAAAAGCGGCAGTTAAGCTTTTTGCCTGGAGTTACGAGTCTTCTTTCCTGGAATCTATTAAACCTAATTTATCAACAACATTATACTACCAACATAAATCTGGCGCAAAGTGCGTCAAATATATTCCGTGCAAGTTCAAACACTTGCTATGATAAATTCCCCCCAGTGTATTTTAATAAACTTAAAAAAAACTGTCTCATAGTCAGTACTAGACATGTAAGCCGGCAAAAAGTTTGGTTTGGTTCGTTTACTTTTTCGTTGTTTTATTTTTAGGGATTTGGGTCCTAAAGTCAATTTGTTTTAAGATTCAGATGAATCCGAAATGTTCGTTAATTTTGCATGAGTTAATTGATATTTATAATCAAATTTGTGTTGCACCAAAGTAACATTAGAAAAAAAAAAGACTTTTCTTTTTAACTTTTGACAGCCCACAGAAACAATAGAAAAAAAAACAGCGTGGGTTGTGTTGTGCTCCCCCCCCCCCCCAATTCATACCAGGCCCTTGAGGAGGCGGGCATCAGCTATATTTTCCTTCAGCGAGTCAGTGGCCCTAGTCCATTGTGATTGACATAGATGACGCCGGAAGAAGGGATGAAATGATTCACGTTTGGATTGCATCAATGGACTTTTTTTGTGATGAAAGACTTATCAAAAACTGTGTTGTGTTTTTAATTACAATGTTACTGCATGTATGATAGGGGGCACCCAGATTCCTACAAGCCCCCCTGCCCGCAGAGCCTAACAACCAGCAGGTCAAGGTTGTGGGGAAGAGGTCATTGTCCTCATCAACATGAGGACAAGATGCGCCCTCCCCATGTTGAGGACATGTGGCCTAGTATGGTGCAGGAGGAAAGGAGCCGCACACTCAGGGCCGGCCTTAGGCCTTTAGGCGCCCTGTGCGAGAAAGCTTTACAACGCCCCTCAGTGACCACACCCCTCTGTGGCCACACCCTTTAGCGGCCACACCCCCAGTAACCACACCCATTTCCCCCAATATCCGCACCATTTAAAGACTCCTATTTTGTTAAGCCGCAAAGAAACATTAATAAGTATGATAAAAATAAAACTTTTATTCAAAGGTATTAAACTTGTAGGCACAATAGAAGTATTCTTATCAAATAAAACAACAGAAGGCAAACAATAAATGTCAAACTACAATAGAGTCTATAAAAATAAAGTGTCAGGTTGTCATGCCGATCCTTTTTTCAAGTCAGTATATCTAGACACACTTGCCCCCCCTTTCCTTCTCTGCCAGGCTTCTGCTTGGATCAAGGGTCTGCTAAAGGATTTAAGGCAGGGTGTTTTTTAACATTTAAACACATACATTCATTCAGAATGACATTTGGAAAAACCTTCCGATGCATCGGAAATATTCGTTATCAAAAATTCGGATACGTTCGGATTCGTTATTTTTTCATTCGGAAATTTGGATGCATCCGAATGTCCAAACTTCAATTCGGAACAAAACGAATCGGAAATGTGTAGTCAGTGCCATATCAGCTTACAGCCATCTATTCTAACCACTTGAAGGTGCCTGTAGTGTCCTATGTAATGCTCCAAGGAAACAGCTAATATAGTAAACATTTTTTTAAAATTATTTTCAGGTATGCGGTGTTACTTGGATCAAATAACAAACATATTGAAGGGGTTTCTGAAATATGGCTTCAAAAGTGGAAATACCCCTTACATTATTATTTTGACTTTCATCAACCACTCAGGGAGTGCATTGTTGTCAGTGGGATTGATTTATTAAAGGAGTAGAGTCCGTTCACTTAGCAATGTGAATGTTCACCTTGCTTCCTGATCTTAGTAAATTAGGTAAATCTACAGTATATTTACTTCAATTAACCAATCATGTCCTAAAAAAAACCTTTAATTTTGACATTTCCCTTAGACATAATTGTGTATTCCCCTTATTTGCTAAAAATCACTTTAGTCCTTTAGTAAATCTACCTCAGTTAGACAGCCAACTCATATGAGAAGATTTGGTAAAGAGCTAGATTATGCTCTCTTGGTAAAGTCCATATACACTCTGTGAAAAGTGTATGCACACTTTGTAATGTGAATGTTAGTAATAGCACAGCATTGAATGATTGAACTGAACACAACTTTGCCTTATTTGCTAAGGACAGTGAAGCACATCTATTGTGTAGCACTACAATGTTAAAAACGCAGACTGCACATAACATGTTACCATGTACATATATAAATACAAATTATATGTAGAAATAAAAAACATTTAAAACATGAATATATGTTGATGAGATTTTTTTTTTTACATCAAGTTTATCTCCACAATTTACAGTTCCTGATGAAACCAGCATGTTATCCAGCGATGCTGCAGATGGTCCAAGCAAATCCTTATAAATGGTATCGTATTTATTTTATTTTCAAACAAGTTTAGTAGATATGATCTACAAGGGAATTCATTTTAAATCTGGAACCTAAATAAAAGTATGCAAACAGTATGTATTTGACAGTATGTAAATATTGATTTACAGGAAAACTATAATGATTTTATTTATTTTACCTCTTTATTATTTATAATATATATATATATTATTTTATCAATTTAATTTTACCTTTTTTTAAAGTTCTTATTTTATATATAGTACCTTATGGTCTAGTATTAATATAAAATTGTTGTTTTTATAACTAAAGATTTACCACAGGGTGCAACAGTGACAGAGGTTTCACAGAACATTATATAATTTCTAAATAGAGAGCACAACAGATGCTGGGTGCCTTCAAGACCATCCCTATCTGATTAAATTGTAATTAGTAAACATCTGAACAGACAGGCAGGTAGAGGGTGCAAGGGTATAAGTCACTTCTTTAGCGTATTCAGTTGAATGTGTAATCTGATCTTGAGGTATTGAGCTCTGTCAACATTTATTGTTCTCCCGGAAGAAGGTAAGGTTCCAGCATTTGGCTTGAAATCAAAATAGTAAATATATTCAAATGTAATGTTTATTAAATAATATATACATACATACATACATACATACATACATACATACATACACACACACGGACACACACACACACACACACTATATTTATTCCATAGTACTGTCCATAGAAAATATATGAACAATCACTACATTCCCTTGGTTGTATTGAATGGATAAAATATATTATGCCAGAGCTGATGTAAAATAATAATAAGGCCACGTTGCTATTTACCTAAATTGATAAGACCATCTGTCTTTCTGGTACAAAAAGTGGTGGTTGAAGCATGAAGTAAACAAAGGATACGGTGAAAGCTTAAGCAAACATCCTTCCTTTCTATTTGAAGGTCAAATGTCTTCAGTATCTCTGTCAGAAAGTGAGATCTTACTACAGATAAGAGTTTGTCATTACCTACTGTCCCATGCACATATAAATTATAAATACAGATGCTTTAAAACCGATATATGTTTTTAGGCTTTTTATTGTTTATACTGCGCATTCAATTAATAATGAAGGTAAATTGGAGTTTAAAAAATGCTGGTCATGTATAGAATGATTCTTTAGATGTAAGGATTTCAGGGCTGTTTTTTTATGGATGACAAATTATAACTATTCACAAATGACCATTTAAGTTTAACACTGCTTGCAAAAATGCTACAACAAAAATGAATATTATTCCAGTGTGGGAATCATTCTCAGGAGGAGAGATCCCTCCAGCTGCAGGAAAAGACATTGCCGTTGCTACATTAGTAATGATGAATTGAAAAGCTGGGAAATATTATATAATTCATCATACTGACAAAAGATCTGGCCATGTGTGGCCAGCATATTACACACATAATACAGCACTCTTTGCTTCTTCTTACACCAAACAATATAAGAGGGGATGCTAATCAGTGAAATAAATTGGCTCTAGGGAATCCAATGTCTTTATTCAACCCCAAATACTATGTAACTATGTAACAATGAAAATTGGAGATATGCAGGGAAGTCACTGAATGCTGATGTTTGAGCTAAGGTGTTGTACAATGACATCACAATAGTGTGCAGGGTACTAAAACAGAAAAGCACAGAATACTGGATTATCATCTCTAACATTATACGGTAAGACTAATCAAAAAGCAAAGCTGAAGGGCAAAGTGCAGTAAGCTAAAGCAAGCAATGTGGATTTTTTTAATTAGACACTTTGGGACCAGAGCAATTTTTTCACACAAATGTCAAAATCAGAATTTTTGGCTAGAAACAGTTTAACCCTCCCCATCCCCAAAGCAGCAGATACCTACAGCAGAGACCCTGTAAAATAAACAAAATTGTTAGTTGTTTATCAAAACAATATTTTTAGGAAAAAATGCACTAAAAAGGAACTTTAGTGAACACAAACACAAAATAATACAGAGTAACATCACTTTGTCCCCCATAAAGTAGGATAGCATTTGTTTATGTAATGTAAGAACTTGTCTATGTATACTCGGTCAAATTTCACTGGTGGCACATATACTGGGGAGTGAACTGCGTGTGCTGGAGTACAGATTACCTTGTAACAGGAATACTGATGAGTGACTTGTGTGTAACAGAGTACTGATCCCACTGGTGGCGTGTTTACTGGGAAGTGAGCTGTGTATTGGAATGCAGTGGTCGCTGCTGATATGAACTTTTGGGAAATTAGTTGGGGGTACTAGAGGGTAGATCTTCTTTACCCTCTCTCAAACCTAGTTTGGGCCCTCGAGGGTTTACAGGAAGCAGATATTAACAGGGTTATTCACAAAAGGGTGAAGAGTTTGGAGCAGAAAGAAGTGAACAAAATTCTCCAATTCAGCTCACTTTCCAGTTCAGCTATGTTGTCCTAGATTGTTCACGTCTCCTGCCTTCTCCAAACTCTTCACCCTTTTGTGAATAACATTGTCAATGTTTCAGTTCCTCAAAGTGTATTTCTACTTTTGCTGCTAAATTGGGATAATACTTTTTTTATATTTGTTCCCATTGTTCACAGTCACATAGAATAATTTAAAAGTTAACTCTTGCAGTGGGACTGTCCCCGCACTGCATGGGCTAACTGCTTGTTTTGTTGAGGGAGTGAAAATAAAGCAGAAATACCCTATCCTTCTTTTCGCCTTGCTGCTAGACTGGTCTCTGCAGCCTCTTCTCCCCTGGGCTTTGGCAGTCTAATGACCCATGACAACATCACGTCTAATACAGCCTATTAGATGTGAAAATCAGCTTTTAGATGAGAGGTGAGTGGTCACTGCCACAGGATCGAGTACCGGGTGAGTACTTCTTTCTTATTTTTGCCCATAGACCAAAAGGAGTAGTTAACAATGATTAACTTTACCACAATCCTGGAGTTCTTCTTTAAAATACAACTGAGGACATTTTTTGTTTTAATTTTGTATTCTGCCGTCTGGATGGAAAATTCTGTTTGTTCACATATATTTTGCAATGCCTGCTTCTCATATGGGATAAATAGGTAGCTCAAGCTAAATCTAAACTGATTAACAACTTTTTTTTAGAGGCATTTCATACGTCTACCTACTTTACATCTATTATCCACATTAACACCATACAAATTGGTATTAGTACAGTTTTCTAACGTCTGAAAAGTGAAAACAGATCTATCTCAATTCCATAAAATTAAACATTTGAGATGCAGTAATTATATTTTTTCTTCAAAAGTGTCATGCAATCAATAGATAAATCCACACTAGATGAATGAACTACTTGACAATCATCATTAGAGCATTTTTTTCCAATTGACAACCCCACTGATTTCCATTCACTGGGTTCCTGAATAAATTGAGGGCCCGTTCACATGATCCAGTGCGTTCATCGCGCAATCCCATGTGATGAATGCACCGGATCCCATTGACAAAGACTCCCCACATTCTGGGGTGGGAGGGGGCATGGTGGTGCATGCGCTATTTTTTTTGCGATCGCGCCGCAATGGAACACGTGGCATTGCAGTACCACTTGTTCTGGTGCAGCCGATAGCACTGCGGGCGGCAGGTGTGTCTGCAGTGCCATTGAAATGAATGGCACTACCACATCTCCTCCCAGAACACGGGGAGCCTTTGTTTATGCAATCCATTGCATTCATCCTACGGGACTGTGCGATGAACACATTGATTGGTGTGAACAGGCCCTCAAATCAATCTGGAACTGTTTAGTTTAGGTCCAGACAATAAGCCCTAGTACAGATAGCTCTAGTTATTGGATTTCTATGCCCAATATAGTTACACCTGATTTTCTTTAAGTACTGCCCCTCCCTATCCTGGTCTGTGTACTGCTGTACAGGGAATTCGAATAAGGTCAAATTAAGTCAAATTCAGATAGTTAAAGAAGATGTGGACAGATTTGTTAGTACCCTTACAACTTGTTGAAACAATGTTTCATTCCTCCTGAAAAGTGATGCAATTAAATGCAGTTGTCTCATGTATACAGTACCTGCATTCCTTTCACATCTCAGAATAAAGCAAATATAGATTGAAAAGAGGTGGCTGCTTATTCTATAATGATATTCTAAAATGGCCTGGACAGATTTGTTTGTACCCCTAGAAAATATTATAGATAATTACATCATAGTGATATTTTAAACAAACGGTTTTCTGTAATTAGCATCACACATGTCTTGAAATCAGTCAGTCACATTTTTTAACTTGAGAAAAGTACTCTGCTGTTTGGCATCATCATGTATGACATGTCAACTGACTGAACAGAAGAAAATGGTAGACAAAGAGCCAGAGAAAATTCAGAAAAGATATATGCTTAACTCCAAGGTCAAGCTACACCAGTGTCTGATTGCACAATCTGTCCATGTTTGGGAAACAGTGGGCTCAAAGGAAAACTCCACTGTTAAAAAAACCCATAAAAGGCATACTGAAATTTCTAGCATTCATATTATTCATGTGATGAGCCATAGTTCTTCTGAATTCAATGACCTTTGGACAGCTGAGACAAAATGTGAACTTTTTGGCAAGGCACATTAGGCCTATGTTCGCAGATTAAAATAATTAAGCTTTCAAAGAATAAAATGCTGTACCTACTTTAAAACATGGAGGAGGCTTGGTTATGTTTTGAGACTTTGCTGCTTCTGACATAAGATGCATTGAATCTGTGCAGGGCATAATAAAATCTCAAGACAAATAAGAAATTCTAGAGCAAAACATACTGCCCAGTGTCAGAATATACTGTTTCAGTCTCAGGTTATGGATCCTCCAACAGGTTAATGACCCCAAACACACAGCTAAAAGCACTCATGAATGGCTAAGAACAAAACATTGGACTATTCTAAAGTGGTCTTCTATGAGCCCCGATCTGAATCCTATCAAACATCTGTGAAGGAGTTGAAACATGCAGTCTGGAGAGGACATCCTTCAAACCTGAGACAATTGGAGCAGTTTTATCAAGAAAAGTGCTTCAAACTACCTGTTGGTCAGGTACAGAAGTCTCATTAATAGCTATAGAAATTGCTTGTTTGCAGTGATTACCTCTAAAAATTCACTTGAAGAAATGTCACCAGCACACCAAAAATCCTTTCAGGATAACCATGTTTTCATTTAATAAGAATCATGCCAAGTGAAAACAAATGCTTTTGGGGCCATGCAGGGTCACTTCATCAGGCTTAACATTGACAGAGGTGTAGACAGAAATGTGAACTTATATAGACATACAGATGTGGAGCAACCCATAAGTCCGCCCCCTAACACCCCTATCACCCCATAAGCCGGCCCAAACAATTAGAGAACATGTGTCAAAAGGCAGAAGAATAATGAGCAAAACAGCAATTCAATATGATTAATCATGTCATAGCATTGCCATAGCAAAACCACTTCAGCCCTGCCCGCTGGTGCATGTACTGTGCGGAGCGGAGATACGCCTGTTGTCCGAGGCTGCTGGCTGGCTAGGCTAGGGTAGAGCCACTGAGTCTAGTGCACCTACATGTGGCAAGGTCCGTCTGTCAAATTGAATGGAACCCACCGCCATTTCGCATGAAGAGAAGCGTCCCAAACAGGACATTCCCATGGCAACAAAAGACAGCCGGAGCAATTGCCATAACGTAACAGAAACTGGTGACACAGACGCAATAGATGAAGCAATGATAGTAATGACAAATATCATAATAGCAAATTACAATCACCACAGATGATTTAGACTTTTGAAAACTGAAAACAGCAATGATACACATGGAAATAGCAGAGGACTAATGTCACTCAGAAAGGCATCATAATGTGACCGAGTTACGAATTACCAACAATAAGAGATATTGGGAAGATTAGTAAGTAGCTCAACGTAAATAAACATCTAGAAATACACATGTATGGAATACTAGTTGATAATCGTCAATTATGGTTAACAGAAGGTAGGTCAGCCATGTACATCAAAGGGGGAATTTATTAATTGATGTTCACCTTCAATTGATGGTCATGTAGTTTAGTCCCTAACATCTCAAAACCATGTCAGTAAAGGGAGAAGCAAGAAGGGGCACATGCGGCATGAGCCTTGTTAATTGCAACCTAAAGAATATATGGTTTAAAATAAACACAGGCTGGCACCAATTAACTAGCTCACTAGTGGGGGTTTCTTAATAATCTGCGGGACTTCTGGAGGAATTGGTCATATTTGTAGTACTGCAATTAGGTAATCTAAGATACGAAAGAATGTTTTCAATTGAGGTTTACAAAAGGTAATTTTAATTTTGGTTGTCGGGTAATTTTTGTGTTACATACATTTTGTTATTTGAGAATACTAAAACAACTTTAATAGAAATCAATATGTTAAGTCTAAATGATCTTCTAACATCCTAAGATCTGAATAAAAAAAACAATTTCTGAAATCAGCTCTTGTTTACAAAAAATGTGCATGGAAGACACTTCTTGTTAAGTCCCAGTAGATTTAATGCCTAGGATGTGGGCTCTGTAGATGTGGAGACCGTGGCGATCCTCCCATGTATGGCCCCATAGGTCTTGGCACCGGTGGGCTTGTGACAGCAATACGGGGTGTTGGCATTGTGGGACCTTCTCGTCGTGCTAAGCCCGGAGTATTGTTATTTTGTGAGGTTATACCGCCGGCTGGCTGTGAAATTATCTGTGCATTAGTGTGGCTCTCTGTAATAAATAAATAAATAAAAATCAGATTTATCTTAGAACAAATCACTAAGTTATTTAATTTAGATGATATACTGTACATTTCCTTTTACCTTGGATCTGTTGTTTCTAGCTCTGGCACCCCAGAACTGCTTGCTTTAGGTACAAGACATTTGTGTGGATCAGCACAGAGGCTCCTGTGGCAGGACATGGTAACTATGCAGGAGAAGTGATTAAAGGGTCAGACCACCTAAAAATAATATTTTAGTAGTAGGTGGACCCTGATAGGCTGAGTCAACTAATGGCATGTTATGGCTTGGTTATTCCAACAGCAAGATCTCCCTATGTCCCTGTTTATCAGACAGTTTCGGGTGTTTCTGCTCACCTTTACATGTTCCAGCATATCCTGCTGCATTGATAATATGAATATATATGAGGGAGAATCAAAAAGCAAAGGCAAAGTACATTTAATGCCTTTAATAGAAGTAACCGTGAGCACTTGAACATATAACTTTTCCACATAGTCCCCATAAATGATGATGCACTTGTTGTATCGTTCAACTAGCTTCTGTATACATGCAGAGAAGAAGTTTTTCAGCTGCTGGTGAAGCCAGGTGTGCACCGCTTCCTTTACGTCATCATCTGAGGAGAACCTGCGACCGCAGAGTGCGGGCTTCAGTGGACCGAACATGTTGAACATGTGACAATCGCCCAGCACCAGATCCGGACTGTGAGGAGGATGTGAAAGATGTTCAAACCCAAGCTGGTGCACTGTCTCTACTGTTGCTGGTGCTGTATGAGATCGTGCATTGTCATGGTGCAGAAGGACTGTTTTGGACAGCATTCCTCTTCTTTTGCTGTGAATGCAGGTTTAAGTTTATTTCCCAGCAACTCACAGTAATTTGCGCTGTTCACTGTTTGCCCATGCGCTTGCTAATGCACCCGAATAGGCCCCTTCTTGTCCCAAAACAGCATTAACATGATTTATTTGGTGGAGGGCTGACTTTTCGCTGGAGAAGACAGATGTCTCCACTCCATGCTTTGTCTTTTGGTTTCCGGGTCGTAGTGGGGCACCCATGTCTGAATGCCAGTGACAATGCTCTCCAGAGTGTTCCGATCTTCTTCATATTGTCTCAAGAACTGGGTCCCAACCTCCACATGCTGTTGCTTTGGCAGAGCAGTAAGCTGTTTGGGAACCCATCATGCGCAGACTTTCCTGCATTCCAAGTCATCATGCACTATGGCAAATGCGGATCCATAACTGATATCCAAATGTTCAGCCAATAGAGACACTTATCTGTCAGTCTTCTTTAATCAAGGCATTCTGTCTTTGTGGTCTTGTGTGCACGATGCTGATGAGGGACCAGAATGAGCTTCATCAGTTACACCTTTTCTTCCTGCTTTAAATCTTTCTAAACATTCATAAACCTTTTGTTGATTCATGGTGCTTTGACCATACTGAGCTAACATCCAATGGTGAATTTCCAATGGATTCACTCCCTCTGCCAAAAGAAAGTGCATTATGGGACGTAGTTCTTTAACCTCCCTGGCGGTTTTCCCGAGTCTGGCTCGGGGTTCATTTTCAATACTAGGAGCGGTAACCCCCGAGCCAGACTCAGGACTGCAGAGAAAAGTGACACTTACCTTCTCCCGGCGAGCCCGTGGCGTCCTCTGCTGTACGCGGCCTGAAAACAAAACTAAAAGTCAGATGCCGGCAAGCAATCTCACAATGAAGCATCCATGTTTCTGTCCATGTGACTACCACTCAACTAAAGTCCGAGCACTGTACTATGCATGCTTGTACCATTCATCAGGCTATGTAAATATGCTGTATTGTACAAGCTTCTCTCTTTTCCGGTTACCTTGTAATTTATAAATTGCCTTTACTTTTGATTGTCCCTTATAGAATCCAGCATTGGTAGTAGACCCCTTCATCATTGTCACAGCAGATGTTCAGATTCAAAAACTCAAGTACATTTATCTCACAAATAAAGTTCTAAGGGATCTATAAAATTGCCAGATTACTTAACTTAGCAGTTGCAGAACGCTGTCATAAAGAAAATCAAGGAAGTTCCGGGGTACCATCTAGGTATTTCTTGAACCTACAGTCAAGACCATAATTATTATTCACAACAACTACTGTTTTGCTGTAATATTCCTAAATACTGCCTGTAAGAGACTTACCTGCAGATTGATTCCTGGCCAAAACCGTGCACGCACACAAGCATGCAACCCATTGCTGAAATTGTCTGGTAAACGCTTTAGCACATGGACGCGTCCGTATGGGAACATTTACGTGCAATAGCGCAGAAACATGAGCATACGGAGGCGTTAGCGTGCATGTGCGCACTCATTGGCGTGCACGCTATTCTATATAAACTGATAAACAGCCATGACCAAGTTGCTGAGTGGTCTTCAGCTAGTCCCTGTGTGCCCCATACTCTGTTTCAGTATCCTGATTTGCTGTGTATGAACAACACCTTGTGACCATTGACTCCGCTTCTTCCTTCTGATTTGGTACCTCTGCTCTCTGATCTCCTGTGTATGACCTTGGTTTATGATTCCTGACCTTGCACAATCAAGATTCGGTTTCCTGTGTATGACCTCGGCTGCCACTTGGTAGATCGCTCCAGCAGTACCCTGAGCAGCTACATCCAGCTAGTGCTTTGTTGGCCTCTCCACCGTTGCCTGCTCTGGTTCCTAGAGGTCCCAGTGTCATCCCGTTGCTGCCGATTTATCAGCTGTTCCAGCCCACTCAAGTGTCTCCTCAACACCAGTACCAGCATCTGCACCCCACTCAGTCCTTATATCTCCTGCCACCACTTCCAGGGGTGTGGGACGAGAGGTACACGGGCAGCCTCCTTCTCAGCTGAGTCTCCAGTCAGGTATGTGATACTCCCCCATTAAACTATCTATTTACTCTAAACTTTGCCTGCCCAGATAAGCTAAAGGGATTTTACATTTCTTTTTACAAACATAACAGTTTGTAAAAAGAAAACACTTGTTTTAGAAAGGTATTACTGTTTGGTGTTTCATGAACAACTAGATAGCTAACATAGCTGCATTTGAAAGTTATTCTTTTTGCTACTGTTTTCAGATTTTTCATGATATGGAAATATTAAACTATGTTAAAAGTATTGTGGTGAATTTAACTACCGTATCTCCAAGACAAACGGAATAATATACATAATTTTGCTGTGGAAGTGATTCACCTCCATTTACTATGTGATATGCTAATTTTCTGTTTCTTGCACAAAAAAGTACTTAGGGGTCCATTCACAAAGCTGCCGAGGGCAGCCGAGTGAATGACCGATCAACTTCGACCACTAGAGGACATGAACAAATTATGTAGACTTGTGGTCTGAGTCTCCCCTTGTAAGCATGTCATCTTGCTGTCTTGCTATTAATTAGCCCAAATAGCATGAATTTGTTCTTAGTTACAGATTCCTCTCTAACTTCAAAGGTGTTTCAAGATCAATGTCTACTGCTAGATACACATAGATTTTCTTTTTTGTTTTTTAATCATTACATTCTTTTTGAGAAAGCCATTAGCTGCACAACAGGGATTTAACAAAGCGTCATGCAGATGGGACAAAACAACCCATTGAGAACAGGTAGATAGCATAAATACAGCTGCAGCTACCATAATAGACCAACATTTCCGATTGCTATAAGGGGAAGACAGACAAGCCAAGTCAAGGGGGGAAGGATCTAGCACATAGCTTCTCCAGAAGAGAAAGGTGGTGCTGATGGACTTTAAAGAAGGGAAGCTTACTTAGCTAGCAGTTATCCCAATATAAATGGTTTCAATCCCTCTCAACATGCCCACATATAAAAATGTGTCATATACCTCGTACATTTTAAATGTATGACATGAACACTTGCAATTAAATGAAAACTATAATAATTTGTTATTTGTTCTTTTAAGTTTGCCAGTTTTTATATTGTCTCATATATTTTTTTGTTTTACTATCTCTATACAATCTATTTAATAATTTACATATAATTTCTGTGGACTGACTAAGCAACTAGCACAGCAATAGTTGCCTGTTTCATGGCTTGCTTTGTAACTGAAATTTTAAACTAAGGCATCCGAAAAGGTTTGAGTCACTGGGATGAGTCTTGCGTCATCTAGCTGTGTGCAAATTTAAAGTGCATGTCAGGTCAAAAAAAAATGAGGAAAAAAACCAAACATATCCAGTACAGAGTATACAGTAATAGTAGTATCTCTGCAATACATGCACATTTGCCTATGGTTTATCCATTTAAAGACCCTGCAAGTACACAAAATACAAGCCAGATCTGCCAGAAATGCACTCAGCTACTAAGTACTGTTGTGGGCTGATAAACCACAGCATTTGTAAACTGTCCAGTTTTCCCTTGCCAAGCTACTCAGACCCACCTGCTCTCCTATCTCTATAACATAAAAGCTACTATTTCTGTAGTACCAAAATAAGGACTGGGAGGGCTAATTACTCCTCTTAAGAAAACAAAGGAAATGGTCCCTGGACACATCTAACTTTCTGACATGAGCAACAGATATTCTTTTGCACTTGTCAAAAAGACAACGTAATACAACCCCAATTCCAAAAAAACTGGGACTGTATGTGAAATCAACTGTGGACTAGGAGGGCTAATTACTCTCATTGAGAAAACAAAGGAAATGGCCCCTGGACAAAAGACATCTAACTTTCTGACATGATCAACAGATATATTATTTTGCACTTGTCAAATAGACAACATAATACAACCCCAATTCCCAAAAAATTGGGACTCTGTGTGAAATCTACTTAATAACAAAATGCAATGATTTGCAAATCTCATAAACCCATATTTTTTTCACAGTAGAAAATGGAAAATATATCAAATGTTTTAACTGAGACAATGTACCCTTTTAGGAAAAAAATATTGTAATTTTGAAATTGATGGCAGCAACACGTCTCAAAAAAGTTGGGACAGGGCCATGTCAACATTCTGTAAACGTCTGGGAACTGAGAAGATCAGTTGCTGGAGTTTTGGGAGAGGAATTTTGTCCAATTCTTGCCTGATATAGGATTCTAACTGCTCAACAGTCCTGGGTCTTCTTTGTATTTTTCGTTTCAATGTGCTCCAAATATTTTCAATTGGTAAAAGGTCTGGACTGCAGACAGGCCAGTTAAGCACCCAGACTCTTCTATTATGAAGCCATGGTGTTGTCATAGATGCAGTATGCGGTTTAGCATTGTCCTACTGAAATATGCAAGTCTTTCCCTGAAAAAGACATCCTCTGGATGGGAGCATATGCTGCTCTGGATATATCTTTCGGCATTGATGGTGCCCATGGTTGCCAAGAAGAATGTCAAATTTCGATTCGTCTGACCACAGAACAGTTTTCCATTTTGCGCAGACCATTTTAAATGAGCTTTGGCCCGGGGAAGATGGCAACGTTTCTGGATTGTGTTCAGATATGGCTTCTTCTTTGCATGATAGACCTTTAACTTGCATTTTTGGATGACACGGCAAACTGTGTTCACAGACAGTATTCCTGAGCCCATGCAATGATGTCCATCATGCCTGTTTTTAATGCAGTGTCATCTGAGGGCCTGGAGATCATGAGCATCCAATATTGCGTTTCGGCCTTGTCCCTTGTGCACAGAGATCTTTCCAGATTCTTGGAATTTTTTTATGATATTATGTACTGTACATGATGATATATTTAAAGTCTTTGCAATTTGACATTAAGGAACATTATTCTGAAATTGTTTGACAATTTTTAGACAAAGCTTTTTATGGTTGGTGAACCTCTGCCCATCTTTACTTCTGAGACACTCTGGGGGTGATTTACTAACCTAAACACACGCACGCACTAGGTGCGTGTGATTTTTAAACAGCAAATCGTATTTATCAACCAAAAAGTCTCTAAAAGTATATATCCACTAATGCCATATATGGAAAAACCATGCACATGATGCATATATAATGCTGCTTCACTGTTTAGACAAAAATGGTTAGCTCATGCATTTACATTCCTGCATTCATCAACGCAAGCAACACAACATAGAGCTAATTTACACAACATCACCTTGCAAAGTGTGTACACACTACAAAGGTGTTTAGATTCCACCCATAGATCATGCTGGGAGGGAACACACTACAGAGGTGTATACATGTTCGTGGTGTGTTTATAAGGTTAGTAAATCAACCCCTCTGACTCTGTACGATGCTCTTTTTTTTTACACAATCATGTTACTGACCTGTTGCCAAAAAACCTAATTAGTTCTTCCTGCTTTTCTTTGTTAGTACCACTTATCTTGCCAGCTTTTTGCTGCCCTGTCCCAACTTTTTTGAGACGTGTTGCTGTCATCAATTTGTGGTACATTTTATCATTTCTATTGTGAATAAAATATGGGTTCATGAGATTTGAAAATCATTGCATTCTGTTTCTATATAGAGTTTACACAACGTCTCAACTTTTTGGGAATTGGGGTTGTACTTCCAATGGTATATTTAACAGATCAACAATGAGCAAATATGAGACATTCTTTGTTAGGGTTTACATACACTTTGATCATGAGTTAGTGAGACCTGTAAACAATCGGTTGCTTTCATTAGGCTGTAAGAGATAAGAGAAAAATCTAAAAAAGAGTACAGAGTTCTACCTGTCGGCCTAAAAAGAAATACCAAATATTAATGACAGTATTTTATGTTTTCCAGGCTGCAGGGTTGGTAAATATGAGGACTTAGTCCTGACCATAATAGATAAAGAAAAATGCCGTGATTCATTTTCTTTTAACTCTTGGTTGCAATGAACAAGCATGGAGGAAGTAACTTTTTATCTTCTCTCTTATCTTCATTCAAGTGACACTCAACTCAGGAGTTAAAGGAGAACTATGGGGTCAGTGTTTTTCCCCATAGTTCTCCCAAGTGTCACGGGAGGACATAAACTAGCGCCCTCCCGTGACCCAAAGCTCAGTATATCACGAGCTACAGCTCGCGGTATACTGAGACCGCCACAGCCGGGACGGATCCCGAGATTACTGTCGAGATCCACCCACCTGCGTGATTGACAGCTGGCTCTGCCTATCTAGAGGCAGAGCCAGCTGTACCCGCCCACTCCCCCGTCCGTTCCGCCAGTCAGTGCTTGAGGATCAGAGCGGGGAGGGGGGGAATCCCTGCAGGGAGCCGTGAGTGACAGTCACAGCTCTCTGCAGGGAGATGATCAAGAAGTGAGCGAGCGACGGTATGCGTTCACTCACTTCCCAATCTATTGAGCCGGCGTGTGACAGTTTAATTGTCGCACGTCGGCTCGAACTATGAGGTTGAGTAAAAATCACTCCCCTCATAGTTTTCCTTTAAATCTTAAAAATGCATTCAAGTAACTTAACTATTAACAAAAATGTAACTTATTTGTGTATCACTCAGCTGTAGATCCTCAAATCATCTCTGAATTCATGCTGACACTGTCTTTCCTTCTGGAGGGTGGTTACTTTTGTTCCCCGTGATGGACTACAATCTCATACTAATTTTATTGAAATTATAGTCTATTACAGAAAATGAGAAACCTAAATGTGAGATTGTAGTCCATCACGGGAGTGAGTTTGAAGTGGTGGCTACTTTACAACACACAGGCACCATGGGGAGAAAAAGTTGCCACCCTCCAGAAGGAAGGACAGTGTCAGCAGGAGTTCAGAGATGATTTGAAGATCTACATTTTGAGTTTAGTGTCACTTTCTGGTTGCTCTGTAGAGTGAAGTAACAGTCTCCTCTGGATCATTGATAGGGATAGAATTTCTCATGGTTTCACAACTTTCCTACCTGTTCCAGTAGTCTGGAGTCTGAGTGCATTCCTTGCACTTGGAGGAAGTAATTCTTCTAGGTCTCGCATAATTGAATTAGTCTGGGTGTTATTATTGCGTTTATTCTTTTCCTCTTCTCTTTGCTTTATAAGGAAATTCAAGTTAGATTACTATGCAGTTAAAGAGATAACATGAATACAGCATAACTCCATAGCTAGAAGAAGTAAAAGTCTTCTCTAACTAACTCCGTGGGAAAAATATATTACATCTAAATGAGGCATGTGCTGAATATTTAAACATAATTGACTTTGGCAGACCTTGTGTAATGTACCATAAAATGACAACTGCTTGACTAATTACTAAATTGGAGAAAAACATTGAACACATACTTCTTTGGCCTTTCCAAATGGTCCACATTCTGTTTGTTGAAAATAAATAAATATGTTACATTTTAAATGATGTCTGCACTTACCATCTGCATTTTCTTTTTGAGATCTATGTTTGCTTGTTGATAAGCTTTGGAAACAGCATTGAGGTAGTAAATTGCTAATCTGGAAGAAACATAGTTCAATGGAATGGAGATAATGTATTAATTAACATTACAACACATGAAACATTTGTGTGTTAAGATTACTTTTTAATGACTGATGTGCAATGTATGTCCCCCACTGGAAACGAGAGCAGCTTTTGGAATAGTATATTTAAGCACAATGGCCTAATCTTTTTTTTTTTTACTATTTGATTCTGTGGAGTGACATATCTCACATTCTGAATAAGGCTACAAATGCACACATTTAGCTCTCTTATGTCACACTGATTAGAAATTGTACTAGGTGGGTGTTGGTGTGCAGTATATATTAGTGCGATGATCATTTAGCTGTGCAAAAAGAATATACAAGGAACTTTATAGAACTCTGAGACACACACACACTTTATTAGTAACTAAGGATGAGCGATATTGAAAATACTTATTTCCCCATAAAGTTTCAGCAAAAATATGGAGCTTTTGGCAAAATTTCATAATTCTTGCTGAATGCATTGCTTTAAATGGCTCCTGAGGGTTACAGAACCTCCTTTCAATTATCCTAGACCTTTTATTGTTTCAAAACTCGGTCCCACATTACTGGCATCAGGGGCGTCCCCATAATGAGTTAGCCTCAGACGGCATCTCTTTTGAAGGGCAGCAGCACGGCTGACTAACAGCAGCCCCCAAATTCCCCCTTTCTGGACTGACAGCTCGGCCTCCCACCCAGGTAACAGCTTGGCAGCCGCCGCCTCCCTTCCGGCTGACAGCTCAACCGGCTAGCACTTCCCCTTCCGCTGGCCGCCTCAGGTGGCGAACAAGGTAGGGGCTTGCCTGACTATTTAAAATTTTCCCAGAAAGAAAAATACAAGGTGAAAAAATAGGTAAAAATAAATGGAAGTGACATCATTGTGTGATTACAAAAATAATGATCAAATGCATACAACCCCCCCCAAAACCACCTTTCAACCCCCCGACAGACACACACATACATGTGCCAAGAATTATAACAAAAATTAATGTAACTGCATGAAATGAGGCCAGCCCCCCTTCTCCACTAAATAATGAAAAGAAAAAAAATGCAACTTGCGCACAAGCAGCAGAAAAAACTACATTTAGGAGTTTCAAATTGAGTGGAGTTCAGCCATTGGCGAAATAGTAGATTTTGCAGACAAATCTATTGGACCATGATCATCTCTATTGGTAAAAGATTACAGACAAATGAGCTTTTAAAATGCTGATATGATGCAGTGGGCTTGTTAATCAAAGACAAATTAGGTCTACATTCAGATAAGTTTATTTGTTTTCATTTTTTTATTTGATGAATGTAGTTAGTATTACATCAGCTGCAAGACATTTATTGCTACTCTTTTTTTTTTTTTTTTTTACAAGTTATACATTTTAGATAGAAAATAATTTTAGCCTACCCTGCAACTTGTATAATCCCTATATAATCAATGAACAGGCTTTGTCCTTTTTATAACAATCAACCAAAACTGAACTCTTATGGAAAACATAAGGTGATAAAACTTTGCATATATATATATATTGCTGTACTAACCATACAAAGGTGGATCAAGCCACCCAAAATTTCTTCTCCTTGATTGTAAGAGACCAACAGACCTATTCAGTAAAGGGTGAAGAGTTTGGAAAAGGCAGAAGTGGACAATCTAGGCCAAAATAGCTGAACTGGAAAAATTCTCCAATTTAGCTCACTTTCAAGTTCAGCTATGTTGTCCTAAATTGTTCACTTCTCCTGCCTTCTCCAAACTCTTCACCCTTTTGTGAATATACCTGTTAATCTGCAATAAATATAGTTGGCTGTCCACATTAATGGCCAAGTATGGCAGATAAACCAGATGGGTTCAGACCACTTGCATTGTTTAGGGTCACATGCACCAATGTGGCCATTAAACAACTGCTTTTTTTTTTAGAAAAAAAAATTAAGTTAAAAAAAAACAAGGTTGCCGTTGGAAAATTTACAGATAGAATAAACTCTGAATAATACAACCTTGTTCTACACATTATCTGCATACTTATAGCCACCTTTAAAGCGATAGGTTCACTTTAATGCCCTCTTTCTCTGCAGCGCATTTCTTCCTTTCACTTCTGTGCCACTCGAATGTTCAAATGCAACAAATGAGGAAAGGCAGCTTTGTGCCACTCCTCATGCATGCATCTCCAGCATTAAAGCTGAACTCCAGGGTGACGTTATTTTTTCCATAAAATTCCCTCTTGTACAGCAAACATCACTAATCAATAATTTAAAAAGAAAAAAAACTTTCTGCATATCCAAGAAAATCTTTAACAAAATGTCCCGGATGTCATTGTCTTAACCCAAGGATCACAGCTATGCCCAGTTGCTGGGAGGCAGGATTTCCGAGGTGCCCTGTGTCACAGTTCTTTGCTGCACTGTCACTGTCCATATATTCAGGGGCAGAGTATTTACTATGCAATTTGCATTGGCTGACATTCAAGTCATGTGGGACATGCCTAGTTATATCTCTCCCTCACTGTTGAGCCTTGCATTGATTGATAGTGCCTGAAGCAGGGAAATTGTGCTGCTATTCCGAATTTAAATAGGGCTGTGTCTCCTTCCCTGTATGACAGTGCATAGCCAATCATCAAGCACCAGTGATGTCACGTGGAGACAGTTACATGGTTCTCTATACCTGGAAGCAAAGGAAAGGTGAGTATGTGCTGTTGGGGGACCTGGGGTTTAAAAACTCATGTTTGCAATAGACGGATTTGGGAGAAATAAAAGATAACTTACATCATAAGGAGAACAGCTGGGATAATTAGTCCAGGATTTGCAATTGCACTGAGAATTTTGGCAACAAACGGAGGAAAGTCATTATCCATTGTTTCTTGGATTACATCAAACATTTTCTTCTTCCCACTAGAAGAATAAACATATGAATATGAACAAACACCACATTCAGTTTCTGCTCACCAGTATTATTTAGGAAAAACATATTAAGTTATGTTTGACCTTTAATAATGCTTTTTGTAATATATGAACTGTTTTATCTACTCAGTAAAAATATAGCATCACTTGTACCTCATGTCTCTCAGTACAAGTAATCTAAGTTTCTTAGAGCTGGTGTAGCATTTATGAGAGTGGATATACAGTACCTTACAAGGGCTGCCTATTGGGAAAAAAATTAAACTGTATCTCTAGCCATTTTTTTTATAGATCTGCAAAAGGGCGAGGAAGGATTAGAGCCCCTTTTACGGTTTTATTCCTGTCTGTGTCTCCTTTGGGGATATTCCTTCTTTATTTGTACCCTTTGCCAATGGGACATAAATTCACGGGGCACCTGCTGTGGTAACAACTGTCTAAGTGTGCATCTTCCCTCATTTTGAAGAGAAAAATATTGTTTTTTGGGGGGACAGAAAGTGAGGGGCCACAGGCAACCCCCCCCCCATTTTGTATTTAAAACTTTAAGGAAAATGTGCCTATATGTACACAATACAGCATAATCTGACAAACATCTGTGTATTAAGCAGGACAGCAGGGCTGACTCTATGTAAAGCTAAGATGGCCTAAGATTTGCACATCCGTCTAAATGATCACAAAATCACCATTTTCAAATAAAACATGGTCTCCCCCAAAATTGCCACTAGAGTTCTTGGCTGCAGACACCTGTGGTCTGTGCCTTGGCTCCTCTTCTACTTCCTAGTTTCACATTCAAGTGGATAAGCCACTTCCAGTGACCATCTTTCTATCAAATCGCTATGGAACACTGAATGCCCATATGATCCTTACATGCTCAGCCACACTACTGCTAGACATCCACCTGCATAAATAAACACTTATTTTCTTTGCTTCTCAGCTCCATCCAGTGGCGATAATATAATATTACAATAATACACTACATTCGAACTGGGAACAGTACATTCGAACTGGGAAACTACACATAGTGGCTATAATATAACACTACATTTTCGAACTGGGAAATAAATTGAGAGCATTCATTTTCGGCATTACTCTCCCAAACACAGGGTGAAAGGCTCTGCAAATTGTTTATAAATAGACCCCTCAGTGTTTGCCTATAGGTTTGGCCTATAGTAAATCAGTTTAAGAAAACTGAAAATTACATGTCATCAATAGTATTTCTTTGCAGATTAGACAATTCTAAATACATATATTTAAAACAATAAAATACATCTTTGATACACAGATATGTCAATTTGCTTGGTTTTCAAAACATTTCACCCATAACTAGCAAGGACTGTAAAACTTACAGAGTCAAGTCCATTTACCATATTGAGGGGGGAGGTTGTTAAACTTGTCAGCAGCTGGTTACAATTACACATTTGGGATTTGGTTCCTTTATTCATACCTAAATGGCCCACAGTCAAATGATGGTGGAAGAGACATGATTGTATAAGCCACAGGCAACAGACTTAAGAAGAGGATGAGGAGGAGAAGCCCCATGTAGAAATTATTTGATTTAGATGCTTTGAACACCCGTTCATGAGGAACATTACTGCTCATAACAGCCCAGCTCTGAAAGTACATCGAGGTGAGCAACCTAAGGACGTTAATGCCGATCAGTCCCGGAGCATAAAATGAACCCATCCTGTAAAAGAAGAAGCAATCATGTCAGCTAAAAATACAAAGATCTATACTGTAGCATATGCAACTATAACATACACAGCTACACATCTTTATCAAAGTTTAAAAGTGCAGAAATAACTTTCTCTAGCATATATTTTTGTTTTTAGTTTGGATAGAGTAGGTCATGTTTAGAACGCCTGTCAGTTTTTTTTGCTCTCTGCGAAGAGATTTCTCATCTTTCCCTATTCTGCAGATGGGAACTGATAGCGAATATCTCCAAAGTAAGGATAAATTCCCTCTTAGTTGTCACCAGAATAAGTATCCCCATTGGAAGATTGACTCTCACCTCCAGTTTAAGTGGCAACTATAACATTTTGGATCATTCCTTGAGACAATAGTCAGAAGGACACAGACGGCAATAAAAACCCTAGCAAAAAAAAAATACTAGGGATATGCTTAAATGAATTATAAGGAATATAGTAAGCAAAGATGAATGAGTTCAGACTACATAACATTGAAGATAAAAGACAGGTTGCTAATGATTGTCCTTAAACCTTTTACAAGTATATCAATCCCTAGAAAAAGAGATCTGACAAAACAGGTCCTCTGAACGATACATCCTAAATGCATAATTTTTCACTAGACATTAACAATACGAGAATATATGTTTGGGAGATTTAGCCAAATCTTCCCTTACAATATTACCAAAGTAGTACTAAAGCCTTGTCATTTTTTAGCCAGAACACATTGCTATAGACTAATGTAGCGCAGAGCAATAAACAATTTCTTCCAAAAAAGTGCCGAAAGACCCAATCCAGTATATGTGTACAGCCGCTTTCCTAGTGTTCCTCTTTGCAGCTTACACGTCTGGTCTCTAAATGTAACTCCAAGGCACCTTATCACATAACTCGGGACTACATATCCCCTCATTCATTGTGCCAGTGCACCCCTTCACTGAAAACATTTTGCTGACTTGTGGGCACTGCCTGCATGCTGATCCAAAATATAAGTAAAGATTGTTCATTAAAAAAAAAATTGTTGTTAAAGTGATAGCTCAGCCTTCGAGCCGCTGTACTCTTTACACTCTACCCTGGTAGGAGGAGCTTAAAGGGTGTGTTCTCATCCTTGCCTGTGCACTTGCCTGGAACTAGGAGCTGAAGGGGTGTGTTCTCATCTCTGGTTCTCATGTCGGGCTGCCTGTGCCTTTCTGCTCAAGCAGTGTCATCATGTCAGTATGTAGTCCTATACATGGGTGTGCACACAATAAGGTTTCTTCATAGGACCCTGCAAGGTAAATGAGTCACCCTAAAATCAGAAAGCAGAGCCTGGGATCAGGGTGCCAGATAGAATTGGAGGAAAGGCCAGTTTTAACACAGGAAAAAGTGACTTACTAGATATATGTTTACTGCTGCTATTGTGGAAAAAAGGTTTAGGGTTTCATTTTACTTTACTAAAGATAGAGGCAGTTATGCCTGAACAAAATTAAGGGATAATCTGGAGGAAATTTAAATGGTAAAAAATACAAAATTCCTTAGTATCTTGGCTTATGGCTTATTAGTTTATGGCTACATAAACTGCTATAAAAACTAAGCTTCTACTGCTCTACTACTGCCCATATGCTTCTGGTCCACGCACTCTATTTTGCATTGTTTAGATTGAAGTAGTTAAGCTGTTAAGCTGTTCGTACACCTTTTGCTTTCTCTCGTTCATGCTTGACAGAAGTAATTTGATTCCCTCATCCAGCACAAATGAAGGGATCTCCCTGGCCAGCTATTGTATTTAGCAGCCGAGGGGACTACAGGTTACTCAGGGCCGCCTCTATGGTTTTTTCACCTGAGGCAATTTCGTTGCGGGGCCTGACAGGCGATTTGTTGATGGGGGATTGTGGCAGGAATGGTGGCAGACCGCACTGTCAGCTGCTCTGTCTGGTATCTTGCCCAGCTCACTGACATTATTGGTTGTCAGGAGCTCGGCGGGACGCAAGCCAGAGTGTCCCACTCAGCTCTAGACAACTGGTGGGACACCATGCAGAGCATCAATGGTTGCTAAGAGCTTTTAGCAACCTGGGACGTTGTGGCTGCCCCCCTGCCAACACCCAGCCCACCCTCCTGTGGCAACTGCCTCAGGCTACTTCATAATAGGGATGGCCCTAAGCTTACTGAATACCCGAACAATGCCTGAATCTAATTGGATGCATCTGTTAAATGAAAATGTTTCAGATTACTTTTGTGGAGCCAGGTGTTGCTGACAGGGCATCTACAGCTTGAATTTTATCCGATTCAGCAAGAATCAGCAGAAAGTTAAAGGATAAAGCTGCCCTACGGAGACACAGAACAAGTACCTCTCTTCTTCTCTCAGCAGGACGTGCTCTTATACCTAGGTTTTGAAAGACAGCCGTGGTGACTCAGGTAGAGGACTGGATAACTGAAGTTGGATATCTTATGCGGATGGAGAAAATAGCTAGATGGGAGGATAGATATTCATTATTTATGGATACCTGAAGTGTCTGGATAGCATTCTAAGGGTTGCCATACGCTGTGCGAATTTTGGCCGGTTTTTGAGGAACCAGAAAAAAATTGCACAGTGGGTGCCACTTTTAGCACCATTTTGGTCGGCATCCCTTGATCAGCTGATTGAAGGAGCCAGCCAGAAAATCTTTGTACAATCAGAGTCGGCAGCCAAAGAGTCCCCGGCTCTGTTTGGGCATTCTGACAGCGGCCAGCTCTGATTACGGTGCAAACAGCGGGATTCCTCGATTGACACGCTGGTAGTGCTGATGGAGGAATCGGCTCCATTTTTTTCATTCAGCCCACGGGTTAAAGGAAACAAATAGAGCAGTGTATGGCCAACTTTAGAGGCTCAAATAGGAACATTATCTTGATCAAGCTATAAAAATGAAAGTTACGAAATCCTAGCTGACTACAGTGGAAGGTGATGTGACCGGAGGCAGCTGTCATATTTAGTCGGGGTGGAATTATCCTGGGTTAACCGACGGTGTGGCTTTTAGCTTTTTGACAAGCGTGATGAAAACATTTGTTTGTGAGCACATATACAAAGATTTTACACACAAAGGTGGCACTCTGTTCCTTTTTGTTTTTTTTGTGTTTTACATGTTTTCATTCTGTTAATGTTTATTTGTTTACTTGGATAACGTATGAGAGTTAGGGCGAGTGAATGAGTGGTTTAGTTAGTTGGGCTTAGGAGCAGTTTTTAGGATGTCAGGCATACGGGGAAGTTAGTAAACCAAGTTAGTTAGCAATTAGTGGGGATAATTTATGAAGTGAGTGGGGAGGATTTGGGGTTACTGTGGGTCTGTTTGGTGAACAAAAGGGAAAGTTCAAAATATTCTTTATTGCATCATTACATGACGTAGTTAGATAGACGCGAGTCGGAGGAGGCCCTCCGACCACTACTCTGACGACCAAAGAACATGCTCGACCTTAAGTGTGTGCTGACACTGATTTGGATGTCGTAAGGTGTTATATGGATTTTTTTTGTATATTAAATTAATAAAAATTGATTGATTTTTATTAATTGATCTTAAACAGAATAAATACCTCTCCAGAGAAGTACGAATACAAAAAAACATGCATCAGCTCATGTTATAAGATGGCTTATGATAACTGTCTGGCAGGCTAAAGGCCAGCAACAGTGTTTCCTAGTTAATGATCACTGCCAAAGTACAATTATCTGACTACTATTAATAATATTCAGAACAGTTTGCAAATAGACACGTGTGCTATATTTTTCATCTAACCTCCATCATTAATTACTAACCGATTTAAGCCAGTTTGTTAACACATTTTAGAAAAACAAAAATGTATTTTAAATGCATGGCCACAATATAAATTATCATGCTACAGTCAATTCAATGAAAAGCTGAAATAAAAATTGTCAAACTAAAAACAACTTTTCTATGGTTTAATCTTTTTAACTGTTATATGGTTTAAATGTTTTAAATTGATGAAATATAATTACAGTATATCTGGTGTAATTATCTCTGAAAAAAGCAAATTTATATTAGTTTTATGTGTTCACCAAAGTGGAAAAAATACACCCATTGATGCCGATTTACTGCATTACTGTACATGCAGCCATATAGTTTTGGACTTCTTCCATATTTTTAACAACACTAGAGCAGACAGTTTTGCCCTTTCTACTGTTTTGGCCCTTGGCATGAAAGGTTACTGCTTGGAAATGTGTATAAAAGATAGCCAAGCTCCTCATTATTTTAATGAGGCTATTTTGTTGTTCTGCTATTGTATTTGAGAGTTTAAATTAGGTAAGTTCATATGAAGTTGAAAATACATTCTTGAATCTGTTTACTGTAGATACACAATTGCTTTCCTAACACACTGCCAGATCTTTAATAATTGAACAGATTACAAGAATATGAGGTTATTTAAAAATATCCCCATGGCTGTTTGCTGACTGGAGCAGAAGCTGCCTGCTTCCGGCTCTAAATAACTACTAGAACAAATCTCTTTGTGTCTTCGAGCTTTGGATCAAATATGACTTCACTTAGGGATTTCATAATTATTTATTAATTTTTTTCTGGAATGGACCACTTTTATCTTTTTTTCGTATCGTGTATGCTAGGTATCTGTAGCCTGGTGTGTAAAATGCTTCTCTTTTTTATTTTTTTCTGTTTCAGCTTATGTTTCTTTATTGTTTGATTCCTATTTATCACATTTTAAAAGAGAATTCCTAGCAAAGCACACAACTACAGTTAGGCTTGGACTAGCCCACTGGGGGCCCCTGAGTATACAGCACATAAATGTTATATCATCAACTGAGTTGTGGCTGTCATTGACAGCCTGTCAATTAAAGAATTACAGAAAGGTGCACCAGACAAAGAATGTGTAAAAGAGTCCAAGATAAATTTTGATTGTTGGTAAATAGGCCATATAAAAACAGGCATAATTATTCAAGGACAAAACCACTCCACTTCCATCAGGGCTCAGTACAGCATAAACTGATGCACTCAGAGTAAATTGTGACCACACAGATCTACATTATAACTAATATTAAACTCCTCTCAAGGAGTAACAGCTGCTGTACAGCAATAGAGCTTCTTGACTCTATTTTGGACTGTTTTTGGTCTGGTGCTCCTTTCTGTAATTGGATCATTTATTAGGGGTCATTCACTGGAATTTGTGGGATTGGGTAATTTAAAAATTGTTATCGCAAGGTCAACAGGCATCAAGCAAGCTGTAACACCATGATGTCTTCCAGCAGCAGTTCCCCAGACCTGATAACATGCCCAGGTCAACAATGGGCAACAAGCCTCCAGCAGGAGTGCCCAATTCCCAAAGCCATCCATAGGACAACAGACAGCAAGCAGGATGTAACACATTGATGTCCTCCACAAAACATAAACATTTCTAAAACTGCAAATTGAATTATAATGTTTGTAAACTTTAGGATTTGCAACAGAGTTATTAAAAGGAAGGAACACTGCTGACGTTTTCATCATTTTTCACCAGTACCCTACCATATGCCATTGCCAAACCTATGCCATGAGGTGCCAACCATGATGTGATATAAGGAGATGTACTTCACTAACAGGGCTCCATTTCTAAGGCCAGCCCCAGGCTGACAGGTGCCAAACATAATGAAACAAAGAGATATCTTTCAGCCAGCAATATTGCACCATTCCTAATGCCATTCCTACAACAGGAGCCAAGCATGATGTAACACAGTGATGCCCTCCAGCAGCAGTGTCCCATTCCCTATGTCATCCCCAGTTAAACAGGCACCAAAAATTATGTAACAGAATGATGTCTTCCAGCAGTAGTGCCCCATTCCTTATTCCATCCCCAGGTAAACAGGTACCAAACATTATGTAACACAGTGATGCCTTCCTGCAGCAGTGCCCCATTCCTGATTCTATCCCCAGGTCAACTGGGCACTGAAAATACCCAAGAGCTACCACTAGGTCAACAGGCAGGAAGCAGAACACAAGACTAACAAGTCTTTACAAGGTTGATGCCTAGTCTGCGGTAACTAACAATATTTCTAAAAACCTATACTACACTTGCATATTGTCAATGTGTTTGAGATCATGGGCGTGATTTACTAACCTAAACACACGCACACACCAGGTGCGTGTGATTTTCACACAGCAAAACGTATTTATCAACCAAAAAGTCTCTAAAAGCATATTTCCACTAATGCCATATATGGAAAAATCATGCACATGATCCATATATAATGCTGCTTCACAGTTTAGACAAAAACGGTTAGCTCATGCATTTACATTCCTGCATTCATCAACGCAAGCAACATAACATAGAGCTAATTTACACAACATCACCTTGGAATTCATGCAAGGCTTTGCACAACACACCTGCTGGGTGTGTACACACTACAAAGGTGTTTAGATTCCACCCATAGATCATGCTGGGAGGGAACACACTACAGAGGTGTATACATGTTCGTGGTGTGTTTATAAGGTTAGTAAATCAACCCCCATACCTCACTCACTGTATACAGTTTTCTTAAACAAAATATTGTTTGTGAATATATTTCTACTTGTAGATCCTTCAAGTAACAGGACTTCCTCTTGCAGAATGACAGAGCTAAACTAATGCCTCCCAATTTAGAGTGTTGTCAGCCGGCCATGTGAAGACTCATTCAGTTGGGCTGTCTATTAGATCTATCAGAGGGGCAGCCTAGAGGCCAACTAAATTTGGTTATGCGGCAAGCTGTCAAAGCATTTTGAGTGATTGAGCGTTGTCAGACTGCAAAAGATTGTGCTGATAATGGCAGGATCTAGCTCTAAGAAACTTTGAAACCAATTCTCAGAAAATGATTTAAATTGTATAGAGTATAGAGTTAAATTTTATATCAAACATACTGAAAGATAGATTAAAGGAGAACCATGGGGTCAGTGCTTTTCCCTATAGTTCTCCTAAGGGTAACGGGAGGACACAAACTAGCTTCCTCCCGTCACCCAAAGCTCAGTCTACCGCGAGCTACAGCCCGTCTGGATCCACCCAGCTGCGTGAGTGACAGCTGGCTCTGCCTATCGGAGCCAGCTGTACCTGCCCCTTCCCCCATTCGTTCTGCCAGTCAGCACTGGAGGATCGGACAGGGGAGGGGGGAATCCCCGCAGGGAGCCGTGAGTGACAGTCACGGCTCTCTGCACGGATAGATCGAGAAGTGAGCGAGCGCTGGTATGTGTTCGCTCACTTCCCGATCTACTGAGCCGACCTGTGACAGTTTCATTGTTGCTCAGATTATTAGGCTGAGTGAAAATCACTTGCCTCATAATTCTCCTTTAAGTTTTTACATACATTATTATCGGTAATTTGTAGTGCTTTTTTTTTTTTTTTTGCTTTTTCTACAAATTAAAAATAGAACAGCTGTTTGTAACACTACACATAGCAGGAGGCAGGTAGCCTTGAGAACTGAACAGTCTGTGCGGCTCTCCTTGACAAAAGTAAGAGGTCCCTACATCATTTAGGAAATGCTAATAAATGTTTGCACTGGCATTTGAATTAATAGTATATTATGTGTTACAAATAGGTCATGATAACTTGTCTTTTAAAAGAAAGGTGAAGAGGTGCACCAAAAGAAAAAATATAAAACTGGTTCCCAAAAGAGATTACAGGCTGCAAAAAAGAACTGATTGAAGCAGAATTAGTTCCTGGCCAGCTAAAATTATGCCTGCAAAAACGCTCTACTATTTCTACCTCTGCACAATTTGCAATGTCAGGTTTGCCTGTGAGTGACCAGGTGACCGAACATGCATGTCTTGGGAGGGAGATACGAGAGTGTTTCAGATTTTGAATGTACCAAACCTACTTCATGTTCAGATATACCCTCAACAACTGTAGAAACTGTTATCTTATGTGAAGACATACCTTTGTCACTCACTGCATCTGTGAAATTTGTAATGTCCTTTTCTGTTATGCCTTCCACACCTGCAAAGTCTGTAATTTCATGCCAAGATGTGCTTTCCACATCTGCAGAATCTACAATTTTGTGGACAGATACGCCTTTAACTTCTGTAAGCTAAGGATCTGTTGCTTCACCTTCAGATGTTTTTTCTACATCTGCAGAATAATTGTTTACATGCTTTGATACGCATTCTACACCTAAGTCTAAGACATCTGTGGCACCAGATCCAGCCATAATCAGACACTGCTCATATGTTACCTTTTTACTTTCACCATGTGCCTGGTGCTTGCGCAGTTAACGAAAATTACTTTCTTTTTGTGTGAAAACCGAAGAATTGTTTTGCTCAATGTGTATGTTTTTAGCACTAACAGAAGATGTTCATTCATTACTGGTTGGAAACTTGAAAAAGTACATGTATATGCATGCGTCAGGGAACATGAGGAATCTACACAAAATCAGGAATCTGCAAATCATATCTGTCTGCAGAAAACAGGGTAGATAATTAAACTCTAATTAATGTTAACCTGCAAAATAAGAAAAAGGAGAGGGTGCTTTTTAGAGACTAATTGATATAATTCCTTGGATTGCCAAACTAGGTATTGCATACAGAGGGAAGGATAAAGATGTTCAAACTTTGTGTAACCATGATCTAAATAAAAGTTATATTCTTATGCTTAAGAAATATGATATCAACCTCCACAAGCATATAAAAGAGGTTGGAGCCCTGATTAGTAAAATAATCACAGTACTCCAATAATAGAGGAAGAGGTGACATTGTTAAGCAAAAGTTCAGTCAAACTTATGATCTTCATCATGGGAAACACCAAATGGACCAGGATGTTAAAAAAGCTGTTACATTTAATGTGGAAAAGACCAGTACAGGATGTTGCAATGAAAGAACAATGCAGCATAATTCTGCAATATGTCAAAGAGAAAACAGTATAGGAAATGCTTAAATCTTTAATTAATGCTAGTAGTACAATTGGGGAAAGCCTATTATGTATTTTGAAAGAGCAGTTTGAACAGTCCTGCTTGATTGTTGTTAACACTATTAGCTGCTCATTTGACGGTGCTGCAAATCTAAGTGGGAGTTAAAATGAAGTGCAGGCTTACATCGAAACAATGTTATGCAGCTCTGTATACATGTGGTGCTATGCTCACATTCTTAATTTTAAGATTACTGTTGTCACCCAGTGTGTCATTCATGTGAAATCATTATTTGAACACTTAGAAAAAAACAGCTGCCTTTGAGTTTCCTGCGTTGCGCTTTTGGATTGAACAGGTCTGTTCTCATGGTCTCATCGGAAGGACAATGTAATGCGGTAGTGTGATAAAAGAAGTGCACCAACTATGCCACTAAACTGTATTGCCATTGACCAACAAAGTTGAAGGCTTTAGCTTATTTACGTTTAGTAAATCAACCCCATTGACGTTAATAGGATTTAACATATAGTTTAAGTTCCCAGAACTTTGATCCAGACGTTTTGACTATTTAAATAAAATGAATAGTGTTTTAATATGCACCTTGCACATAATGTAACTATATGATACAAATATTTTTGCATTTTAACAGTGTTCAACAAATGTGGGTTAAAAACAAGTAAGAAAATAATGTGAAAAGGCACAAAATATTCAATGTAAACAGATAAATCTGCGCTTCTGGAGAGAGGTGGTAGTTAGAATAAATGAATTAATAAAATAAAATCTTAACTGTTTTCTTACGAATAAATAACAAGGATTTATTAATATTCATTTATTCATCTATATATTTATATTTATTTATTTGATACTATTTAATTTGTCAGTTTCACAGCATCACGTATTTATTCCCCACTTGCTTATTTAATATGATATGTTTTATCATTATATGATATATTAATTACCATATATTATATTTACTATGTGTATATGTTATTTACATTATACATTATATATACCTTTTTCACGATCATTCGGTTATTAGTGTTTAATTCACATTTCACCCCAATATGGTTAGTTTCATTTCACATGATTTTTGTTCCAGCATACCACAACTATTACACATTATTTATCTCTTTTTGAGATTGATTATCCTTACACACCCCTTATGATATAATCTGCATTTAAGTTTATTTGAATTAATTCCTTCCATAGATCAGCCCTATTGTGTCCTTTTATTCTGAATTGACTATTCATCTCCATCCATTTTACAGATTGGCCATATATACCCCTAAATTGATATACAAGTGATTATATATATATTTTTCCTGATTGCAACGGTATTTTAATCTTTTTATCGGTTTTATATATTTTCATCGCAATTTAATCTTTATCATGATTTTATTTGATTGGATATGTTGTATTAAGATATTATATTTAATCATGTTCTCTGATATTAATTGTTATCTCTTATGATATACGATTTGATGTGTTAAGTCTCTATTTGTGTCTAAATTTTAATTGTTTAATGATGTGTCTGTTTTAAGAATTCATTTACGCTGCCTCTTAATTGGTTCTCTTCTGATTGGGACCAATTATTGGAGTGTATTTATATGATTCACCTCCAGTCTTTTGCATCCACCCCCCTTCTGAGGAAGTCACATTACGAAACGCGTCGAGGAGGGTAGATGCTAATTTATCAGACACGAGGTTTAAACGCTTGTCTCCGTGCTGTTTTTAGCTGGCCGAAAATTCTTTTGCCTTGTAAGCCAATTTTTGAATAAAAGTCTATGGCTTTATATATTGCGCAATGAAGGTTCATTCTTCTTCTTTTATTCATCCCTAAAAAACTCTGCGGGATAAACGGCAAAGCATTTCTTATCAGAAAAGACCGGACTCCTCATCCTTGAGTTATAGCCAACGGCATAGAGGAGAAAATCAATTGTTTCAGCTGCCGGGACTCGCAGAGAACACGTCTGTGCTAAAGCCTAATCACGGTATCACTTACTAAGAGCTTCTTACCAACTCCCTTTTGGTAAGTACCCACCCGAGAGGGGCAGTTCGGATCAACTTCAAGTACACTGCTATTTTTGCACATTTGTATATTTGCACACGGAATCCACCGCTCACCTGGATTTTTTTCTTATTGGACACTTTTTTGATGTTTTTAAATACCTTTTCGTCTATTTAATTCATTGGAATGGATTTTTTTGTTATAATTGTATAGTGCATCATGGTTAGAGTGTTTTTGTTTATTTGTAGTGAGTTCTGTTTCACACACTTTATTAGGTTTTAGACTGGCCTTGCCAGAAAACATATTGTTCACCTTTTGCACATATATTTACCCTTAGCGCTTTGTTTTTTTCGATCACAAAATATTCAATAAATAATATAACACACAGTTACTAGCCATTTAACATGATGTTACCAGATCATTCCTTGATTGAAGATCAGTCCCAGCACATTGCCACTGATATCAAACTCTGCATAGGAAGGCTAAGGGGATAAATGTAACTGTGTTATTGCTTTCATAAAAGAGATATATAATATCTAACACTCCATTTTTCAAATACCAATAAGAAAAACATTCTACTCTGTGTAAATAAACAGCACGTAGTTTATTTATTTATCTTTAACATACAGTTTGGGAAATATCATTTAGAGCCCAGATCCAGCCTAAACCTTCGATAGAACAGGGAAGGGTTAGAACTTTTGTCCGGTTTTAAATTCAGACGAAGTGTGCTCGTTGAGATTGTGCTGTCCATGTCCTCATTGGGGAGATTGCACCACCCTGCAACAATTGTTCCCACTCTGGTGCAAGCAGGCACAGCCTACATGAGAGTGGCAACTCTGCTCTGAGTTCCGAAGCAGGGCAGCATCATTGCCACACCATCACAGGAAGATGCATTAGGTGAAATTCACTGGCAGGATTAAAAGTATTGGTGCACTTTTGCAGGGAAGGGGGGGGGGGGCTCAGAGAAGACTGTAAGTAAAGATGAACATATAATTAAGTGATGCAGAATATTTTTTTTTACTGGGAGACCATCGTTCAACTTAATCTATGCAGTTGTAGCATGTTTGTATAGCATCAAATATTTGAGAGATCCCAACAGCAATTGATTTGGGAATACCTTTCATGTTTGCACTTATGCTAACTGACTTTCTTGTTGTATGAGCTACTTTGTGTGTTGGAGTCTGACGATGGCCACACTTGTGTGTAACCTTTTGACAGACAAAATGATTGTCCTCTAATGATGTTAAGCCATCTTCTCTAGATCTCCCAACAATATAGTATGAGGACCCGCCTAACTGGATATAAATAAAAAAGATTGTATTGGTAGCCCTCACACTACATAGGAAATTGTGGAGGTTGTAGATTGTGATGCATGTGGCCAGGCTTATGTAGTATCTATTAAGCTTTTGTTAAACAAAAGGATTCGTTTACATAAAGTTAACTTGTCCCTGGTCTTGACCTAGATCCTATATAGTCGCTTTCATGAGAGCAAAACAAACACAAAGAGAATTTACATAAACTGGCATTGAAACCAATTACACAGCAGAAAGGGAAAGATTTTGCAAGTTCAAGAAGTTACTAGCTGTTATATTCTGTTTGAATCAATGCACTGCTGAACTCTTAGTACAAGTAACATCATGAGGGAACTGCACACTCTATGTGTTTTTATAGAAGATTAAGCACATTCCTTTGTGAGATCATTTAAAATTCAACTGAAGTGCTGAGAGCTTAAAAATTATTCCAGTTCCCATCACACTGAGGACTGAACACTCCCTATTAATGCTGCACTCTACTGTAGAGTCAGCATCCATGTTATGCTGGTACTGCCTATATGGGGCAAATAATGATGTTGGATTTTGGCTTTCAGAGAGCTAATAAACATCTCCATGGGTAGTACGAAACCTATCATTTAAGATGGCATGTGTATTCATGACTCCATGCATGCAGATTTAAAAGTCCCTTGATGAATTTGAAATTATAAGCACCTTGCTACTCCAATCACTTCCTCAGGGCTGTAGCAATTTAATAAAGAGAACAAAAGTAGCCACCCTCCAGAAGGAAGGACAGTGTCAGCATGAATTCAGAGATGATTTGAGGATCTACAGCCAAGTAATGCACAAATAAGCTACATTTTTCTTTATGGCACTTAATTGCATTTTTAAGGTTTAAAGGAGAACTATGAGGTGAGTGAAAATCACTCATCCTCATAGTTCGAGCCGACGTGTGACAATTAAACTGTTACATGTCGGCTCAATAGATCGGGAAGTGAGCGAACACATACTGTCGCTCACTCAGTTCTCGATCATCTCCCTGCAGAGAGCCGAGACTGTCAGTCACGGCTCTCAGCAGGGATTCCCCCCCTCCCCGCTCCGATCCTCCAGCGCTGACTGGAGGAACGGATGGGGGAGGGGGGCGGGTACAGCTGGCTCTGCCTCTAGATAGACAGAGCCTGCTGTCACTCACGCAGCTGGATGGATCTCAACAGTAATGTCGGGATCCATCCCGGCTTCGGCAGTCTCAGTATACCGCGAGCGGCAGCTGGCGATATACTGAGCTTTGGGTGACGGGAGGACGCTAGTATATGTCCTCCCTTGACCCTTAAGAGAACTATGGGGAAACACTTACCCCATAGTTCACTTTTAACTCTTGAGTTTAGTGTCACTTTATTAAAGTGGTTTCACAACAATTTTGGGAAACATAATGCATCATGGCTTTTTTTGTTAATGATTTGGAAAATATGTAGACATTATAGACTGTATAGACTAAATTTTAATTCCAAGTTGTGATACTATAAAATACGGCAAAGTCCAACATGGTAACGGCTTATGTTAGATATTAAAAAGAAAAGTTTTACTTCTAAGATGAATCTATCAAGCCTCCACGCCTTCTTTTTCTTATACTGATATTTTGTAGGTGTGCATTCTATCTTTAGATGTTTATTATGCAGTGTCATTTTTTTATGAAAGAAATGCACAACAGTAATTTTGCATTGCAAATACACCTAGCAGGTTTAAATATATACACATCATGTTACAATGATGTTACCAGTGCACAACTTGCAAAAAAAAAAAATTTCAAGTACCAGTACATTCACCATAGGGCAGGCCACCATGTGTACATTCCTTTACTACTATAATAATGCCTGAACAAAATAGATGTGCATGCATGTTTTATTATTAATGCATTTGATTAGAGAAGTGCTGTATTCCACTTGTGCAATATTATTGACTGGACAAGTATTTCAAGTTTAACAAAAGCAGAAGTGGACAACATAAAAAATAAAAGGTTAATTTTGAGAAATATAATTTAACTTACAAATCCAGCCTCTAAGTCCCAGCACCAGCAGTAGTTCATAAATCTAACAAAGCAGGCACGTAGGAAATCTCCAACTAGGATAGTAACATATGTCACTAGTATGTCTGACACTGTTAACCTTACAAACTCCTAAACAGAATACAAAAAGAAAATGGTAAGTAATGTAAAATTTAGTAACTGATGTGGTACAGCTTAAATTAATATGTATGTCTCAGGAGCCACCTGTGGCAGTCTTTACCACGCCTGGGGCACTTGTGTGCTACCTGGGTATGGGATGGTTAGAACGGAGATTTATTGACATTGTTTTTTTTAGCCATTCAACTACAGAATTCCAGAATAACAGAATATTAGAAAGTCATGACATTTAGTGCTGCATTGTGCATATAGTGCCCCTTTCACTTATAGTTGGGTTGCTATTAAATTTAGGGGGTTATTCACAAAGGCCGAGTGAATAACCCAGCCGACGTGAAGTGAGCTTAACAACGTTCGGCTATTCACTCCGGCTAAGTACGGCTGATTTTAGCCGTACATCGGCTGAAATCACCCGTACATCGGCTGCCTTCGGTCAGCCAAACATGCTCTGCATACATAGTTGATTGATTGGTTGATTGGGCTCCAGCATACAGTGTGGGAGGATCAATTACCAGATTATGAATATGCATCTGACTCTAACCAATCCCTGAGCAGGCTGACTCAGAGGTATGGCTGGGGGAAGGTGATAAATATTTGAGAACACCTTTCTAGAACTCTCTTTCCCCTGGGGCTTCTCCCTGGGAGGAGTCCTGTGTGTTGCAAGATGTCTGGCCTAGGCCTCAGGATGTGTATCAGACAAAAAGTTTTCTTTAACTCTTGGCGCTAATGGCTACCAGCTGAACAATCCACTTGCTGTTACATACTCAAAGTTTTCAACAGTTAATCACAGTTTTTCACACAGACTTGAGGGGCTGCTCATCCAAGACTCTGGGGCTTCCACCACAAACATAGAAAGCAAAAGGGAACGGAGCGCCACCTCCGTGTGTAAAATCGTTTATTAGGATGAAAAAAACAAGGGATAAATGTACTCACAAGCAAACGTTTTCATCAGGCTTTAACAACAAACAGGAGGCCACACTGTCTGTTAACCCAACATGGTATCACCCCAACTATGCAACACGGTAGCCTCCGGTCACATCACTGTCCACCGGCCACAGTCAGCCAAGATTGACGCGTTTGAAGGGCAAGCCCCCTTCAGCAGAATCATAGTCGGGGTGATACCATGTGGGTTAACAGACAGCGTGGCTTCTTGTTTGTTGCTAAAGCCTGATGAAAAAGTTTGTTTGTGAGTACATTTATCCCTTGTTTTATTCATCCTAATAAACTATTTTACTCACGGAGGTGGCACTCTGTTCTGTTTTGGATGTGTATGGCACATACTAACTGCATATGATAAAACACACCATTCTGTTTTCCTGTTGTACTAGCTAAGAACTGAGCTCAGTGTACAACAAAGCAAATGTGCTCCATACTGAAAAGGCTGAGCAGCCTGAGGTTTTTTTTTGCTAACTATGTTAGGTTTCAAACCTAATCAGTGGTGGCCAAATGTAATGGAGTTATGCTGCTGGCATTACTTTGAATTGAAAAACTTTTTTTTTTTGCTGTTAACAAAAGCTGAAAAATCCCCTATGTTTAAACAGGGAGAAACCATCAGCTCCTGCTTACTTTCTGTAGCCAGATGGCATTACTCTTTCATTAGAGCTGGCTTTGTTAGCAGCATCTTTCCTTCCAGGTTGGGTGCACTGTCACTAGTCAAGCACTTATTCCACCTTCTGCCTTAAATAGGGAAATCTGTTCAAAAAAGAAATTCATCTTTGTGCATGGAGGCATGTGGCATTAGGGCACTCTGACATGTATTCTGCTTTTCTGTTTAAGACCATGGCTTGACTGCAAATTATGTTTTTTCCGAACTACATGCTCTTACCTGTTTCTGCATTTCTATCTTTCCTGAATGCCATGTGCAATATACAGTGTATGTAGGGTTGCCACCTGTACGGGATTCACCCGGGCAGTCCAGTCTTTGAGTCCTGTGTCCAGGTTTCAGGCCAGCTGACACCCAGACACAAGACATTTAAAGTGCCGGCACTTTAATTTTTTTTGCCAGATGCAGCTGCCTGAGGTTCTGTGCTTGCTGGGGACCTCAGCAGCCTTCCTGTGAGCCGCAGGTGCCTGTAAACATCTCTGTCTTTCTGACACCATGCTGCCCACCTCTGGACCCCTGGTGAGACACCACACAGCCTGCACAGCACTCCTGAGACCCTACAGACCCACCTGAGAGCCAGCATAGCCCACCTGAGAGCCTGCAAACCCCACCTGAGAGTCCGCATAGCCCACCTGAGTCCCTACACAGCCAACTGAGAGTCCGCATAGCCCACCTGAGAGCCCGCATAGCCACCTGAAAATTGCTGCATGAAGCGTTAGAGTGTTCGTGTTTGACTTGAAGAAAGGGTGGCAACCTTAAGTATATGCATTACTATAGCTAATTTTCCTACTATGCTTTTGCCTGTCAATTTAAAACTTTGCCTTAGTTATGGAATGACACATCAGCTGTCACCAGTGGGGCACAGAGGTGAACATCCTGATAGAGGCAGGGCTTCGCTTTCATGTCAGTGCTGCCCCATAGATTAACGCCTAACTGATTACTGGTGGGGAAATATTCAAGAAACAGAGGTGGAGGAAGCGCAGATCAACAGAATAAACAAAAAGTGGAAACAGGAATGTCCTTGCACTGCAGGTCATGAGGTACAGCTTTGTTTTCAGAAAGAGTTAGCAGCACAGTAGTGACACCACCCAATTTTACTTTAATCTTGTGAGACTAGCACTCAGAGACAGAATGCCTTATACTGCACACGTGCAGATATGAGGTGTAATCCAAAGGAGTGCTCAGGCAAAGAAAGTCCACAGCTATTTTTCAGGAGGAATTCAAGACAACAGGTAAATCTTTAAGGGTACTGCTTAAGCACCTTAAACATTTCTATATGCAGGATAAATACAGTCAAAATGACTATCCTCCCACGACTGCTCTACTTTTTTTGCACCCTGCATATCACAGTTCAAAGGGTGGACTTAATGAGGTTTCAATCTGCAATCGTCAGGTACATTTGGGGGGGGGGGGGGGCCCGGTCTGCAAATCTGTGCTATTTCGCTCTAGACGGTCAGGTGGCCTGGGGGTTTCCAATTTTTGGCTATACTATCAGGCAGCACGTCTTAGTCAGCTCTCCACTGTCTACTCCCACCAGGAGGTTCCTGACTGGGTAGTGATGGAATTGCACTCGGCCTCTGGAGTGTCCGTGGATTCGCTGACGTGAATGGCCCCCAAATTTAGGCCTGTGGTGTTGGCCCCGACGTTATCACACTCCTTGGCTTTGTGGGACAGTTTGCCGAGGAGTTATCCTTTAGTTTCACCTCTTATGCCACTAGTTCCCCTTTTTGGTAATCCCCGTTTTCCCCCCGGACTGCATTCGCAGGGTTTCAAATGGTGGATTGATAAAGGCCTTTACCGTATAGCAAACTATTTTAAGGATGGTAAACCTCTGACGCTATTGTATTGTACTGACAGGTTGCGCTTGCCCTCGACAGAGCTGTTCCGCTTCGGTCAAATCCGACACTTTTTGTCGTCCCTTGGCTCAGAGCGGGACGCCTCCTTGGCACTTACCCCTTACGAGAGATGGTGTTGGGACTTCACTGACCGACAGGGTGGAATTTCTCTAATCTACTCACTTCTTTTAGATCACCCTACCAAATTGTCATACATGCTAGCTTGGGAACGTGATTTGTCACTAACTCTTCCCTTAGAATCATGGCATTGTTGTTGCTCGAGAATTTCCCGGCGTCAACTTAATATTTCTTTGATTGAGGCAAACCTTAAAGTTTTCATGCGCTTGTATCTTGTCCCTTCCAGGCTGGCGACCATTTTTCCGAATGCATCCCCTCTATGTTTTCGAGGCTGCTCAGAGTTGGGCACTATGCTTCATACTAGGTGGCTCTGTCCTAGTCTTCGCCCTTTCTGGAACAGAATTTTTGCATTGCTTTATCGGGTTACAGGGGTGCAGGTTCCCAGGGATCCACGCTATGCACTCCTTAATCACCCTATCCCATCGGTGACCAAAGCCTTAGATAAATTAATCACTTATATTTTATAGCAGCCAAGATATCTATTGCCAAGGCCTGGAAGACAGACACGGTATCCTTCGCCTATTTCAAAAGTAAAATGTTTTGGATAATGACTCATGAAAAACTGACAAGTATAAGACAGGACAGACACAAGCAGTTTGGGGATATGTGAGACCCATGGATGGCTCATATAAGCATATCAGTTGTTTACTGGCATACCTATACCTGTAACCTGTTGTAACTATGATATTAACTTCTTTTCTTTTTCACCTTATTTTTTTTTTCTTTTTATGTTTTGTGGTTTTTTTTTCTCTCCCTTTTGTAATGTTTTATTAATTGGCCCTTGATGGACCTTTGAACTTACTAATCTTGCACTCCTGAGGGAGTGGGATATGATGCCAAGGTACTTTTATATTTACAGTTTTATCTTGGCTAGAACCGACCTTGGTTGGTCCAGTGTGTTATGGTCTCTTGGTCACTACACTGTACTGATATTATTTTGGAAGGTGAAGGTAGCTTTACTGGACTCCTAATATCTATTGGTGATCAAATGTCTTCGTCTGTAACCCTTATGTTATGCATGTTTTTGTACCCGAGTTATGTATACTCTGTATCTTTACAAAAAGATAAAACGGAATAAAATACTTTGAGTAGTAAACATTTCTATATGTTCCATATAAGACAGCAAACGTTCACTTTTTGAGTTCAGATTCACTTTAAAATGGGTTTGTTGTAATCATCAGCTATATATATTTGACCGCCCTATGTAATTAAATAAACGTAAACATGTTTAATGTCAAGGTGGCACAATGATACATAGTGTAAAATAAATTGCTTACAACTCCAACATTGGTCTCCCAACAGGGTCCCCTTGGCACGTCAGCAGGATGCAGAGGTGGTAGCGTTCCATTTGTTCCAAGTGTGGAAGCGTTGTAATAGTTGAACAGTGTCCAGTGAGTTACATTCTTTATTCCGTCTTCTTGAGCTAGCTGTAACAAGATATTATTATACTTAGGATAGTTTATATGCAAGTATGTATTAGCATAGTACATTTTAGAAGCATTTTTCAGTGATTTTTTTTGTGTGTCTTACTTTTTCATTGACATCATCCATCAGAGCTAGTAAGAATGTATAGAGGTTACCAAGGAACAAAGCAAATATTCGCCCAAGCTGCCATTTGAGAGCCACACGGGGATGGTATTCTTCCAGATTTGCTATTGTTTCAAATAAAGGTGGGCAAAACATTCCAAGCAAAGACATTACAATCTCAACCTGTGATAGAATCAAATAATTAAATGGTCAGTGTGCAAAAAGTGACTTTTAGTTATGTGATAGAGCACACTTTTTAAACAAGCATTTAATCCATTACAATAAAAGAAATGCATCCAGAAGTCCTTTATGTACCTGCATATTTCTTCCATAGTGTTCTTGGGGCCCAGAAACATGGGGTATTACATTATGCATATCTTGAATTGAGTTAGCATTGGTCAGTACTTTGGCTTACCAGCTCCCATATTTACCTATCTACCCAACATTTTGATTGGTTACCTCACAGTCTACCAGGAAGGTAACAGGACAGCTGAAAGCTCTGACATCCTAGCTGAAGTACAGATTTACATTAGAACTCAGGAAGAAATCAAAAGGCATATTAAAACACATCTAGGTGACTACATTTATTTATAATAGTTGTTAAAAGTTAGAATAATAACAAGTTAATGTTAAATCATATGGAATTCTCCGTGATTGAGTTCCTCTTCTGTGCATCTGCTGTGACCAATAAAAGGGGGCCTAAAATCAATATATGTTTTACATTATTGAAGAATGCAGTAAGTCCCTTGTTTGGGCTCCTAATGACCACAATAGTGTGGCACAGCCAGAAAATCGAGCAGAGAGATCTCTTGACTCCCCAGTGGATGATAAAAGCCAACGGCTGGCTAAACTCATCATCCAGATACGAAGTAGCATGTGATGTATTCCCCTCTCTCAACAGCATTAGTGGTTGGTGATAGGACCAGTGCTGCCACATGAATGCAGGAAAACAATACTCAGCTCTGTGTAATATCTGACTAAAGCAATTCAGACCTTTCACATGACCTCTTTCTCTTTGCTTCCATTTGGGTGTTGGGGAACAAATGAAAGGTGTTTATAATTTGCTAGGGAGGGGGGTAACAAAGCAAGTCTATTTCCTTTCCCTGCAGAAAAAAAAGCACAGACTTATTTTAGGCCAGCTTCACACCTATCCATTTCACTATGCATGCTTAAGTGCATTTCAAATGGTACCCCAGCGCACCACAAGACATGATAACACACTGCTGTGCGTTTTTTGTGCACTGCAAGAGGAAAAATATTGCAGGAATGTTTTCTTGTATGGTGGTACATTGCATTAAGGCAGTCCATACATTGAAATGTATGGACTGCCTTAATGCAATGTACCTTAATGACAGCAAAATGCATGTATGCATAAATTACCTGACCAGAAAGTAAAACGTTTCTAACAAGAAAAACTCTGATTTGTTTGAAACATTGAATACATACACACTACCTCATTTCTTTCATACCATCCAATATTCTGCATCTTGGAGAAAGTCTGTGAGCGCTTTACAACAAAGTAAATGAGATAACCACTCCCGCACAGGCAGCATATTATCATTACGTTGGCCAGGACCCGTAGGAATCTAGTGAGATGAATGTTTTCATTCTTATTACTTTCCTCCTCATCTACAATAGATTCCTGAAGGAGAGAACATAAAGTACAGAATGACATTATAACAAATAGAAAAGGAATGTCACATATAAGTAACAAAAAGCAAACAAAAAACAAAATCTACAAGCTATTTTTTTTAAATATGTTATATATTTTTTTCATATATATTATCTTTTCATTACTCTCCATGAAAAAAAAAACATCCTCTAGCACATAAAAAAACCTTTTAAAACATCAAAGAATACTTATGGCCTTATGTTATATACAGGACATACACAAATCAAAAGGTATTCTGTACACTCATAATATTAAATACTATTTCAAATAATCATGGACGCATGATCCATACTTCCTCTTTCACATACACAGTATGTTCAGTTATAGATTATAGTTCGAATTTGTTCTATAACACTATTATATAAATAACTGTTGATGCCATAGATGGTAGCTAACCCTCTTTCTTTCACAAAAGTTGTAACTGTTGGTTATTTGTTTAGATGAAGCACTGAGAACTTAAAAGAATGCTGAATTAAGTTTTACTTGCTTATAAGAACATTATATCTGAATACAGCATTATGCAGAGAAGATATATATCTGAGAACTTCCATGTGGAGCAAGCAAGTTTTTTGCTTCATTGCTCTTTTGGTAGCCTGGTTCCACAGGTGTTTTTACTTCCTTGCATGTGGAATTGTTCCAAAATGTCTGCAATTCTGATAGCTTTCATGTTCTTCTCTCTCTATTTGAATACCCAGATAGTGGCTGATGTTCCCTAGCTCTTTAATTTTAAAGTTTTGTTTTAGTTTTACATAGTTACATAGTATTTGAGGTTGAATAAAGACATTAGTCCATCAAGTCCAACCTATTAGGATCTCATTCTAGGAGTACCTGTACCATTGTGAACTGTTTGACTATAGTTTCCTTCTTGTGCTTTCTATAGTTCTGCGATCGGGGGGCATGCTCCGTTAGTGTCCAGGTTTTATTTTATTGGAGTGATTTTAGTTCTTCTTCTGCTGCCTGTCTCCATTGATAGGCTTGGTGTTTTGGTAATTTTTCTATGACTTCCCATGATGTTGGTTCGAGTATGCTATGTGTCTTAGCAGTATATGACAGCTTGCAGGGTGGTATTCCCATTGTTGCTCGAGTGGATATTCTAATTTTAGGTTGTTCTGCAGAATGTAACATGGAATTTGGCTTATCCATTGTGAATTCTACCTCTTGTTCTGACTCTTGTGCGGCTTCACTTTGCTGGTTCATCAGGCAAATTCACTTCACAACTTCCCGGATCATTGTTTCTGGTGATGGGTTCTCAACAAAGTATGCCTTATTGTCACTTTGTCAGTGGGTGGAGGATTCTATATCCCTTACTTTGTTCACTATAGCCCACCAGAATACCTTCAATGGCTGTGTTCTCCAACTTGGATCACTTCTCATTTGGAATATATTAGGAATGCACCGATATATCGGCCGCCGAAACATATCGCCGCAAATGGCACTTTTGGCGAAATGCCGAAAGTGCAACTTTCCTGCCGATACATCCGTGCATCCCAGGTTTCTTTCCTCCTCGCTGGGCGCTGCTCTGTGCTCTGGGAGGAGAGAAAGTGACAGCCGGCTGAGCACTGCGGGAGGAAAGCGCTGTGCGCGGCCGGTGTCTCTCCTTCCACACCGCTCAGCCACCTATCACAGTCCGGCAGAGCGGTGTGGTGGTGGGGGGGGGGGTAACAGCCCGCGCTGTCACAGGAGGCTGGGCTCTCCTACGTGCACCGCTCGCTCAGCCTCCTGAGATCAATGATCGCTGAGTGTTTGTAGATAATTGAGGACATGGGATGTTGACTATATCCTCAATTATAAATGAATGGGAGTGAGCTACATCACCTCCTGTTCATTTATAGTCATAGTAAACATATTATGTTATCATAGAGGATCTCTTTTTCTATTTTAAAAGGGAAATATCAGGGGTCTGTTTAGACCTCAAATATTTCCCCAAAGCCCCAAAAAGTAAAGTAAAAAATAAAAATATTTAATAAAAAATGAATTAATAAATAAAAATAAATATACAAAATTAAAAAGTTTATAAAAAATAAATACAAATTAAATATTTTAACAATTTGAAAAAATTAAATTAAAACATTTTCGTTTTTGGCCTGACAATTTTTTTATTTCGGTTTCATTTCGGTTTTTACATTTCTATTTCGGTACACCTCTAGAATATATTCATAAGCTTTACATCCAAATACTCTAATGTGCCCTAGTCTAGGCTTCGATTCATGCCACACTTCAAACGGGGGGCCTTTCAAAGGCTTTTGAAAGTAGTCTGTTTTGAAGGTATGTTGCAGTCATGACTGCTTCTTACCAGTACTTCTTAGATAGGTTGGCATCTGACAGCATGCATCTGACCATTTCTATAAGAGTGTGATTTTTCCGTTCTGCTACACCATTTTGTTCAGGAGTGTATGTGTGGTTGTCTGGTGTACTATACCCTGTGTCTTCAGATATGATTCCACTTCCTTACTGATGTATTCCCCTCCGTTGTCGGTGCCCATAAGCCCTGGTTTCAGCTGTAATTTGTTGCTGGACATGGCTACAAACTGTTGACGTTTTTCTCATGTTTTATTCTTGTGCTTCATCAGATAAGTTGTTATGTACCTGGAATAATCATCAATGAATGTCAGTAGATATCTGTTCCCTCCTGATGTGGGAGTTTTCATTGGTCCGCACATGTCGATGTGTATGAGCTCCATGGGGTGGGTGGTCTTTCTTTGGGTGGCCTGTGGAAGTGGTGTACGTGTGGCCTTTGCTTCCATACAGCATTTGCATGTCATCAGCATTCGGCAGGTCAGTACGGTTATGTCTTCTGCTAAGCCTCTCTTTATAATGTCTTTTATGGCTTCTGGGTTTCTGTGCCCTAGTCATCTGTGCCATAGGTAGATAGAATTGTTGCATGGATTATGAGTGGCTGTCTTGATTTGTTTGTCTGAATTGATGAGTTTGTACAGGTGTTCATCTAGTTTTCCTTTTGCGAGGATTTGCTTATTGTTTCGGATTGCACATTCATCACCTTGGAATTGAATTAGTTATTAGCAAGGGTTTTCCCTGATAGAAGGCTTCCTTCTTGGTCTGGGACATACAGTACATTTTTCACAAGGATACTCTGCTTGTCCCCTGATGGTGTGATGCAGTTCAAGAATCCTTGACCTTTACTTTCTGCAGTTATACTTTTCCCATTTGCTAGGAAAACTTTGTCCTTTGCACTGAAATCAATTTCTGTGAAGAATGTCTCATCACTAGTCATGAGCCTGAGTAAATACACCATCCGTATGGTATACTGTTCTGAGTCACTTTAAAGGTAGTGCTCCATGATGTGCCTGCAGTGTCCTTTGTGGCTGCCTTAGCTCTTTTTCTTGTAGGTGCATCTTGTTTTCTCTGCTCAGCTTTCAAGATTGAACAGTCCTTTTTCAGGTGACCAGTCGTTTTCCAACAAAAATACGCTCCGCTTTCTTTGTTTTTCTTTGCGCTCTCATACACCTTAAGGGCTTTCTTGTTTTATTAATTGTGCATATTTTCTTTCCTTCTGTCATATGTATTGATTAATTTTCCGTTGGTCTATTCTAGTGTTAGTTCCTGCTCAGGTCTGGTTTCTAGCGCATTAATAGGAGCATTGTATGACTCTGGAAGGCTGCATAGCAGTAATGCCACCACGTGGTTATCTTTAATTTCCTCTCTAATTCCACGTAGCTGTTCTATGATTTTCAGCATGGCGTTCACATGTTCACGCATTTCCTGGCCTTTTTCTAGCCTCATCTTATATAGCTTGCGTAGCAGATATAGTTTACTGTTTAGATTTGAATGCTCATGCAGTTTTTGTAATGTAGTCCACATACTTTTAGCTGTATTCTTCTCGTCTTACAATGGATAACCTGGTCGTCTTCCACTAGCAGACTTATAATTGCTTTTGCTTTCCTGTTCTTCTTGTCCCATTTCTCCGTGGGTCCATTATTGGGTCTGTCTGTACTCAATACTTCCCACAAGTAGTCTTTGCTGAGCAGCATTTCAAGCTCAAACTTCCATTGCTGGTAGTTGGTATTGTTGAGCTTTGCAACCTGCATATCTGAACTGTTTGCCAAGAACTTCCTGTGTATCGTAGAAAAACATGCATATAGAAAACTAACATTGCACTACAGCGCCATCTACAACTCAAAAGACAAATTGTCAATATATGCTCCTGCATTTCCAACAGAAACTCCTTATGTAATGCACTAGTATATGGATAAATGCCTTGAAATAATTGTTATAGCCACATAAATACATCTCCTATATGTTCTTGTATATCTCTGAAAAGTTGAAGTTTATGTAACCCTTGAAATGTATACTGAAGTTCTGCCTCCTTTTTCTTTTAAAGTATAGGTTCCTTCTTTTGCAACAGTACTCTATCTGTGAAGGCTGCAAGTACTTTGTTCTATCATTTTTGGAGCCTATTACACCCTGGGTGTCCTATGCCCTAACCCTCTCTCCCAAAGTTCTGCATTAAAAGTTAATCAGCATCATATCATCTCTGCTGACTGCGGTTTTATCGCTACTGGAGGATCGGTAAGTGCTTTTGGGGCAGCAACACTACAATACACCCTAGACAGGCTAGGAGGGACCATTCTATTCAGCAGCTCCTTCGGGGTGAGCGCTGCAATTAAAATCCATAAATGTTGAAAAAACAAGGGCTCTGGTTAGACATCACGCCAAAACCTGATGGGTTTTATCCACAGCTGTGGACTTTCTCAAGGGAGCGTGATGTATAATTTAAAAATGCTGGGCTACATTCAGCAATAGCCCACTATTTACTGAGTTTTGGGTCATCGGAGGACATTAGTATATGTCCTCCTGTGACCCTGTTTAGTACTATGGCAAAAAAAAAAGGTTAGGCAATAGTTCTCTTTTAAGTTTGTGCAAGTGGTGAGACACCTTACTGATATGTCAGTTAGTAAGTTAGTGATGAGTTTGGAGCCAGAAATGCTGAGCTGAGGAGTAATGAGATAGATTTGGGTGTCATCAGCATAGAGATGATATTGGAAACCCTGGGAGTTTATCTGCTGACTCAGAGAGGAGGAGGAGATAGAGAATAGAAATCTTGGGAGAGGGAGGGAGGAGAGTCTTCTGAGAAGCAGTGGGTGGTCAATTGTATCAAAAGCAACAGAAATTTCTATAAGTAAGAATATGGAGTAGTGGCAATTGATTTTAGGAGTTATTATGTCATTAGTAAGTTTTAGGAGGGCAGTTTCTGTGGAATGTTGCAGATGAAAGTCAGACTGTAAGGGGTCAAGAACAATGTTAACAGTGAGGTGGTAGCTCAGAAGGTTGTAGACTAGGCGTACTAGAAGTTTGGAGGTAAACTGGAGCAAAGGAGATGGAAGTAAGGGAGTGCATTGTTCAGGCTGGAGGGGTTCAGCAAGGGCTTTTTAAATATGGGGTGACTAGAGCATGCTTTAGGGGAGCAGGGAAAAGATAGATTAAAGATGTTAAAGAGTGTAGAATAGGCATGAGCGTGATCAGAGTAGTTGTGAGGGAAGGGAGTCCAGAGGCAGCTGGTTAGGTGGACATCAGATAAAAGAATGGCAACTTCCTCTGTGGTAACAGGGTGAAAGGAGGAAAGTATTGAATGTGGCGGAAAACATGGTATGGCATTTTAGGTGGGGAGATAGCTGGATACTAGAGATCTCATCAGGAATTGCAACAATCTTGTTTTTTAAGTGATTGCAAGATCTTGGGCAGTAAATGAACTAGTAAGTGGAGGCAGTGGGGACAAAGTAGAGAGTTAAAGAAAAGAGTTGATAAGGACTGGATTAGAGGAAGTTTAAAAGGTTGATCAAATAGGTCTGTTTTTTTTCTGGCATTAAAAGGGCAGGAATTGCACTTTTGGAGGGCAGATTTATATAAGGCGAAGTCTTAGGCACCGTTCACATTGAGCGCTTTGCATTTGCATTTTGCGCGATATCACGCAAATGCTTGCATTGACCAAGCTTGAATAGCGGCTAAATCCGCTCCAAAAAGGGTCCTGCTGTAGCGACACACGACCCGCGACAGCAGGACCCTTTGCCCCATTGAGAAGCATTGGAGAGCGATATCGCAAGAATTACTGCGCGATAAATCGCTCATTGTGAACGGGGTCTTAGAGGGATTTAATTTTACACTACAGTCCCTCAAGAGCACGGCTATTTCTTTTGAGACTTCTAGATGAGGATATAGTGTAATAATAACACTTTCATGCTATCCTATTACCAAAACCTTTAAAACTATAATGGCTGCAACAAGAAAACTGTATTATGGCCTAAACTGTGAATGTATACTTCTGCAGGGAGCAGTAAAATGCATGTGTACTTATCATAAACTCAATGCAGAAAAATCCCCAATCACACTTCTCCCAGGGTGTCTTATAACCTGCAAGCTCCAATCAATATGTAATTTTCACATGACATCAAACCTTTTATTTGATTCATCCTTTTCTCCACTGATTTCTATTGTGAAAAAGAGGCATCTAACGTTCTAGAGGATTGCATATACCAACATCCCTTTTCTATTCACATTATCTGATTAAATGAAAAAATGTGGGAAGAGAATGATAACTGATCACAACATGAAACCGCTGACTTAATTTACATTAATGATGAGGAATGAATCGATGCTGTCAAGTTAAACTATCCCTAAGCATCAGGATTAATAGACTTTTGTTTTTACCTTAAAGCTGGTTGTTATTGATGCAAATTTGTTATCTGCTGTCTCTGGGTTTCCAATCAAATAATCCCAGCTAGTAAACATTTTAAAGCTGAAATTGTAATTTCCATCATCTCCATCAGCAGTATTTTCATTGGCATTACTTGCCATCCTGGAACACAAAATAGTTTATATTTAGTATGCAACATTATAATAATACAAATCACAGACAACTTTTGGTTGGCTTTTTAAAATTCAGGAGACACAATAAATGGAAAGCACATAAAGGTCATTGAGGTCAATTCAAAATATGATTATCACACAGGTTAGGACTAAGTAAAATATCATCGGCTTCTGTCTGGAGATAATTGTAAGGATCTATGACATACCTATCTATTGAGGATAAATGGAAAAAAGAGAATGTACGTTTTTGTTAAAATAACAATTCATGCGAAATGCTGATTAATGAGATATAGAAGCTTTCAGTAGCTAAATATCCATCCCACCAATACCAGTGCCATGCAGTGCCAAAGCTAGGGTGGGCATGTTTCCCAGGTGCTGCTTTAGGAGAGGATCCACAGGGTGTGTGGATGAAGAACCTTGGGGGGGGGGGGCAACTCTGAGCCTTTGCCCCGGGTTAAAGAATATCTAGCTTCCCCACTAGTGTTACACCAACTGTGGATAATCTTTATTGAGAATTTACCCTAGTTTTCCATATCTCAAATTGATGACAGCTATGAAACCACTGTGCTTGAATGGGAAAATTTAGAAGGCATGACATGTGAAGAGTAAGCATAATAGGTGATATGTAAAATAGGTATTGTGTTTGTCTATGGGACTATGAAAAGGAATTAGTTTGAGGGGCCAATCTAGTCTAGATTGGCCAAAGGTTTGTGACACCTGACCACCACACCTATACGAGTGTGTTTGGCAACATCCTATTCCAAAACTGCAGACTAGAAACACAAAGCGCACAGCTCACCCCCATCATGTGTCCTTGCAATCCACACTCAGTGGCTCTCTTCTGGAGCGATAGGCTCAAAAACGGTAGAACCAGCACATTATGATCTTCCGAAGAAACCAAAACTTTATTCCACTTGCATCTATACCAAGAACAACCGCTAACTTGTTCCTGCCTTTCTCTGCCTTAGTCATAGCTTTCCTTTCATAGCTATTCCAAAACCGCACCTTGTTTTCCACAAGATTTTGAAGTGTGTCTGTGGGAATCTGTTCCCAATGATCTGATGTTGAATGAGAAGACGTGGATTGCAATTAGCATTTCAGATCATTCCAAATGTGTTCAATAAGGTTGAAGCCAGGGCTCTGTGCAAGCCACTTTAGATTCTCTACACCAAACTAGTCAAACCACACCTTTTTGGAGCTGGATTTTGGTCAAGGGCACAGGCATGCTGGAACAGAAAATGGTCTTTCTCAGATTGTTGCCACAATTGTCTGAAATGTCTTTGTAAGCTGTAGAATTAACAGAAGCCTTCAATGGAAACACCTGAACTCAATAATGTAGAGGGAGGTGAATGTACCTTAACCATATAGTAGATACGATGGTCAGGTTTGCAAAACCTTTTGGCCATACAGTGTATACATTTCCCTTACCTTCATGCTTTCATTGCTACTTTATGGGGTTGATTTGCTGAAGGCAAATAGGCAGTTCACTTTTCAAGAGAATTTGCACTTTGCAGGGGACGTTTACCCATAGCTAGTCGAATATGGTGACATTTCACTTTGCAAAGAATACCCAATCGCGTGCATAGTATATTTAGAAAAAAACCCTGGTTTTTTTGCTTGTACGTTATTGGATGATGGAAGTCAACAGAGTTTTACCTCATTCACTAAGTTAGGGAAGAATTCCACTGCAAAGTGCAAACTCCCTTGCAAAGTGAACAGTCTATTTGCCTTTATTAAATGAACCCCTAAGCATCAAGGTCCCTGCCTTGTTTCCCATCTCTGATTGCGCTTACGTCACCATTCTTATTGTCACATGCTTGAAAATAACTTTTTGCATCCAGGGACCCGAACTTGCACATCCACACAGATGTGGATGTACACCCCTGGAAGCAGACTGTCTGTCCGGGGGCATGCATCTGTACCAGTACAGAGAATATTCACTTATCATCTGATATGGGGGGGAGGGGACGGGCGGTGTAGGTCAGTGGATCTGTCTGACATCCCGGCCAGCTTAGTGACATCGCTGGCTGCCAGGAGTTGGGCAGGACGCAAGCCAGAGCGTCCTGCTTATCTCTAGGCAACCGGTGACATCAGTGAGCTGGGCGGGGTGCCAGACAGAGCATCACAGATTGCTAAGAGTTCTTTTCCCAACCTGGGACACCGTGGCCATCCCCTGCATGAATGAGGCCTTACTCTACTATTTATTACTCTACCACAATGTGTGCTACATATGTGAAATGATCTGCAAAATCACCAGTGTATTTAGCATTCCTATGGAACAACTGCTGAGGTTACAGGATGATCCACACAGAGAGCGTCTTATTTTGCACCAGCTTGAGCAGACAAATATGGATTGATTTACTATAGGAGAAGAGAATGCTTAATTTAATTTTATCATAATATATTCAATCATCCAATCATGTTCAAGCCATTGTCCAGTTTTTTTAAATTTCCCTCCATTGAGTATTTAAAATGAACATAGAATCACCTTTGCTAAGTTAAGTAAACAAACATTCTCCTTGCTTAGGGAACAGTCTCTTCTCTTTTAGTAAATCAATCTTACAAACCTTTACTCGGAGAAAGAACAGTAATGCATAATTACATTGCAGCAATACTTGACCAGAATAATATCTTGCATATGTAATAAGCTCCCATAAACATGTGTACAAATTAGCTATAGAAACACTCTTTTAAAAACATTATGTGATTACTTAAATTGTGTCTATCCCATTCACATATATGGCTAATAAAGTTTAAAGTGATATTAAAGTGACATTAAAGTATCTTCCCCACCAATGCTGCTTTAAGTACTTCCCTTATGTGATGCCTCCTGATGTGAACATCTTCTTCCTTCCACTCGTTTCCAACAGTCCCTTCAGCACTGGTGCTGCTTGCTGATCCAGCGCAGACTCCTATGTCTTCCTGAGTCCCACGGAGTCTGTCCTGCGTGCACTCTCTTAAACTGAGTTACTCCTCCTCTCCCCTCCAGTGATATCGACTGCGCATGCGCCCGCACACACTTCCTCCTGCACGGACTTCAAGAAGCTGTATTCTGCAGCCGGGAGGGAGCGGCGCAGACACAGGTAAGTAATTTCTTATTTTTTAAATGTTGGGGCATATAAATACTGCTTGCTAGCAGTAGATACAGTATATGTAAAAAAAAAAGGAGACTTTAACCCTTTCGCTGCCAAGCCCTCCGGAACATTTTTCAAATCAGCTGGCCAAGCCATTTTTGAATTTTCTGCAATTTTTTCCTATTGGTTTGATTTTCAACTGCTGCGTTGCTAGCGTTTGTAAAACACCCCCCAAACCATATATTTTCTGAGGGAGGGATGAGAGACTCCAGATGCCGGCGGCCTCATCAGCTTATAGTAGAACTGTAAATGCCAGGTCCGTACGACGTACTGAGCTGGCCAGCTGGAAGCACTTTTGTAGCTCCGTACGACGTACGTCCTTGGCAGCGAAAGGGTTAATACTACTTTAATTTTCGCTGCCAAGCCCACCGGAACGCTTTACACCTCAGCTAGCCAGACCATTTTTGAAATTTTTCCCATTGTTTTGATTTACTACTGTATTGCTGCGTTGCCAGCATTTGTAAAAGAACCTCAAACCATATATTTTCTGAAAGCGCAAGCCCGGTAGAATAAAAAGATGGTGCTACTAATATTGTAGGTCCTGCGATAATTGTTTGTCAAATCAATATTAAACTAATACAAAATACACAATTCAATTGATAAAGCACACTAAAATCAGTATCAGTGCACTTTTCCGACTAAATCGAAAAGATAAAACTGTACTGAGTTAATAAATAACAAATATTTGTAAATTTTAAATTGCGAGTTTTTGCGAAATGGTAAAAAAATAAAGGAATGCAAAACTGAAAATAAGCGGCCTATGTTAAAAATGGTTTGTGCACTGTGTCGGTGTTTGTGTTGTGATAAAATGATACCGGCGTACATTTAATTGCAACACAGCGTATCACAACACATGGCAATGCATCACAATGTTTTGCCATGCGCTGCCACAGTTAAATTAATGTTATCTTAAAAAGAAAAAAAAAATCAAGCACTGCGATGCATTCTAACAACGCACTTCAGAGCATGTGCATGGTGTACACCACAATATGGTGCACATGTATGCTATGTGTA
>NW_017306487.1:1119409-1137756 GCF_000935625.1 Nanorana parkeri
GTAGCCTCAGCACTAAATGAATAGATAGCACTCAGTACAGAGACTTCCCATTCATTCAGAAAATATTTACTATGAACCAGTTTCTGAATGAATAGTAGCCTCTGTAGTGAGTGCTACTACCCATTTAGAAACTCATGAATGAACAGGAAGTGCTATAAATTCATAACTGGGGACACATAGCACTATATGTCCTTAGTTGTTTACAAACAACAGTGTTGGCTCTGCACAGAGGATAGGTAAATATTACACATATTTACCATTCCTCCACCTCTCCATCCTGACCTATGTGACACGCACTATCACAGAGCCGCAGGCGATCCAGGATTTGACAGCTGGCGGCTTTGATCTCCTCACGCTTAGCCATCCTAAACTTGCGGCTCCCTCCACCGCCCCCCCCCGCGGGCCATTTCTCCCTGGATCCCTGCTGCCTCAGCCCATACAGGCCGAGGAGAGCAGCGGGGTCCGAGGAGAAACAGATCCCAGCCTGGAGCGGCTCAAGGCAGGAAATAGAGATTGGAGGTGCCGGTGGGGGCACCCGGCATTTGTGTTGATAGATCTCATCAGTGGATTGCCAGCCACTGATAGCAGCTATTAATTTAAAGGGGACTGTCAGCTGAACTGATCTGATAAACATTGTTGCTTCTTCTGATAAACATTGCTTATAGCAGAACGGTAAAAGCCACCTGCGTGTGGCAAACTGATGTGGCCAGCTGGAAACAGTTGTGTTCCACCGTATTCCATATGCCAGTGGCAACTAAAGGGTTAAACCTTAATTTTTCTTATCACTGGGAGGCCACATTTATGGAGAACTTAGGGGTTTTGTTTTATTTTTAATTCTTCAGTTCCTTATTTTCTAGTGGGTCCCCGCAGCACTACCTATGGCTCCTCTGCCCTCAGTATCCTCCCCCGCAACCAGGAATGCATTAAGATAAAAAACGTCCAGCCTTTAGTATTATTTTAAAAACACTGTAGGTTGCGTTAAAGCTTATTTGAGGATAAACAGACAGCATCACGTCAATTTCTAATTATGTATTCAATTCTAGATACAATTCTGTTACATTAAATAAGTGACGTTTTAATGACTGGAGAAAACATATTTTCACTGTGAGTAAAATATAATGGCTTTCATACTAATAGGCTATAATGTAAAAATTACCAAAGACTATTACTGTATGCTTTAATAAAAGCCAGAGTTCTGCATGCCTACTGACATCTACAATTGGTGCAATTAGAGCAACTTTTGTAAATTCATAGAGTATGACTAAACCCTTCCCTGTAAACACATATTTCCTTTACGCTTCTGTTGTTTTTCATTTATAATAAAATATTCATAAAAGGGAACCACATAGAATTGCAATAAATAGTGTATATAATAGAAATCTATGCTACATCTAAGCTGTAGATAAAATGTAACATTGTAACATTCCAGTTACAATGTTTGTCTTCTTGTATGGGAAATTGAATGTATAAAGAAAGCAGTATGTAAAAACTAGGTAAACCAGGACTATACCAGGTGCCTCCATTGTACTTTATATTCTAATGTAAAGATGTATGTAATCAGAAAATATTTTACATTTCAAGTAAGTATACAATTTAAATGATCGTATTTTTAAACCAGGCATTCATACCCATGTTATTTGTAACATGCTGATTATATTTACAAAGAGTTAAAAACAATAGACTCCTTTTCAGCCTCCATTAATTTGTGTGCTAAATTGTAGCTAAAAAAAAACATGCAGATATTCAATTTATGTTTGGCATGTTTTCTGTATTTGGAATTTAGTTAGTATCAAACAAAGGCACTCTGGAAACAAAATGTTCCAACTATAAATTCTGATCACAGCATCGGATGACTACCGAAGTAAAAAGGTTCCTGTTGGCCTGTTGTAGTCTTTTGGCGCTTGTCTATTGTGGGCATTGTGGGTTTCCTAAACAGAAGTAGTGAATACTTTTAGAAGTTCTCTCTCTAAATGTAACGCTAAAGGGAGCCATACAAAGCAAGGGCAGAGTTAGGATGAGACCCTCTATTCAGCTAATCAGATCTGAAAATGACGGCCTATGTTTTTTTTTTATTTACCTTATAATATAATATCTGTGTTCCCTATTTCATGTCTCCTGTGCCCAACATCCCTCAAATTGTATGCAGCATAGATTATAAGTCAATATTTGGGACTTTGTATGTGCCATCAAAAGGACTAAACACAAAAAAATCCTGATCTTAAAATGATTCAGATTTTATTTACACATTTTCAAGGGTACTTTTCTCTTACTCAATGGCATTACATGAAATTACAATAATTTAGAACAATATAATCCTTCTGTCTGTATATAGATTTTCATCCAGTTTGTACTCACAAACCCACTCCTTAAAGTGACACTAAACTCAGGAGTTAAATCTTAAAAATGCATTCAAGTCAGGGGCATCCCGAGGCTGGGTGACACCCCCCCTGACATCATCACGCATGCACGTGAGGTTGCTGCGCGATGACATCATCACGCACTCGCAGTCGTCTTATTGACGCCTGCCGGCAGTCATCTTGCGGGTGGACTTCGGCAGAGAGAGGAGGGGGCGTTCACCCGAGGGATGAGGTATGACGCCAGGTCCACTCCCGGGGGTCTCGGTCCGTGACCGAGTGCTCGGCTTTTCATACTGACTGTTGGTAATTTTGGTGTCACCCCCCTTGTGACACCACTGGGACCAGGGGCAATGGCTTTGCACTGCATTTTCACTTGTCCCTTATTTCTGGTGGCAAACATGCAAAGGTTTTGGCCAAAGGTTCATGAAACCCCCCTTGTGATGCCACTGATTCAAATACCTTAACTATTATCAAAAATGTATCTTATTTGTGTATTTGTAGATCCTTCCTTCCGAAGGGTGGCTACTTTTGTTCTCCATGGTCCCTGTGTGTATTGTAACACTCCAAGCTCAGTCCTGAGATGGACTACAATCGCAAATTAAGTTTAATAATTTCTATTGGGATTGTAGTCCAACATGGGAGCACACAACACACGCGGGGACCATGGGGAACAATAGTAGCCACTCTCCAGAAGGAAGGACAACGTCCGCATGAATACAGAGATGATTTGAGGATCTACAGCTGAGTGATACACAAAAAAAGATACATTGAAGGGAATTCATCAAAACTGGAGCAGACAAAATCTAGTGCAGATTTGCACTGCAACCAAGCAGCTTCTCTGTCACATTTTCAAATCTTATCTGAGCAAACTGAACAGAGATGCTGATTGGTTGCCATGGACAATTGCTCCAGATTCTGCCTGCTCCAGTTTTGATAAATTTCCCCATTATTGTTAATAGTTAAGGTACTTGAATGGATTTTTAAGATTTAACTCCTGGGTTTAGTGTCACTTGAAGGAATACAGTGATGTCATCTCCCCATCTGCTGACTAGACAGTGAACAAGTAGCAACAGACTGTTAAGGTCATCATGCTTCCTGTCTTGCCCCTTGCTCTTGCATTCTGCAGGCTGCTGTACAAAGGATTGCAACAGGATGATATCAAGACAGATTCTGGGATTTACAATTAGCTGCACTTAAGAATAAATGTGATTATTTAATAACAAAAAACAAACTGCATTAATGCATGTATTTAATATTGTATGTCTGGAGTTTAGCTTTAAAATTGTGATCTTTTTTTAAATAAATCTAATTTATTACCATTGTTAAAAACTATGTTGTTTAAATAATTAAGACTTATACTTTTATTAATTTGAATTTTCATATTACATAGTTACATAGTATTTGAGGTTGAATAAAGACATTAGTCCATCAAGTCCAACCTATTAGGATCTCATTCTAGGAGTACCTGTACCCCTGTATATTACGATTATAGTCAAGAAGGATTTAAACCTCATTTATTGCCACCTATGTCTCCATTGGTAATCATTTTCCTCACTTTTTGTCAATGTAATGGGTATCTGACCAAACTGGTAGTTGGAATAAGGAAGAAGGAAAAATCTCCTCAAAGGGGACAAAAGCAGAACTCCAAACCTTGAAGAGGCTTTTCCCCAACCTATCCAATACCAGAAAAAAACAACAACAAACAATGGCTGGAACTGGACTTTAACCGAATTACAAGTTTTTTTTAAGCAGTAGCACTTGATGTCTGCAGATGTTTCCACGGTTTGATCATTGCAGTGTATGCAAAAGATGGCCAGTGAGCAAGTCTCAGAATGTTCACGCACATGGAGATGCCCTAAAGTAAGAGGTTGGCCTGTGATGTGGAAAACTTTTAGTTAGCTGGCCTTGAGCTCCCCTGTGCATATATTTCATGTGCAAGCAGGAAGACAGCAGGTGGCATTGTTAATGAGTGCTTCATTTAACATTTATTTTTACTGTCTTACGCTATAAAGAAAAAAAAATGATTGATTAGTTCTTAAATGAGAAATACTGCTCTTTGTATGCATGAGTATATTGGCATAACAGACTTGCTACAGTTTAGCTATGTACTATGAAAGTACTGTTTGCAAGCTAAATATCACATTTAGATCATCATAAAATGCTGAAATCATTGTATTATTATTAAGGGATATCTATTTTATAAGTTAAACAAGCTCAATAAAAAAAATATGAGAGTACAATAATTACTTTGTTTTACAGTTTATTACAAAACATTTCTAAATAAAATCACAATAACAATCATACACGAATGACAAAAACAATCCAGCGTTGCAATTGTTCTAAACTATTCTATGAATACTATCCTTTTATCTTGAAATCCCCTTGCTTGGTCTCATGATAGTATGAGACGCAAACCTCAAAAGAGACTGTTACAACCATTGGGATATGTGCTCACTTTTAGTCAAATTGTGTGTACATATTCCCAAGTCAGGTATGTATTTGCACATTGCAGTCAAGCTGGATAAACATGCACACTGCATTTGCTTGTGATAAATCAAGGTAATACATCCCTGCTGTATCACTAATGATTGAAAGCCCATCAAACACATTTATGATTCTAGTAAGGCTTGTAGAGTGCCTTTTATCCTGCATATACAATCTGCACATGTGTATAGATGGTGGATTTTTATGAAAAAAACTTTATCTACGCAAAACAATAAAAAATTATTATATTACAGTCTATTGGGTTTATTTATAAAATTTGCGCACAGTGTATAGCTGGGTAGATACCATTTACATGGCACTAGCAGCCCTAGATGGTGCTGAGGAGTATTGAAATCTCCTATACTCCTCTGCACCATCTAGGGGCACTTTTGCAATTCTTCCCAGCTCCCAGGGAAAGTTTTGTAAATGGACCCATATGTGTATGAGCATATTAATATCGTCAATTACAAATTCAGTGGCAAATTGATAAAATATTTCAGGGACTTTTACAGAAAAATACCTTCACTTGTCTTTCATTTTTGCTAAATAGCATTATTTTGACACATGGATCTGTAACACGGTAAAATTATATATGAATCCTCAATATTATTTAAGCTTTTACATTATATTATTTCAGCATGTGGGGAATTATTCATAATTATTTTAGCAGTGAAAAATTCAGAATTTCAGATAAAGCAGTTTCTTCCAACGATCCCTTGACTATTCACGGTCAGTGACAGGCCTAATAACTCTAAAGCTAAAATCAAAACATGGAAACTCCCTGGAGAAAAGTCAGTTATTTTTTATATATATACAGTATGTAGAAATAAAAGGGGTTGACTAGCACTGTTAGACTTGATGAAAAATGACTCACAGTTGCTAATGTGATGTCTATCCTAACACACTAAGGGGCTGATGTAGACAGCATTACTGGTGGAGCTGAGGAGCATAGGAATTTCCTAAGCTCTGCAGTTTCATCTAGCAGCAAAAATGCAATGCAAACCTCACTTACCCAGCAACACGCTGGGCAAACACTTTATACATCAGCCTGTTAAATTGTATTTTCACTTTTGCAGCCAAATTTGGATAACACATACTAATGATTTTAGGGCAGTTTCTCACCAGGCCTTCGTACAGATCTCACCAGGCTGCGTGCTTGCGCCGGGAAGAAGTAGGAGGAGATGTGGGATCGAGCAGGCACTGTCAAAGACAGCTACTGCCTGGTCTCCAGCAGGCTGCCTGAGGCCCCCACAAGCGCAGGACCTTAGGCAGCCGATCCAGATAAAAAATGTAAAAGTCTGGTATCGGCCTTTAGTATTGGGGCATTTTCACGAGTACAAGTACTCGTGAAAATGCCCTGTATTGACACTGATACTAGTATCAGTATCGAGACATCCCTAGATTGTTTCATGTTCCCAATTACACAGCATAGCTTTCAGAAAATATTTATTGCTGCTTAGCTTTTTACTTCCTTCAAAATCTTAGTTTGCTCTTCTCTTAAATGTAATGTTAGGAAGGGGGCAGGGGAATTATGCTTGCGATAGTTAACCCTGTTTGTACTGTGCTGGTAGAACTCATTATGGCCGGTAAATTAGATGGTTAATGATCTCAAGGCTTTGGGTAGTACATTGCGTTTAATGTATATTATTAAAAAAACTGTCACTTTTTACCTCTCTATTGCCATTTATTCTAAGAAACAGAAGCTATCTATAATGTCCTATGAATAAACCTGCTCCAAATGGCAGCACAGTGGTGTAGTGGGTAGTACTTCTGCCTTGCAGTACTGGGGTCCCCAGTTTGAATCCTGGGCAGGCCACTTTCTGCAAGGAGTTTGCATGTTTTCTCTGTGCATGCTTACTCACACACTCCAAAGTGTGCATGTGAGAGATGGGGAGCTTGGATTGTAAGCTCCTTGAGGTCGGGAATTGATGTAAAGCACTGTGTAAATTGTAAGCTGTAAATACCTGTAATAAATAAAGAAACAACTACATAGGTATAACATATTTAAACATTTTCTTTTAGGTATGCCGTGTGAATGGGAACATATAACAAACATACTTTTGACTGCAAAAGTAGAAATACACTTTAAGGCAATGTGCCAAAATGGCAGTTTCTTCAAGACTTGTTTTTAGTTGCAGTCCCATCACTTTTACAATGCTTCTCCATAACCACATGCATTCTCTTCACTGTCCGATCATAGCAGGTAGGTGACCAAGCTGTATTTCTTTACTGAAGCAGATTTAGGTTTGGGGATTTGTAAATATCATGGGGGGATGGAGAGCAATCCAAATCCTTTGGGAAGTAAACAGCTCTCATATACTCTGAGTGGCCAGATTATTATGACCACCTGAAGTTTGTAGGCAAATTAGCTATAATTTCGCGCTGAAGTTGCTAGAGGGCCAGACCATTATAAATAGGGAAGCAGGTTGTTTACCACGACAGTAGAAGTGATTTATTTCTGAAGATATGGGTAAATAATGCGATTTAACAGCCTTTGAACGTGGGATGATTGTTGGCGCTCAAGTCATGGAGCGAGTATCGGCAAAACAGCAGAATTCGTTAAATGTTCAAGAGCAGCTGTTGTTAAAGTGTTTAAAGACTGGACTGTCAGCCGAAAATCTGGGTCTGAATGTGCGATTCGTGGCCGTCATCGACTAGTCAATGTTAGGGCAGAACGGAGAGTGGCAAGACTGGTACAAGACAACAGAAGGGCAACAGTGCAGTGTCAGATTCCTCGCATCACCTTTCAACATCTCGTGGAGTCACGAGATGGCCCAACGAAGTACTGATGGGGTGGTCATAATAATCTGGCCACTCAGTGTATAGAACCCTAATTCCAAAAAAAGTTGAGACGCTGTGTAAAATCTACATAGAAACAGAATGCAATGGTTTGCAAATCTTATAAACCCAGATTTTATTCACAATAGAAAATAGAAAACATACCCAATGTTTAAACTGAGAAAATGGACCATTTTAAGAAAAAAACAAGGTAATTTTGAAATTAATGGCAGCAACATGTCTCTAAAAAGTTGGGACAGGGCCATGTTTACCAAGGTGCAGCATTCCCTCTTTTTTTAACAACAGTCTGTAAACATCTAGGAACTGAGGAGACCAGTTGCTGGAGTTCTGGGAGAGCAATGTTGTCCCATTCTTGCCTGATATAGGATTCTAACATCTCAACAGTCCTGGGTCTTCTTTGTCGTATTTTTTGTTTCAAGATGCACCGAATATTTTTAATCGGTGAAGCGTCTGGACTGCAGGCAGGCCAGTTAAGCTCCCAGACTTTTCTACTACAAAGTAATGCTGTTGTCATAGATGCAGTATGCAGTTTAGCATTGTCCTGCTGAGGTAGGGAAAGCCTTCCCTGAAAAAGACATCGTCTTGATGGGAGCATATGCTGCTATAAAACCTGAATTTATCTTTCAGCATTGATGGTGCCTTTCCAGATGTGCAAGCTGCCCATTCCATATTCACTAATGCACCTCCATACCATCAGAGATGCAGGCTTTTGAACTGAGCGCTGATAACAAGCCAGAAGGACACTCTCCTCTTTAGTCCGTAGGACGCAGCACTCATGGTTGCCATACAGAATCTCAGATTTCAATTTGTCTGACCACAGAACAGTTTTCCACTTTGCAACAGACCATTTTAAATTTGAGCTTTGGCCCAGAGAAGACGGCCGCGTTTCTGGATCACGTTCAGATATGGCATATGGGTTTATGAGATTTGCAAATCATTGTATTCTGTTTTTATGTCCTTTTTACACAACGCCCCAACTTTTTTGGAATTGGGGTTGTAGATTTCAATGATGGATTTAGGTGTTTGCCTGTAGTTTTCAACTTTAAACTTTTCCTTTGCAAGAATAAATACTGCTTGCGCCGCATAATTTTTTTAATCAAACCTTTTCAATGTATATTTCCCTACTTTAAATGGGTTTTATGCCTTCATCTGGCTCAGCCGTGGATTCAGGGTTCTATGGATGCAAGCTTTTTTTAATTTATTTTTGCAATATTTGCAGAATGGGATATGTAAGGTATGAGTGGGATTTCCTATGTAACAGTAAGGATAATCTCAGACCAAACCCAAGCTCATCCAAAGCCGTCAGTGCATGCCCGATTAGCTGTGACCGAAGCATTCCCCACCCCGCAGCTGCATGTAAACAAAGGAGTGAAATGTTGGTGATATCATTGACCTTAAATGGTCACATGGCTGTATTTGGTCAATTACACTTATCTAATATGGCCATGTGGCCATATAAGGTAAATAATGTCACCAGTATCGTGCCACTTTGTTTACGTGATTGGGCATGCACTAACGACTTCTTTCATTATGCCTTTTGTAACCTAAGTATGTAACCCTATCAGTGCCACAAGCTCAGAAAAATTTACAGAACTAGCACACTTGGAATCTAATATTCTCAATCTGTCATATATAAACTATTGTTACTTACGTTCTAATAACAACCATGAGACTGTATCCAAAAACACCAACACCGACCAAAAAATAAGAAAGTGGTAGTCTGAATTTCAACCATCCGATTGTGCGTTGGTCATTGTAATAACCATAAAACAAAACAGAGTATTTGGCATAACCCTGTGGAAGCAAAAGACAAATAAGGAGTTTATATAATGTTTTTTCTTAAAGAACAACCCCAGGTAAAAATGTTTTTAACCCTTGCAGTGGGGCTACCCCCACACTGCGAGGGTTAAATGATCATTTTTTCCTAACTTCAAAAATAACAAAGTTATACTCACCCAATCTTCCAAGAAGGCCGAATGTGACAGCACTACCCTCTGCCTGTCTACACATCTGCTGCAGCGATAGTATGTCCCTTGGTGTCCTCATGTCCTATACACTGTGCATAGAACTTGATGACTCAGGGACCTTAGACTGCTGCAGTGGAGGGGGAGAGAGGCTCCAGGGACCAGTCTAAGAGCAAGCCATCTCCAAGGAGGAGAATAACTTTTTTATTTTTGACCTAAGGCATACATAAGCACTTAACCCTTGCAGTGCGAGGGTAGCCTCACTGCATGTGTTAATATAAATTTTACCTTCTTTAAAGGAGAACTATGGGGTCAGTGCTTTTCCCCATAGTTCTCCTAGGGGTAACGGGAGGACACAAACTAGCGTCCTCCTGTCACCCAAAGCTCAGTATACCGCGAGCTTAGCTGAGACTCCGCAGCCGAGACGGATCCCGACAATACTGTCTGGATCCACCCAGCTGCGTGAGTGACACACACCCAGTGCTGGAGGATCGGACAGGGGAGGGGGGGAGGGAATCCCTGCAGGGAGCCGTGAGTGACACTCACTGCTCTCTGCAGGCACAGGATCGAGAAGTGAGCGAGCGACTGTATGTGTTCGCTCACTCCCCTATCTATTGAGCCGACGTGTGACAGTTTCATTGTCACATGTCTGCTCGAACTATGAGGCTGAGTGATTTTCACTCACCTCATAGTTCTCCTTTAAACATTTTCCTAAACTAAGCTGCTTTTCAAAGATATTTCTGTAAATTAAAGAAGTTGATAAATTCAGCAGCATAAGGTGATATTTAGCAGAGACAATTACACAGCCCTTACAGCGCAGACTGCGTTGTTTATTATGATGTTATGAACTTGACAAGTTAATTCACAACCTCACTTACTTTAGATGTTGTTGCTAAGATCTCACAATAGTATTGTAATTGTTTTTCTATCATGCTATAAAGAACTACCCTGGTTCCTTCTAGTACGCAGGGCGAAGCTTTACTGTTATCAGACAATTACACAATCCCTTGCTGATAATAAGAACAATAGAATACTATACCTCAAAATCCCAAAGCACAGCGAAATCCATGGCGGTTTTCTCTTCTTTTCTGGGCACTGTTTTTCGTGTTAAACTGCCATACGGTAGTCCCATTAAAATCTGGATAGCAGAAAGTAGACAGCACAGTGAAAAAAGGTGATGGAATTTTAATCTTAATGAAATGTGAAATTGTTTTGAGTACTTTAATATTTGCTGAGAATATCCCTGCGTGAAACACTGAAATGTCAAAGAGAAATGAATGGAAAGTAAAATGATATGTTCTAGTTATTCATACAGTAGGCATAGGCTTCTGCACAAATTACATTTATTATTACTCAGGTTGGCTCTGCGACATCAGGACAAGAAATTAGGTGAATAGGCATCTCTGGGAAAGGAAGCCACAGACAGCTATAGGTTTTAACCCTTCAACACTCTGTTAAATTTGAACTGAACCCAATTAATAAAACCTTTTTAATAAACGTTTATTACAATTTTAAAATGTTAATGCAATTTTAAAAGTTGGTCAAAAACTATTTTCAACCTGTAACTTTCATTTAAAGAACACCTGGTTATCCTGCCCTGATGGCCATTGTAAAGTGAACTTTCACCCAAGGAGGGAGGGGGGGGGGCACAGTTTGGCATCTTTGCCCTGGGCACTGAATGACCCTGTCCTGGCACTGCATAGTAGTATTATTGAGTATATGTTATCTGATAATATGTCTGGAAAATTGCCTATTCTGCCAACTTCTAACCTCTCTAAAAGTTTAAGAGGTGCTTTAGGTAATTCACACATTTAGGGCTGCTCTTTCATGGTGTAGCAAATGGAATAACTGTCCTTCATGGTACATGGAACACATGCAGCAGCTTCACATATGCCAGCATCGTTTCTTGTATGGGTCTTGCTAAATGGGATTTCCTATGTTAAGTCAGAATAATAAATGTAAATGAGGGTTTATAGTATGCATGTGATGTGTGGGATTTCTTATCTTACATGTGCCAGGATGATAACTGTATTTTGCAGTATTTGATATGCAAGTAATAAGTGGGATTTGCTATGTAATATTAGGGATGAGCTCGGGTTTCGGACTGTACCCAAGCTCATCTGAACCGGGAAGGACAAAGGTATCAGATTCTTGTGACATTATTGACCTTATATGGCCACATGGCCCTATTTGTTCAATGACACTGACCTAATATAGCTATGTGGCCATAGAAGGTCAATGATGTCACCAGCATCCTGCACCGACTGCAGTTGATTCTGGGTTCTAGAATAAGCTCAGTTTGGTCCGAACCTGAGCTCATCCCTATGTAACATGTGCCAGCATAATAATTGTCTCTTGCGGTATGATGTATGAAAGTAATTTGAGGGGATGTCACATAAGTGATATATCTTATGTTACATGTGCCAGCATAATATCTATGTTTGGCAAGTAATGACTGTGATTTCCTATTTGACATATACCAATATAATAACAGTATCTTGTAGTATGTGGTATGCAAATTATGAATGGTGCCAGGGTAATAACTGACTCTTGTAGTATGTGGTATGCAAATTATTAATGGTGCCAGGGTAATAACTGACTCTTGTAGTATGCGTTATGCAAATTATTAATGGTGCCTGTGTAATAACTGACTCTTGTTGTATGTGGTATGCAAATTATTAATGGTGCCTGTGTAATAACTGACTCTTGTAGTATGCGGTATGCAAATTATTAATGGTGCCTGTGTAATAACTGACTCTTGTAGTATGTGGTAAGCAAATTATTAATGGTGCCTGCGTAATAACTGACTCTTGTAGTATGTGGTATGCAAATTATTAATGGTGCCAGCATAATAACTGACTCTTGTAGTATGTGGTATGCAAATTATTAATGGTGCCAGGGTAATAACTGACTCTTGTAGTATGTGGTATGCAAATTAGAAATGGTGCCAGCATAATAACTGACTCTTGTAGTATGCGATATGCAAATTATTAATGTTGCCAGCATAATAACTGACGCTTAGAGAATGTGTTTTACAAGTGATGACTACGATTTCTGATGTTACAAGTCAGTGTAATAACTGTCTCTTGCAGAATGTGGTGGGCGAGTTATTAGTGGTATTTTTTAAGTTCAGTCCTTCTTCTAAGGGAAAACGTTCTTGTTTAGAAAAATCTGATTGCTTCCCTAGGGAAACAAGTACACTTATCCTTTAGAATACACTTTTTATACACAAAGCTCTGCAGCTCCATGCTGTGTAGTCAGAAACAGCAACACAAAGCTAATAAGAAGCATTAGCAGAAAGCCAGGAGACAAAAGGGATTGTGCTGGGAGTGACAGGCAATTTGTACAACGAGCATCTTACAATAAAGGGGAGGAATTTTTGAACTGCATGCCTTGTTTGAGTCACTCCTCATTCAACTGTGATACCAAATGAATCTGCTGCACAGAAGGGAAGATGCAATTAAGAAAGAATCCAAATCACTACTTTTCACCAATCTTAGAGCTTGTAAACGGTCAGTAAGATTTTTTTAACTCAATTTTTAAAGCTGAACTCTAGGCAGTCATAAAGTACAAATTAATGCATCTCTGTAATCATTCCTACAATATTTGATGTATTTCTTTAATGCAAGCAGTGCAAGTAACTGAATTTAATCTACTATCAGCCTCTTGTAATCCTTGTACAGCAGGACTGGAGCGAGAAATGAAGAAGCAGTACAAGGAACCAATCAGATCATTAGCTGACATGATGCATGTTGATAGGAAGAGAGCACAGTGTGACAGAGAGATTAACTAATCACTGCGCTGCTTCCCCTTTTACTGTTCAGTAGTGGGTGGGGTCAGGATGACCTTGATTCAAAGGAAGTGAATTGAATGATGCCTACAGACTGAGGACATCAAGAGAAAAGAAAAAAAAGTACTGCAGAAGAAATCTCTGAAATGGGCTTTTCATTTTATCTTGTCATGTTCATTTTTATCTTGTTATTATTGGCTGGAGTTTTGCTTTGATGTTAACACTAGTGTGTGCATTGGTAGAGTGGTAGCAAAGGCCTGGATGTGTGTTGGTGCAGTAGGGGGTGAAGTGGGGGCATGTTGGAGAGGTGGTGAGATCGGGGTTGGGTGATAGGGTTACATGCGGTAGTAAAAGTGTGTCCATACAGTGGCGGCAAGTGCAGAAGTGCGTGTTGGTTCAATGGCAGAGAGTGCAGAGTACTCATTGCTGCCATGGTGGTAAGTGCAAAAGTGTGTGACGATGCTGTAGTGTTGAGTGCCGGAGCATGTGGCAACTGCATAAATTAGCATTGGTGCATTGGCAACAAGTTCACAAGTGTGCATTGGTGCAGTGGTGGCGTGCACAGAAGTGGGCGCCAATGCAATTGTGGTGAGAGGGGTAATGCGCACCAGTGCAGTATTGGTGAGTGTAGCATTATGCATCAGAAAAGTGGTGTTGAGTGGGGTATTGTGCATGGGTGCAGTGGCGGTGAGTGGAGTATTGCATCGGTGCAGTGGTGGTGAGCAAGGCAGTGCATGTTAATGCAGTGGCATTGAGTGCAGTATTGTACTTTGCTGCAGTGGCAGTGAGTGCATCATTGCATGTCGCTGATGTAGTGTCGATTGGATTATTGCACATCGGTGTAGTAGTGGTGAATGGGGTATTGCGTGTCAATGCAGTGGTGGTGAGAGGGGTATTGCGCCTCGGTGCAATGCCAGTGAGTAAGGTTTTGTGCATCAGTGTAGTGGTAGTCAGTGGGGTATTGTGCATATCTATAGGGAAATAAAAAAATATTTTGTGAAACATTTTACATTTAAAAGCAGGACTTATTGGAGGAATTCATAAAGAGTATCAGAAATAGTGCCGGAAACAGCTGCATGAATTTTGTGCAAGTACTGCTATTTGCAGTGTGGAGACACTTTCTGGACACTCCATCCTCATTGCTGCTCATTATGCTGAACCTGATAAAATCACAGGCTCAGCGTTACTGAGCTGTCACTGTGACTGTGGGTGGGTGGAGCCTGACGGGGATACTAAGGTACTAGTTCCCCATCAGGTCCACTCTGCAACTGATTGCCAGTTGGTAATGGTCGGATTCCACAGCCAATAAGCTGGCTATTGGCTATGGAATCTGCCCACAGCTTGCTGTCAATCAGAGTGGATCTGATGGAAACTAGTATCTCAACATCCCCATCAGACTTCAGCCCCACTGTAAATGTCACTGGTTGTAAAGGATGCTGTTGGCTGTACCAAGCAGTGTCCTTAACAATCATTGACCCTGGCAGTGGGGGCAGAACCTGATAGGAAGTTTAACATCAAGTCTACTCTGCTACTGATTGACAGCAGGCAGTGTGTGGATTCCATTGCCAGGTCTACTTTGGTACAAAGCAGTTAATACAGTTTTTCAGACACCATAAAAATACATTTAAAATAGTATTAGAAATATCACATACCTCTGGAATTACAACAAGCCCAAATATTAGACCAAAGAGAACTAGATTCACACCATACATCCATCTTAGGAATATAAAATATGAGGCAACAGATGATCCAAAATGACCTGAAACATGTAAGAACAGCACAAAATCACAATTTGACTGTTTATTCAAACAGAATGAACAGAAGCCTCTTCAAAGTCCTTAGAATTACAGAACATTGCTTATGCAGGTTTTTCTTGATTTAGAGTAATGTTATGCTGCACTTTTCACATGTTGGATTGCCCAACAGTATATCTACTACTATCTCAACAAGGAAAGAATTCTAGACAAGAGGCAACCTGCATGTGCCAACATGTCATGTAGTGCTGGTCTGGGATTTGTTGTAAAGAGTTGGGAGCCCACAGCAAATAGAATACTTTGGGAGTAGTAAAAGAAGGGAGGGAGCGGATAGTAAGGAGAAGAGGGACCCAAAATTTTACACATCCTCAGGTTTGCATAGGATGCTGATTATGAAACCCAAAGAGCATCTGTAAACTATCTCTTCACAATATCCATAATATGTTCTGCATTCAGCCTCTTTCATTTGTCAGTGTGCTGCTTAAAAAAAAGACAAAAGAACCATTTTCTGAAAAGGATATGGATTTGAAATGCTAAAGGAGTACAATATACACTGAGTGTCCAGATTATTATGACCACCCCATCAGTACTTCGTTGGGCCATGAGATAACTCCACGAGATGACTTTGTTGGGTCGCCTCGTGACTCCACGAGATGTTGAAAGGTGATGCGAGGAATCTGACGCTGCCTTGTTGCCCTTCTGTTGTCTTGTACCAGTCTTGCCATTCTCCGTTCTGCCCTAACATTGACTAGTCGCTGACGGCCACAATTTGCACGTTCAGACCCAGATTTTCGGCTGACAGTCCAGTCTTTAAACACTTTAACAACAGCTGCTCTTGAACATTTAACGAATTCTGCTTTTTTGCTGATACTCGCTCCATGGCGCCAGCGCCAACAATCATTCCACGTTCAAAGGCTGTTAAATCACGTTGTTTACCCATATCTTCAGAAAAAAATCACTTCTACTGTGGTGGTAAACAACCTGCTTCCCTATTTATAATGGCCTGGCCTGTAGCACAGGAAAGCCTTGCTAAACAGAAGGTATTTACATATCTTATTCCTTTACATATCCCAATAATTATCCTTGCCCAGATGCTGCAATAGTAAGTATGAAAACATATGCAATATCTCATAACATAACAGATACATAAAAACTGGAAACATTATACGTCCCCCTTAAATTAAGACTATATGTACTAAGCACAAATAATAATAATTATGTAATAAGACAGAATTGCAAAAAAAAACAAAAAAAACATTAATCAAAAACTTCTTGACTTCTCTATGGCCGACAGATTTGTTCCCTTTGATCTACTAAAATGTAATTATTCAATTCCAGATACAGTTCCAGATACAGAGAAGTGTGGTTATCTTCAGCTCAATCATTATTTTACTCGACTGTCCTCTGGTAATTCCCTACTACTACTCTCTTCGAACAGGAACTTTACCCATATCTTCAAAATAACAACAAATTCACCTTTAGAAATGTTTAGTAATGACAATCTACAAACAGATACTTCTAGATTATTTCAGGCTTTTTGTTCTTTGCATTCCTTATTTTTCTTTTCTTCTCCATATTTCTCCTACAGTGGCCATTTTTTACTAAGGGCGATCAATCTATCTCCCTTTACTTCCTGGAACTCTGTGACTAGGACATGCGACCATGCACATCATCTCAGGGGAGGAAAATGCCTTTCCCTGAGATCTCCTGAAATTACAGATGAGATTTCCCAGCAATCCTCTACTGATGTAACCTTCCCAGGATGCAATGTTTGGGTACATTACATCACTTTTGCCAAAGAGAACCAGGAAGTAGAAAACAAGAAATTGTAAGTAAAATGAAAATATGTTTGTTTAACTGATGAATGTAAAATGATTTCATATCAGCATGCAGCTCTGTGATTTTTAGCCATGGGGGTAAATGTCCGCTTGAAGGACATCTTCTTTATGTCCCTCAGTGTTAAAGGTAATATCTCCAGAATTTACAAGCTTCTTCTCAATGCTCTATTAACTTTGAAGACATCATACATGCTATCCTGATAAACAAATAATGGGAAACCAATTTCCCCCCAACAATGTTAAATTAAATTTATGAATATAACCAAAAACTCTTAAAGGGAAACAACATTAACGATTTTTACACAACGGTATTTAATGCCTCATTGGCTTCACTATATGTTTCCAAATATAGCAAGTGGGTGCTTTTAGGGTTGTGGAGAGGAGGGCATTCTCAAACTTGTTTTGTTATGGTCCCACAGTTAAGGATATATGACAAAAAATGGCAGACGTCAACCATACCCCTATAGGTAATACATTACAGCCCACCTTCCCACAGTGTCTGCTTTTCTCCACAAACCCTACTGTTTCACCCCAGAATAGAAAATAAATACAAACACTTATAGGAGCAGCCCAATGGACCATTGCCCTTAACTGGAAACAAAGTACTAACCCTCTTTAAACAAATTATAATTTTTTTAGATTGAATATTATAGAAAAGTAGTTTACCTTATCAGAGACTCTCTCCCCTAATGCCATATGAAATGGAACCCTTGCTTTACCTCCAGAAACAACTTGTAAACTTAGCTTACACTTCTTCTGCCAGAACTTATGTACCATAACTTTCACAGACCGCCTACAGAGGTGGATGCCTATGTTTTTATTTTGTTAATAATGTTTTACCAATGTATATGGATGATCTAGTGATGCTGATCTGCACTTTTTATTTTGTATTTCTTGAATCCTATTCATTATAAATGATCTTTGTTATTTAAAGTAGAACTCCAGGCACAAATATTATTGACGCTCGCAGTGGGGCTTCACCTGTACTGCAAGGGTTACCCAATCCTCAGAGCGGGCAGCACTCCCTCAAACCTCTCTCCTCCGCCACTGCAACAATGGTACTGTATGTCTTTATTGGATGTGATGACTTGAGGATCCTTAGACCGCTGCAGCAGAGGGGGAGAGAAGCTGGAAGAACCGGTTTAAAAGCAAGCAGGCTCGGAGAATCAGGTGAGTATAATTTTTTTAATTCTTAGCCCTAGATACAAAAAGAACAGTTAACCCCTGCAAGGGTTAATATTATTTCTGCCCAGAGCTCTGCTTTAATTATATATTCTCAAAAAAATAGATTTCAGAGGAATGGATGCAAGTATCCAGACACTGAGAACCTCAGAGTTAAAAGAAATAGCAATTGCCCCCCC
>NW_017306487.1:1137981-1141303 GCF_000935625.1 Nanorana parkeri
CTGCCCCCCCCCCCCCCCCCCAAATATGAAGAAACACAGATCTTACGTACTTTCCACTTCTTTGATCTTCATTTCCCATGGTATGCAGGTTGTTCTAAAATTTTCAAAATCTCTTTTAAATTTTATCCATTTCTAAAAGACAGTAAACATATTGAATATCACACTTTTTCTGATTTGTACTCTGTCACAATCAAAAGTAAGGATAAAAACAATATTAACACTTAGGGGTCTATTCACAAAGCTGCCGAGGGCAGCCGAGTGAATGACCGATCAGAAGTGAAGTGAGCCGAACACTGTTCGGCTATTCACTTCAGGCTGGTACGGCTGATTTCAGCCCTATAAGCCATGTTTGGAAAAGTGATCATAGGGAACACTTGTGTTTTTGGATTGAGTGTATAAGGAATTCAAGCCAAACAGTTTAAACATACTTCTATGTTGGTCAAATGTGGCCTCACATTGTGTTGACTCAAACATTGTCTGAATGAGCCATTCCTGGACACTGATCTACACCAGTGTTATTTTTGACAGCAAGTTTCGATTTAGTTTTAGTCATAATCTTTTGACTAAAATGCCATTTAGTTTTAGTCATATTTTAATCATCTAAATTGATTTAGTTTTAGTCGACTAAATTTCATAAGATTTTAGTCGACTAAATCTACAGTAGATTTAGTCGACTAAAATCTAGTGGGTTTAGTTAAACAGCAATTTAAGAATTTCTCTAGAATTTCCAATTTGCTATATACTCCTATAGTAAACATCTGTTATCCTGTTATTACTTATGGTATTAACCCCTCCATGGCCGAGGCCTTTTTTTTTCATTTTTTGTTTACATGTTATAATCCACATTTTAGGCCTTGAAGTTACTTAAAACCTCCAAACATGATATATTTTCTGAAAGCCAAGACCCTATAGAATAAAATGGTGGCAGTTGCACATTTTTATGTTGCATGGTCTTAGCGCAACTTCTTATCAAACCCCAGAATGTAATAAAAAATGCACTTAAATGCCCTAAAACACAATTAAATACCCATTTTTTTAAATATAAAAGATGAGTTTACAAATAAATAGATACCCAACATGCCCAGGTTAAAAATTGTGTGCGTCTGTGAAACTGCAACAGAATTCAGTACCCCAAAAAGTCCATAGACGATGCTTTAAAAGCCCCCAGAGGTCATCAGTTTAGAGATAATCATACTCATAATTGCTCTCACTCTGGCGTGCGCAGCGAAACCCAACATGTGTAGCGTGATCATTGTTTTCATATGTAGGTGCACACAACGCGTGTTTACGCGAAAACGCACATGCTCGCAGGGGCGGGGGACTTTAATTTTTTTTATTATTTTCACATTTATTTTATTTAATATTTATTTTAAAAACTGGGATTTTTTTTGTTTGTTTTTTTACTTTATTTTAATTGCTATCACATAGGGGGGCTTACAAGCCCCCCCATGTGATAGCATATTGGTAGTGACAGGTACGCTTTAAGGGTATACTGGGGGTCCAAAAGGCCCCTAGTATCACCTTTAAACTTGAAATAAGCTATTGAACTGCAAATCGCACTTCAATAGCTTTTTGCAGGATTTTGGAATATATATAATCTTCTCTGGCTCTCCCTAGCCAACAGACGTTCCCTTTCTAACCCAATTATGTTACACTCCCCCTATCAATACCTAAAAATAAAGCACTTTGTGACCTCTACTATTCGTCTGCCTTACGATCGCCCATCACTCACTCAATTTGAGACTAACAGGATTATTCACAAAAGGGTGAAGAGTTTGGAGAAGGCAGGAGAAGTGAGCAATCTAGGACAAAATAGAACTTGTAAAAGTTCTCCAATTCAGGTCATTATCCAGTTCAGATATTTTGTCCTAGATCAGGGGTCTCAAACTCAATTCACTCAGGGGCCAGTCGACACATTTTTTCTCTCATGGGGGCCCCTTGGCAAATTTCATAGTTTAAATATTTTTTAACTATATCCGGTTTGGTACTACAGACGCTAATATACACTCACAATAAGGCCCCATTCATATCTGTAGGTTTAGGTGCGGCTAGCGATTCCTGCATCAGAAACTTGCATTTTCCTGCAGCAGGAATCCCTAATCTGGCGTTTAAAAGTGTCAGCTGTCACCTATTCAAGTTAATGATCAGGTGACAGAAGTTTCATGTAAACTCCTGCATACTGCATGCAATGATATGTGATATTATTACATGCGGTTAGAAAACACTCTCCCTGGATGCACACTCATTGCATTCAGGGAGAGTGATTGATTCCTAACCAAATGTAATCATATCACATATCTTTACATGCGGTGTGCAGGCGTTTACATGCAACTTCTGTCACCTGATCATTAACTTGAATAGGTGACAGCTTTCACTTTTAAACGTCAGATTAGAGATTTCTGCTGCAGGAAAAGGCAAGTTCCTGAGGCAGGAATCCCTAATTGCACCTAAAGATAGAGGTGTGAATGGAGCCTAGTACACTTCTATTCCCCCTCGTATACGTAAAAAAAAATACTACCCCTGTACATATAAATTAATACACCCCCCCCCCATGCATTTATATAGATATAAATAAAAGTGTGTGAAATAATTCCCAGTTGTCCTCCCGCACGTAAAATAAACTACAGACCCCCCTCTCCTGCTTACCTTTTTGCAGGGAGGAGGCTGTGAGGAGGCACATCGATCCATGGTGATCCAGTGGTTGATTGGTTAGGTCTGCTGCAGACCTTACCAAGCAATCCTTTCAGCCAGCGTTCACTGAAAGAGCGCTGGCCGAAAGGATCCGAGTGCCGGCACAGAATCAGCTACACGGTCTGCATCTGACATAGATTCACACCGTGTAGCTACTCCCGCAAGTCAGGTACGCGGTCTGTGACCGCATACCTGACTTCTGAGCTGGCTGCGGGCCACATAGTACCGGCGCGCGGGCCGCAAATGGCTCGGGGGTCGGTACTTTGAGACCACTGTCCTAGATTGTTCACGTCTCCTGCCTTCTCCAAACTCTTCACCCTTTTGTGAATAACCCTATAAATGTTGGGATGATCCTCGTTCACCGGGTCTGATCTCCTTTCTATATTGTTCTCTACTGTACAAGAGCTCTCCTAGACCCTATACTTATATAGGTAAAGGTGGCCCAGCAGCTAAACAGCAAATTAAGTTGTTGCTGATACAAAAAAACTAAAGAGGTCTGTTGGGCCTATCCACTGTAAACACAGAGGTGGATACACAATAATATGGAACCATAACGCATTGCAATTAACAGTTATGTATCACAATACAGAGCAATGAAAATAAGGGGGGGGGGGGGGGCGAACACGAAACT
>NW_017306487.1:1141818-1172039 GCF_000935625.1 Nanorana parkeri
GGGGGGGGGGGGTAGACTATGTAGCTCACCACACAGCAATTCGCTGTAATAATTTAGCGCAATGCAGAGCTTTATAGTACTGTATAAAGCACAGGTTAGGAGGACTGTATACCTGCAAAAAACACTCTTTTAGCTGGCCCATTGTACTCCAAGTCTCTCTCCACACACACACACTGACAAAAGGCTGCTGGGAACCCTTACTAGGAAAGGGGGTAGCACATAAGAAAAACCCAATTGTTAGCTCTTCAAAAGCCACCTGACCACAGTTCAAGGGCCATGAAGTAGATGATTGCTAATTGCTTGCTATGGCAGTGAACAGTTAAGTGCACGCTGTTCTTGTATTTATTTGTTTATTTACTTTTACAAACAATGCAAATTTGTGCACACAGGCGGGGCACAAAAGAAAATGTCCCAGCACCGCAGTCCAAAGAACTCAAGCATATATTGTTAAAGCAGATATAAACTCAGCCACTAAAACTCATATCAGCCTCAACATATTGATATAAAGGTGTTTGTTTGGGCACTTTATGTTATGGGCAGTTGCATATCCAGCAGCGGTGTCCCTACAGTTTTTGCCATCTGAGGCCGCGTGTGGAAGGTTTGATTGGGGGTGCATGTAATGGGGGTGGGGGGGTTGGAGGAGCATGTTACCGGGTTGGGAGAGGGGGTGGGTGCACAGTACCTTTGACCGGCATCCCGAACAGCTACTGGCAACCAGTGACATCAGTGATCTGTACTGGATGCTGGCCAGAGGGCCACAGGTTGCTAAGGGTATGGTTTGAAGGGGGTCTGTGAAAGTTCAACAACTTACAGAGACTGCAAGGACAGGGAAGAGCAGCATTGTATCACCACTTCCTAGCAACTGATGACGTGCTTGTCCCAGCAGAGGAAGAATCCTCCTCCTCCAGACCTCTTCCCAGTTCTCCTCCTCCCAGCTTCCACCTTGCTGACTGCTCTGCTAAGAATGGGGACTCTGATGTAAGGAAGAACTCTAGGGACTCTGATGTAAAGGGGTAACTCTGGAGACTGATGTAAGGGGGAACTCTGATGGGAACTCTTGATGTAAATGGGGGGCTTACCCTTAGCGCCGCACTATATAAGTTGTGTTGTATGTTACTTGCTCCTGACCCTTGCAAACTTTACATTATATTGTACATTACGTAGCAATGACCAAAGTGTTCATTGTGTTAACAGTTGCTGGATTTAATAAAGTTCTTCTTTGTCTGCTCAGACAGACAAAGTAATATCTTTTCGTGTGCAAGAACTGCATGTGTAATGGAAACAATGAAAAAAAAATTCTTTGTCCCGGAGTTTTCTATGTATCTGTGAGTCTGTCACTTGTAGCACAGTATTTAGTGGGTAAGAACTGTGGCATACATGTGCAGTGTATACAGTGACTAGGCACAGATTCTGTTTAATCATCAGCAATTAAAAAAGAAATATGGATGAGTGAAAAGTTAGAGTCGATGTTAGAGTCGATGTGCGACACTGCAGCTGTCACACGTCGGCTCTATAGATCAATCACTAAGTGATCACATACCGCTAATCACTCAGTTCATGATCTTCTCCTTGCAAAGAATTCCTACACAATCTTCTCCTACAGGGATTCCACCCCTTCCCTCTCTGTTCCTCCAGCGCTGACTGGAAAGACGGACAGGGGAGGGGGCAGGCACACCTGGCTCTGCCTCTAGAGAGGCAGAACCAGCTGTCAGTCAGGTAGTGGGGTGGATACCGACAATATTGTTAGTAGTTATGCACCGATACCGATGCCAGTATTGGTGCTGATACTAAGCATTTGCATGAATACTCGTATTCGTGCAAGTTCCCTGATACCCAAAACAAATTATTAAACAAACTGGTTTTCTGAGAAACGTGCAAGTAGAAAATCCCTTTAAACAACACCTTTTCATTATATACTTTACCATGATCATTAACCAAACCGATGTTTATCATTTATGTTTTTTTCCCTTGGGATTTCTAGAATAAATAACTGTGACACTGTGATTATACTTATCAGTGCTTAAAAGCATGGCCCCAGCCTTATATTCATTATAATTTAGAATATTAACAAGTAATGATCTACCTTTCTCAGAAAGCATTTTCTATTTATGCAAAACAACATACAATTTGACAGTTAGAATATCTTAGGTATGTATTTTTAGTTCTTCATAAACTTGTCATTTTCTAAATTGTTCTATTGAGTTTCCAAAGTTCAGGCTGTACTACATTTAATTTATGCTGTATAGAGTAGTATATGTGAACACATTGCATTTCGGATTGGCTGATATTCTGAAAGGTGCAAGTTTTACTTCTGTGGTCCTTTCCCCTAAAACAAAATTCCTTTATTCTCTCTAAAATCTTCACCAAATTGTGTGCTAAAGCTCAACTTTAGCCCAAGCTTTTTGTTTTGTTTTTATTGTGCCTCATTAGGAAATTTCCCCTCACCTTCTGTCAAGAGAAAATGGGGCAGGGTTAGAGCCTCAATTGGGCTATTATTACTATCTGGGTCTACCAGTTGAGGTGATAACTATTCCCCTCATTTCTTGTCTTGTTATCACAGGGACAGGTACTGGAGTGAAATCTCAGTGCCACGGACAGCAATAAAAACGTATCATAAGTATTTACTACACCTAGGTCTAAAAAAAAAAAAACTATGGCTGGACTTTAAAAGTAAAAATGTTCTGGTCTGGTGTAAAACGTACTAGTACAGTAAATCATATTAAAAATTGTTATTTTATTTATTTTGTTGTCAGGGAACATATTGACCACCAGAGAACTTTTGTGTTCCTTCATTGGCCTCCTCCATCAATTTTGTACACATGCTGTACTTTATTTGGTAGGTCATCAGATTCTTAATTCCTCATAGGACATTTAGCACAGCACTGGCTCAAAGAAAAATTTAAATTGTATGAGTTGTAGTACTGACAATCAAATTACTCCTCAGAAGTATTATTGTACACTATCTGAGGTGAATATCAAAGAGAGATGCTACTGACAAGCACTTGGTCTGGTTGTTAGTTAAACAACCAGGACTGAAGGTGGTGTTCTAGGTTAAGCAAAGGGACCCCTTGCTGGAAATCCCTCCAAAGTGTTGAACATCCACACACCCCCTTCAACCCACCTTCCCTGTGAGTCTGGTCATTCAATATCCAGAGCGGTGAATATGCTAGTAGTACTACCTGCCATTGATTCATGTATATTTAAAGAATGTGAAGCTCTGTGAATGCTTATGCAAAGATAAGCAGCTGGATGTAAATGAGATCTCACTGAACAACCATTTTCTGAGGTAAGGGATAGATTGCCGTTGCTGGCATTTTGTGCTGTAACAAGGTAAAAATGTGTTAACTGGGCCATTTTATTAGGCGTGTCTAATCAATATGGTGTTAAATTAAGAGAACTTTATTGTCTGAAATAATTACAATACCCTTAAAAAGAAAGTGCTTTTGACGCTTATCTTCAGTAACATAAATTGAATATAAACACATAGTTTGAAGGCCATTTCTACATACAATCACCTACCAGAAACCTAGGATAAAGGCTCAACGGGCCCTATGTTGTGTTTAACAAGTATATATAATTTTGGTAAACTATGTCCCTAAGCAATGTTGATTCTTGTCATCTTTTAGAACACTTTAAGGTCCTGTGTCAACAAGTTTCGGGTTTGTGTTGATGGCATTTGTTTGACATCAGTTGAGATGCTTCTGCGATCTTTCACAATTTGTTCTGCAGGTGACCACCTGCATTTGACCAGCTTTAAATTAGTTTTACATTACCATAGACTTGTAAAAAATGCAAATCCTGTCTGATGCAAACAAAAAACCTGCTGACACAGGCCCCCTATAATATTGATAATTGGCAATTATGGTGCAAATGTTTGTTTTTCAGATAATATATTGTTTTTATTACATAGTGGTCACCAAAAAAACTATTTGTTGGTGGGATGTGTATACCAAGATCAACACTAAAGGCAACACTAACAGCTAATGTATGGCATTTTTTTCATGCATGTATTTATGGTTCTTCCATACCTTTAACATCATGACTTTGTAGGCATAAAATTTCTTTCCCTTTCCCTTTCCCAAAGCACCTTCAAATTTCTCCACAAATTTTTGTCCATCCCTAGGAGAAACAACGTTTATGGTTATTACCTCCTACATGATAATGTACAAACTAAAGCATAGACATTAGACATGCCACATTGATTTCAGCAATTAACTCAATATTCATAAATACAATTGTAGTAATTATACCTAAGGATGAGGTTCAGGTTCGCTGTTACAAAGGGTTTGTGGCAAATTCCTAGGATACACAAAGTTCATGTTTCATGAACTTTTGACCAAAACCTTTGCAGGTTTGCCACCAGAGATAAGGGACAAGTGAAAATGCAGTGTAAAGCCATTGCTCCTGGTCCACTAATTCACTAATGAGTGGAGCCAATAATTTGTAGGAATGTATAACCAAGAATCCTTTCTTTAAAAGGATGGGCTCGCATCAGCCATATTGTCAGTGTGTGTTGGAGATGTTAGAGAGAGCTGAGGTTCTGTTTTCTTATTCTAATTTAATAAGTTTGGCATTGGTACATGTCCTCCGTGGAATTGCCAAACTTCCCATACCTTTTGTTTTGTAATTGCTTGCTTATAAGCCCTTCAAATGGCTAGAATTGAATACCAAGCTTTGCCCTCCACCCAGACTCCAGTGAGGTTCACTGCAAAGTTTCCAAACTTCAAGCAAGTGTCACAAAACTGTTTGCAAACCAAACCCAGGCAAACGTTTTTATTCCTGATTATAACTTATGGAAAAAATATTTCTGAGAATAAATAGTTGTATGTGGTTACTTCTTTTCTAGGAAGTGGAGCTCTTAGCACATTTACGTGTTTACAGGTTCTACTAGCTCCTGTAATGGAGAAAAAACATTTGTCTACAGAGCTCAGTAGCTAAAGCTGCTTACACATATGATTGATTGACTTATCACAGTGACTTATCCCTCATCAGATTTCTCCATTCAATATATCAGTCAGACAATTAGGACACTGTGCTCTGGGAATCCTTTCTAATAAGACAAAAAGCAGACATTTAAAACAAAAAAAAATGAAAATAAAAATCCTGTCACTAGGATGAAAACTGAAAGGAAAGAGAAAGAAAAAACCTTTGACAGGTCCAATCTTTGCTCTGTGAGTGACTGACATTGATGCTACTAAGCACTTACCCAACTACTCAGATATTATTCTATTATTTATATTGCAACACCCCATTTTTTATTGTTTGAGTAAGACAAACAGCTTTGTTTCAAAGACCATACAAATCCTTGTAGCTGTCTCAAAGTATTACATTGCTACATGGCTTTAATTAAGGCAGTAAATTTGATCTGTGTCTAGGTGACAGTAAGAGAAGCTCCTCGCATGTCCCAGCTCTGGTTTCAGAGTCCAGCTGCAGATTTAAGGTGTTACTTTCATACGATTTGTTTTTTACGCTGGAATTTTTCTGTATGAGTGCTATATGTTTGGCTGCAATTGGTAGCTCTGAAAAAAAAATGATAAAATTGTATTCTCATTTCTATTCTTCCAAAGTAGGGGCTTATACCAAAACCCAAATAGGTTGACCTATCTGAACAAATTTTTTCAGGGTCATGACCCTATCTCTTGTGGCTTTGGTGTTAGGTTTCCAAAACTCAGAACAATGCGAATAGTGTAGGTGTCAAACCTTTTACCCACATAACAGTCCTACGTGACCATTTAACCATCCCTTAAAATCCATTTAATATACCAAACACTGAACTTGCTGCCCTAAATTCTAACATTTAGTCTAACACCTAGAGCCAACACTTCACCATTAACTCTCTCAAATACTTACCCCTAAAGCAATATATTAAACTCCTTCAACCTTAACCTTGACATCCCAGTACCAGAAGAACTTGAACTGGACTAATAACCACCATAGGGAAATGTCTTATATAAGTACGGGGGAAAAAAACAGGTTATTTGTCCTTCAAACAGACTTTTAGTGTATCACAGAATAGCTGTCATGAGGCTCCAAACAATACTGCATGGCATTTCAAAAAATGACATCATGTGGTACCTTAAAACAGAAAGTTTTTTCTTCATGCGCCAGGGCTTATTCCTAATAGTGGAGATTAATTTCTTCTTTTCCTCCACTTGCTCCTTGAGTTTTGCAGTTTCTTCTTCAGTCAATGATTCTTCATCAGATGATGAACCTGAATCACTGTAATAGGTGAAGATGAATTATACTTTAACAAAGACATTTACTATAAGTAGCCTTGCATAAAATTCAGATACTTGCAGTAGAACTTTTGCCAAACAGCAGTGAAAGATCATTACAATGCGTAAAAAACAGTAAAACGGAACAAAAAACCTAAAGTAGAAAAGTTGGTTAGTTTTATGGTAGAAGAGACTCTGTATATCTGATCTGTCATTTAACTTCTTTCCATTTCTGCTAAAAAAAAAATCCTAATTGTGTGCTGGCTGCTGCACATGCAGGTAAGAGCTGTGTGCCAAGGTGTTGTAACTCTTGTGCACAGGCCAGGAGAAGATGGCAGCAGTGATGATGAAGCAAAGAGGGGGAACACGCACCTTGCATTCCTGGAGGTGGCCATACTATAAGGTAAATCTGGCATATGGCAAGAGTAGATATAAGGAAATCTGTGACAGTTTGATTCACGGGGGTTTCTCAAATCCTGTCTGAAATTCATGAAACCCGAACTTTTTAGTGAATCCCATTGAAGTCTATGGGGAGCGAAGCCTGCTTGTAAATTCTGCCCATTTTCAAGGCTAATAGGCAAGCTATTGTCAATAGAGCGCATGGAGTTTGGCATGGCCATGGGGATCATTTAACAAAGCCAATACTTTAAATGACATGCCTGGGAGATGACTTTAAGCTGTATGTGATATTTCAAAACAGTATGATTTTCACAGACAGCATCAGTAACACCATACTTTAGGATCACATATTTTGGATCTGTAATGTATTTTTTACTTTTACATTCAGCTTGGCTTAAATACAGCAGTAGCACCCCATTCTAACTCATTTAGGTAGTTTTGACTGTGACACATGAACTGTAATTGGCTTGAAATGAATGTTGGAAGTAGCAGCCACAACAGATCTAAAAGCTATTTTACTCTTACAAAAGAAAGGCTAAAGCTCCCAACTTTGTACAAATTGGCCAATGGTAAAACAGATTATGAGTTTCATATTTTGAAGTACCAGACTGCATTGCCTTAAAATTTTAAAAAATGTAAACAACCCCACATCCTCCGAAACCCCTCCCATCCTCGTATCCCCAATAATTCCCAACATATTTAAAATAAAGGCAGCAAAAAGAAAGAGCTCTGCAGTGTGGGCCTATTTTAACGTATCTACTGCTAACAGCAGCAATGTGGTATACAGCATAGGCAGGGGCACTACATATCCTTTATGGCACACTGGGTAAATCTTCTGGTGGCTTTAAATTATGCAGGAAAGAGCACAAAGCTGAATCTAGTGGTGCCGCCATGTCTTGTGTCATGATGAAACCATAGTCACATGTACCCCCTCCTCTCCACTGGCTTTATTCTTTGACTTCTTTGAACTAGCATATCCCAAGCTGGACACAGAGCATATACAACATACCAGGCTAAATGCTGTGTTGCAGATCGTATGCTTGGGGGACTGGAGCCACACTGGGCCAAAGCTGCAAGCAGCTGTCCAGTCTCATGCCAAAAGGTGGTTAATGGCACTAACCTGCTGCCTGCCCTTCGCCTGGGAAAAATCACACATGTACCTTGCCTGACACATGTACTGAGCCTGGCGATGGAGCAGTCCATCAAGGAGAACCCTGGCCACCAGAAGGTCCTTCATCAGGGTCATCAAAGAGAGAGCCTACTATTGGGTAGTCACCCTATAAGATCCCCCCAAAAAAGGTAAAATGGAGGACCTACTGCCACCATGCCAGAGGGAAACTAAAATGTGGAACTTTGAGGTGGTGCTATGTTACAACTTCTTTGACATATTTCCTGATGGTGGCAGGATCTGCTCCGATGAACAACATGCCTATAACTCTCTGATACCTGGAATTAGGAGCAGCAGTCTCAACACTACTTCTCAGAGTTCTTAAACCAAAGTGTGCAGGCCTGACTGAACGCAGCACTCACAGGCAACTCCTGAACCACATGATTGCTGACGACATTGGATCCAGGGCTGATGCAGACTCTCTTAGAAATTAGAATTCCCATGAACTATTGGGTGTCCAAGCTTGACCACTGGTCAAAGCCTATGCGCTTCTGGCTTGCCCTGCAGCCAGTGTGCTGCCTGAGATTGCTTACCTGGAACTGCAAAAGAAAGCTACACTATAACCACCCTAAGTCTGACAATCTGAGCCCCACATTGTCCTAACTCTTTACCCTGTGACTGCTCCCATATAATTTGGCCTGGTTTGCCACCTGGCCACTGATCATTTTTTTGGGTCAGAAAGCTTTTTTATTTCTTAGTGTAGCACAACACCTGCTTTGTGTATGAACCTTTTCCCTCTTCAATGTGCTCCCAAAAGTCGTGCTGCTGGTCATTTTTTTCTTAAGTGTCTTTGAAATAATAATACACCTGATTTTTTTAGTGTAGCATAACTGCCTTGTTTGCGTTTCCACAATTTAGATTATTCTACCTGGTCACGTTTATGTACTGTCCTGGTGCCTAAGGACTATAGCTCTGATACTTTGTAAAAATTGGGTACATGGGGATACGGCAGGGGGTTGCAGTGCACCTGGAATGAGAGTGTGTATGGCATTTGGGTGCACAGTGTTTTCATATTTTTTTTTAAAGGATGCAATGAAGTGCTGTGAAAAAAGGCAGCTCTGGAATGGATTGTCAGCAACAATAGTCTGATGCTTTCTAATCAACAGTTATAAAAAACAGTTAAAAAAAAAGGGTAATAACACAATAAACAGAACAAAAGTAGCTAAAGTGTTAATAGTTGAAGAGCTAGCTATCAATCAGTTGCTGCAGACAGATATTGGTCCTTAAAAGCATTTTGGGTGCTCATATCTGTGCATACAGGCAAGACACATAAGAAAATATACTCTTGCCCTGCAATTCAACTTAAGCGTTAAGCAAACTGCAACTTAAGAACTTAAGCAAAGTCTGTTAAAGTAGATGTAAACCTAACCAGTAAAATGTTATACACAGTAAGCTTTAACATGATATCACCTGGAAAGCTTATTTTAAACGTAATGGCTAACTTTCTTGAAAATAACAACCGGTGATATTGATATAAAGGTCCTATAACTATATGTTGTTGTGCTGATGCACATTGCTCAGGCATAGTCCACTGTTTTCAGCATTTTAAAAAAGGACTGTCAAAAAAGCAATTGCAGCAACAATAAAAATATGCCTTGTGAAAAAACACATTCAGCCTGTTATCACTGTAGTAAGTGTGGACAGGGGTATGCTGTAACGATGCTGCAGGATATCAGCAGCATTAAGATGTAACAAAGATGAAAAAAGTTAAAAAAAACAAAAACAAAACTTTCTCCCACCCCCACATTCTCTAAGATACACAGCATTCTACCTTCATGAAATTCAGTAAGGGTTTATATCTGGTTTAACAGACCTGCCAGTGCCTACAAGCCCAAAACTTATCTCTCCCTATGCAGCTTGTAAGCGGAACACCCTATGATTTCCTTATAACAGCTAAAGCACATTGTGTATGACCGCACCTTTTATAGTGATTGCTCTGGCTTATCCAAAAGCCCCCTCTCTATTGGCCCTTCTAAAGCAGCTGGCCTAAGATCAAAGGCCAGGCAGTACATTATGATTACAAAGAATTTGGTCTAGTGAATTCCTGCATTATTTTGCCAGGACTGCAAAGTTTTTTCCAGGACTGCAGGGTTCTCTTTGAACCCATGGTGGTGGTAAACCCGAGCCTCATCCCTAGACAAGAACTCTGGGGGCACCAAGTGTTTAAAGGTTCTGTTGCTGTGTTGCTGTTTATTGCTGCTGTTTCAGCTTAAAGCTGAACTCCAGGTATAAATATTACATATATTTACATTGGTCCAGTTTGGCCCAACATAAATATATATATTTAAAATACTGGAAGGGCCAGTAAAACACTTTAGAAGCCGTTCACTCACCGCCCCTCATGTAATCAGACCATGCCTGGTATTCATGCATAAAAAGGCTAGGCATTCGCTGAATGGCCCATGTGCTGAGCACATAAGCCACTGTGTTTTAACAGCAGAGGGGAAGTCATTCATTGCAGTGGTTGTACAGAAAATCACTGTAAAGTACCATAGTAGCTGTGGTTACTACTGTGTTTTCACGGGGCCCCATGGCCCTTCCAGGTATACAACATACTGCATATACGGTACTTACACTGGGCCAAGTCAATGTTTATGTCTGGAGTTCAGCTTTAACACTCGCAGAACTGTTACCACTGCACAGTTTTGGTACAGCTCTTGATCTGTTGGTTCTGTGATATCTTCATTTAAATATGGCAGATGTGTGGAGCAGAGATAGTAATACCTAAGTACAGTATATGCCTAGCCAAAACATTTTTAAAAAATCTGGATAGAGTAGGGAAGGATTTAAAACCACACACTAAAACAACCCCTGGAGTGGTGGACTGACACTATAGCAAGCATTTACGAAGGATGAAGTTGCAAATTAGTGCTTTTAAATGTATAGCATATTAATTGGGGAATGGTTTGAAAATGATTTTCATCTAACATCAATTTAAGTCTATTTTTTACTTATAGAATAAAACCACTTGATATTGAATAGGCAATTGTTTGCTGCTGGAGGAAAATAGTCCCTGAGGTGAAATGCAATAGTATATAGAACAAATGTGCTGTAATTTCTGGATGGAGGAATGAATTCCCGCAGATTTCGGCTAATTGGCCTTTGCCGCGAACTGATTAAATATTTGTAGAAATGTTTTCCACAGCAGGAATGCTAGAAAAGAATTGAGGCACCACTGATTGTGCAGCAAAAATCATAGCATAAAATGTAACTTGTTCTGAGGGCTTTTAGTTGAAGCTCAGGGAGTTTTCTAACGCCCTAGTGGAAAGAAAACAACATGATCTACTGTCTATAATAAAAATACAGCATGGATGAAATCAGAAGCAATAATTTTAATTAACCGTAAAAAAATCAACTTGGAACCAATTTATAGTAAATATAATAACTGTATAAAATGCTTTGGAACTCAACTCACAAAAAGGCTGATCAATTTGAAAGGTATAGTAATGCAATCAAACAATAAGCAGTCATTTACGTTTGTTCTTGCTGTTCTAAACTAATAAAACCTAAATCTTATTGATTTAGTGCATATTACAGGGGGGCATTTTAACAAATGGTAAAAAAGTGCACACTAACCAACACACTTGAAATAATAGAGTATGGATTGTATGGCTTTAAAGAAACTCATTGGGTTCATTTAATATAGTTAAATTGTAGGAATATTCACATAATTTATCCATCCACTTATCATGTGCAGATGAAAAAGCTAAACAAAAAATTGCTTTTCATATGGTTGAATAATTGAAATGAATATTCACACAGTTTATTGAGTGAAGATTCTCAACTTTTCAACTCAACTCCTTTTCTCAGCCTCCTGGTATGTTAGGAAACCAAAAGATTTCTTGGCCCCTTACACGGCTTTAGGCTGGGCCCCCCTTGCGCGCCGCTGGACGCAGGGCTTAGTGACGCGCTGGATGCAGGGCTTAGTGACGCAATGGACACAGGACCCACCTGAGAGTCAGCCCCATCTGAGACTGTCCATGGTGGGCTCTGATGGGGTCTCAGGTGGGCTGGTCAGGGCTGCATCCCTCCCCTCCATTCTTTCCTTCCTTCCTTCCTAGCTCCTAAAGGGCCCCCAAGGCTGCCCGGGCCCCTTACATGAGTATCGACCGTACCCCCCTGATGGCTGCCCTGCTTACAGTTGATGAGATTAGTGTAATCCGAAAAGTCATTGGTCCAATGGAATAATTATATTTAACTCTTTATCCAGTTCTATTCTCAAACATAACCTAAAGTATATGCAAACCCAATCCCTAAAAGCTTAAATATGTTAATGTTATTTGAAAAGTTGTGTTCAGTCTTTTTTAATCTGCTGCTTTAAATTGAAATAACACCAAGTGATCCTGCCACACATGATATTATTCAGACACTTCCTGTTATGGGGTATCCCCCAGTGGGGCTTCTGCATTGTCTTCCTGTCTCATGGGATCTTGATGAAGACTATAAGCATAGCATAGAATATAAATAGAACCTGTAATAGACCTGTAATCAAATTGAACAAATAATTATGTTAAAGAGGTGAACATATTTGGAAATTAATATTTATGTAGGTTATCTATATTTATATGATTTAAATTGTTGAACAGTGTGAAGCCACACAGATCTACAGCCATGGGGCAATATAATAACATTGGCTCAGGGGGTTCATTTAGAATTATAATACATGTGTAAGTAACAAACTCAAAGCAGCTTTCTTACTAATCAAATGATTAAATACAGTTCTCCTTTGTGTAAAATACAGTTTGCAAGAATGGAGAAACATGCACACACATGGGAACCAAACATATTTCATCATAAACTATCTAGTAGCAAATGCATCTCCTGGTAAATCAATGTACAGTTTAGTGTTAAATCAATTTAAGATCTACTGTTTAATCAATAATAGTTCTACAGTTTTTAAATGAAGGAGCCTTTTAAAGAAATAACTCAATTGCCAGCTTAAATTTCAGCAATAAAAGCTGTTACAGGTGACACATCTGTCAGGTGATGCTGGCTCCCCCCAAGGATGGGAGTCTAAGTGGCAGCTTGGTCTATGCCAGGGCACTCTGCAAAGAGTGATGACACAAATGGCCCCTGGGCTGCTTTTCTGTGAACTAACACCAGGTTGCGGCCTTCAGGATTGGCAGGTCAGGGCAGGCGGCAGGCAAGAGTGTAGTAAATATCCAGGAAAAGGTCAAAGCAGGTGGAAGGCAAGGGAATAATTGGGGATTCAAACAGAGGCAGGCAAGAGGATAAAAAAATGGGCAGAGCCAGCAACAGGGACTAGAAACGGAAATAGATTCAGGTAATCTGGGTCAGCAATAGGTTGAGGCAGGCGGCAAGCAGCAGGCAAGAGAGGAATCAGGGTCCAGGAAAAGGTCAAGGCAGATGGAAGGCAAGACAATAGTTGGGGATTCAAACAGAGGTAGACAAGAGGATAACAAACTTGGGCAGAGCCAGCAACAGGGAATGGAAACGGAAATATATTCAGGTGGGTCATCAATAGGTAATTTGAATGACAGCAACTCTCCTCCATAGGGTAGCTGGTAAAAAGACACAGCACCAGCCTTTCCAAGCAAGTAAGCATGCCCAGCATTAGAGATGCACTTCCTGTTATGTCTCTGGAAATTTCCCCAATGGTACACAGAAAGTAAAATATACTGGCAGGGGTTTTATCTTTTCCATATTGTATATAAAACTAATAATTGAATTTGGGCTATACATTCCCTTTACGCTGTTTTGTAATATTCTGTACATTACTGACTCCAATATGGTGGGAAGTGTACTAGTGAAAGGAACATGTTCACCGTGCAGGTACCTGTCATCATAATAACCTTGCTGGCCATATATTTTTGCTAAACATGTTCGATACACACTCAAACTTATATTTCCTGTTGCCTATATAAGGGAAATACCTTAGGGAATAAAATCAGGCAACAATTTCTACCTTGGCCAATGCTCTTTTAAATCATTGCAAATCCTTAGTGAAGGCTTGCTGCAATGGTGTTATAGTGTCAAATCAGAAGTATATAATGATGTTTTTTGAAAGCTGGACTTTTGGCAAAAATCTAAATACATAACTAAAGCAACTCTATCACCAGAAATTAAGAGGTCTGCGGGGACACAGTAGGGATGTACCACACAACAGGCAGAACCACAGTGCGCAGTGGGGGAAGCAGGCTTCTGACATACCACCTAAAGTGTGTCAGATTATGAATATTCGGCTGGTGATGCTCTTTAAGAAATAAACATCATAACTTTTTTGCATTGTGACTTTTTTTTTGCTATTCTGGTGATAGACAAAATATAACATTTTACCTGCCAAATGATTTCTGATTTTCTGCAGCAAGTCTTAATCAAGCCACCCCTGCTAGAAAATATTGCTAGGCCTGGGACCTCCACCATAGATATATCACTTCAGCTGGACACAGACACACTCTAAATTGCTAACTGCATGATAAAGGAATCAGCACACTGTTTGGGTTATGCTTTGCTCACTCTGCCCTTTCCATCTGTAAATATGTGTATTGCCTGGACATTTGCACTGTGGCAGAGTCTGTCTGGCTCCTAATGTCTCTATCTCACTTTGTGAGAATTAGAAGCAACTGATGACAAGGTAGTTTCAGGCACTTACTCTAGGTACATAACAATTTTCAGTGAAGACATGAATACATTAAATGGTATTTTTATATGTGCCTAGATTTTACATTTATTGTCTATGCCAAACCTTGTTTCCTTAATCTGAACTGAAAGATTTTGCTCACAACAGTGTAACAACAACAGTGTAAAACACTGTCAACCGTGACCAATGCCCAAGTCAGATGAGAAAAAACAGAAAACTAGGCCTTTTCAAAAAATGCTGGCTAGTGTTTGAAATAAAGCTGAGTGGTACACAGCTTTTAATACAGACTACCCTTTTCTGGTTTTACTCATTTAATAAGAAATATCATATCAATTTCACGTGTCTATTTTAGCTGCTCTGTTGTTTATAGAGCTCAATAGCTCAAGCACAAATTTATACACACAATTTAATCAGTCAGAATGATGCCTGATCCCCACTGTGTTCATGGTGTATATACACACACCAGTCAGAGTAGTGCCCCATCCCCATCACTCCCCCTTCCGCTGTGTACATGGGATATATACAAACAGAGAAAGTCTGAAATAAAACAGTTTCTGCTGTGCTTGCTCTTTAGAAAATGTATTAACTACTGAGACAATAGTGGTGGGTACTCTACAATAAATGTCAAATTCATATTTTATAAAAAATAGTAAAAAATATATAACACATTCATTTTACATAAATACTAAAAGATTAAAAAAAACAACATTGACCCACAACCATATAACTTCCTTTCAAAATATCTGCATGTGTTGCCAATTAAATATGTTACTTTGTCTATTACACTGCTGGCTGCATAAAAAGGCTCTCTTTGTTTAGTTGACAAGTAGGTAATGTACTCACATGGAACAATAGGTGTGGGATTACTGTAGGAAATCATTAGCTACTTTGAAAATAATAGACCAGTAAGGTAATAGGCAAATAAGATATACAAATGCTAGCAAAATAATTACATTTAGCAAGCCAATCCAAACATAAGGGGTGGACCCGAGTCTCACATAAAGATAGCAGATGAACTACTGAGTAGATAACTGTCCTAACTGTAGGACAGTGTGACAGAACACCATGGGAGATGGCAGACTAGAGAAGGAATTTCCAACACAGCAATACGGACATTAATTCAGGTAATAATATGGAACATAAAGAGTTTATCTGTAATTTAATCTGATTTAATTGTGTATATTATTAATTTCTCTGACATATAATATTATTACCTCGTTTATTTTGCAGATAGAAATGTAAAGAATTTAAGAGAAATTTTAAAAACAAAGACATATTATATTTTCTTTTTTTTCTTAACAAGTGAGCAATTCTGTCACATTTACTGTAGGGTCTATAGTATTTGCCAGACGTATCCAATGCAAAGGCTCAACCGGTCAGTTAAAAGGAAATTAAAAGTAAGACATTTTTGCTTAAAATGTGTAAAACCCTAACAATGAATGTCTCTTATTTGCTCCCTTTTGTTCTGCTAAATATAAAATTGAAATTGTTTTGTTATATCTGTTTTCTAAGTACAATAAAAACCAGTTGATCTTGTCAGAAATACAAAAAGGTCCTGCGTCTCTGCTTGTGTTATCTCAAAGGGTCTATTTAGCCCTCCCAGCTTTTATCAAGGAGTATGAGTCAATTAGTGCCAATGCTTTAGAGCTAAAGACAGTGGTAGTGGTTGAATCGTTTTGCAAAAGACACTGGACAGGGCTGACACCACCCAGTCCATAAAAATGCTTTGCATTGTCAGCCACAATAGGAAATTAAATGCTGAGTGCATTTCTGGCAGGTCAACAAGCATTTTTCTGTACTTGCAGGGTCTTTGAAGGGATAAGTCGGGGAAATATGCATGTATTGCAGAGCTGTACTACATGTGTGTTTTAATATGCCTTGAAATATATGAAAAATTAGAGAGCGCCTTCCCTTGTGTAGTAATGCTTTTTTAACAACCAAAAGCAATTAAAGCCATACTCACAAGCATGGACTTTAAGGGTGCCTTCCATAGATGGATGCAAAGACATATGCTTTATCCTTTTTATCACAGCTTTATTAATCTGGATTAATACTGACACCCTTTGCCGAATATTCCTTATAATTGCATGAAGTAGACATTATTTTTAAAACAGAAACAGAGCTAACCTCAGTGTTAACTGCATAACAAATCAAAACCAACACATGGATTTATAGGGGTATATGACATTTCCAGCATATGCATTGTCCTGTATTAATTATGAATATCCACAGTATTACCTACAAATCCAGCCAACAAGGGAAACACATTTCTGAGCTAAACCCTACAACACTGCAGAATGTTCACGCAATGTATACCAATATATGTTTTCTGAATTCCACTATATCTAGTGCCTTATGTAGCACTACACAGGGTCAGGAGGGGTGTATTTCTTGAAGTCAAAGCTGTATACATTCCAATTACATTTACACTTCCAAGACAGGTTTAATCTGACTGATAACTATGAGTAACCTCTTAACACTGCCATTGCTTCATATATTCTTTGAAGGTAAACAGCAAGAAGCCTGCCATGGGTGTTCTTGGAATAGTTGTGCATTAGAAGCACACATTCTCAGATCATCAGATCACCAGCATAAGGTGCTGGAGTGATGGTGCGCTGCTGCGATGCTTGGATAAAAACAGAAGCACTGAGCAGGTAAGTGATCATAAGTTAAAAACGAAACAGGAAAATATTGCATTATGGCCACCAAATGTAGCCCATAATCACAGGAAATGAATACTTGTTTCCTATGATCCTCAGCTCTAACTAATAGCAAATATGCAATATGTTCCTGATTTACTCTGATCTTATAAATTAATTGCATTCAACCTGGAAACAAAACATACTAACAACATTCATTTTTGCCCCATTCACACAGAACGAATATGCATGCAGTGTCGCAGGATAAATGGCTTTGCACATTTTTTATGAATACACCCTGTGATGGACTGCCTGGTCCATCACAGGGTGTATTCCATCTACCTTTGGAGGGAAAGAAATGAAACAGAAGCCAATGGAGGCTTCCGTCACATTTCTTCCCCCCCCCCCCAAAGGTAGACTAACTAGATCCCGGACCCCCAACTGGTCTGGACCTGCATTAGTTGGGCAACATAAATCCAAACTGGACTGCTTGGCTCTGCCGCAGGGGAGTAATGCCACCCACATCATCTCCTGGGTAAACACGCTGCCACTGGGGAGTGAGGACGCTAAGCTCCCCTCCATGGAACTCTGGCTGCTGCTGGGGAGACGTATTGGGGATACTCTCTCCCTGAAACATGTCTAGCACACTGGGAAGAAATGTCAGCTGTACCTTCTCCTTGATGCTCTTCCAGCCGCTGGCTGGGATGGAAGGACTCATAATTCTTCTCCCTGGGAAGCACTCACCTGCTGGGGATAACCGTCAGCTGCACCTTTTCCGAGATGCTCCATCTGCTGCTGGGGAGAGAGGTTGGCTAACTCTTCTCCCTGTAACTCACTCTGCCACTGGGAGGGAAGTCTGCTACCTCTTCTCCCTCGAACTTCATCTGCCACTGGGGAGACAGGTTGACTACCTCTTCTCCCTGGAACTCATTCTGCCGCTGGGGAGAGAGGTCAGCTACCTCTTCTCCCTGAAACTCCATCTGCCACTGGGGAAAGAGGTTGGCTACCTCTTCTCCATGGAACTTCATCTGCCGCTGGGGAGTGAGGCCATCTGCCTCTGTTTCCTGGAACTCTGGGGCTGTACCAGGTGCCAGCACCTCATCTGGGGACTCAGCAAGCTGTACATTCTTCATGGAAAAGTCCATTAAAACCACACTCTCTGGGGATGTGGTTTCCACTGGGTCTGAGACACTCTGCTGGATGCATCTTAGCAGCTGCCTTTTTCAGTAGCCACTCTTGTTTTACTATATACTCCAAAACAGCTCTTAGCTCTGGAACCCCCTGCAAACCAAGCACGTCTTCTCCGTATGCAAAAAGGTCCTCCCGGGCAAAGTCCCCCATCATCCCCAAACTCAAACATATACACCAGGGTGTCCAACAATAGTCCAGGGTCATCAAAGTTGTAGCCCTCTGGATATTCAATTGTAAATCCCAGCTGAGTTTGCTCCACATACCAATGCATAGCCAGATACCATTCATCCAACTTTACCTCCCGCTGAACTAACTTGTCCAATTCAGCCACCCAATGCTCCTGAGGCTGCTCTCCTAGGAAAACCATCCATCTGATCCCAGACCGTTTGTTCTGAAAACAGATGAATCTGGCACTGGTTTGCCTTGGTAATATTCCAGAGAGCTGTCCATGCAGTTTGCCAGAGTATAAAGTAGTCTTCCATAGACAGACCCCTTTCGCCCTCTGGACCGACGATCTGCAACCATTTTTAGTACTCCACTGCCAGGGTCATGGCTGCTTCGCTCCTTGAGTCACCCCTCCTCAGACGGCTGAGAAATGGATAACGTTGGTGGTTTAGACTGCTCCATAGGAAGCAAATCCCACCGCTTGCCACCAATTGTGCTGGACCACCTGGTACTCCAACTGGGTACATCCATATGAATTAAGCTCCCTCCACTCTGGGACCAGAATAAAGTGAATATAGCCCACAATTCCCCTAATAACTAGGCAGAATTAATTCAAAACCTTCCCCCTAGACAAGTATGTCACACATTTCAAGTCCCAGGGGAAAATTAAATGAAGTAAACAAATAAACAAACACATGGCAAGGTCTTTTCACTCCAGGAGAACAATAGATTCCATCCTGGCACCAGTCTGAAGTCCATCAGTCTGGAGGTGATTAAACAAAGTGAGGATTTATCACCTGAACCTAATTACAACAAAAAATACCAGCAATAGCTGATGCCAGGAAACCTGTCTCCATCTTGATTCCAGAAAATAGAGTTTCTCACAAATTGAACCAGGGACAGAGTTAACCCCTCATGTGCTGATGAATTCACACGCTGTACTTATAATGGGCTCAGGGGGCTTAAACATAAGGGGTGACTGAGAACCAAGGAAGGGGTCTCCCAATCAATAGAACCCCCTCCACAGCCAAGACCCACAGTCAGTGGGAATAAGAGGCTGGTCTGCAGTTCCCTCCAAATAATATAGCAATGGAGGCTTTCATCACACACTACAATTACTGAATTATTTTAACTCGACTTCTTATTTTATCTCATGATCATTTTTTTCTAAACATCGCTAATTCACACATATAAATTTTGCTTAGGTTACTGATTATTTTTCCCATGTAAAATGGAAATTTATCTGTTGGCAACCTCATTTTACTTTAGGATGTGTTACCACTTTAAACAGCCCTTTTTCGTGTTCTCTTCAATGGACACCTATTAAGACTGTTATCACCTCAATGAATCTAGTGTTATTTGAAGGGCTGATAGCCTGTGGGGTAATCCTTGTGAATTTGCGTTTCCATTGATTTTATTGTAGCGGCCATTAAAATAAGTTGTCAGTGTTATAACTAGTTGTGGTAAAACACTACTTGCAGAGCAGACTAAATACAGTGTTGTATGATCCTTTGTGAATTGAGCTTTTACGGATTGGAACTATATAATACTGGGAATCAAGAAAATAATAGTCAAATAAAAGGAAACAGCTTTGTGAATTGAGCTTTTCATGAGATAAAATAAAGATTTATGAGAAAATAAAGTTTTGTTGTGGAAAAATCAGTCACACACTTTAGTGAATTGAGAATTTGTAAATTGAAGATTTGTAAGAGAAAATTAGCATGCGATGTTATGAGTAGAGTTAAAATACCTTAGTGAATTGAGTCTATGGTGTTCAACGCAGATTTCAGATCCCATCTACTAAGCTTGTTTTAGCTCTAATCTCAGGTGTTTCATGCATATGATTTTAGCAACATAAAACTACAGACATGTTTTAAATGGCTGGAGGATTACTTAAACATAAACATATTTTAATTATTCAGAAATATTCCCCTTTAAAGCGGAACTACAACCTCCTATCCCTTAAAGCCGAGGAAGATACCATCACAGCCTCTATATGAATTGCCGTTGCCATGGTGCTGCACATGTGATCAGCTATGGCACCAGCCATTTAAGGGCTAGAAAATTCATCTGAGAGCTGAAATAAGCGCACTGGCAACATTGACAGATGGCCCGCCTTAAAAGTAACTGTTTTTGGAGACAGTAAATTGGAGGGTAAACTTCATCTTTAAAGTGAACCTATGCTTTGCCAACACATGATGAAGAAATAGGTTCACTTTAACTTGACCCATGGTCTCAGGACCATGTAAGCTACGAGTTGCTAAAATCATAGCTTACATGAGAATATGGAATCCATTGCATGGAGCAAATCACACGCTTCTCCATACCCAGAAATATCAAGCATTTACTTTGGCTCCTGGTACTGAGTGGAGCAGCATAGAAACAAGGGAAAGGTAAGTGTTCAGTGGGGAGAATTGGGGATTAAAGACATTTTGCTTTACCCACTCAGACTTGAAGTTGTGATCTGTGATGTGTAAAAACTGTGATAAAGATATGCCACATCTTTGTTATATCAGCATACCTCTGGCCAGCATGGCAACATAGTAAATAGCCTGCACACTTCTGATTCATAAGTATCATGAGCTATTCATAATTCTTAGACAAGGTGATACATAAGAAAATACAGGGAACTAATTTAATTCCTCCTTATCATACCAGACCCACATTTAAAATGTAAAGACCATCACATAAAGGATTCCTTTTCTTATTCTTATTCTAAATATTACTTTCTTTAAAACGCTATTTTAGAATGATATTATTTATGATTCTAGCATTCTTATCTATCACCACTTAAGCATCTCACAGTCACAATCATATTATTATAATAATCAAAATCCCAAAAGTCACCTCAAATTGTTATCAAGGATTTTGAATTATTCCTTTTAACATGAAGGAATTACTTAGAAGGTATGATAAAAAACCATAATAGAGTAAGATGCATTGCTATAGCAGTAAAATGAAGAGTGATACATTGCACTGCAATCAAGTGTACTTTTTCTACCGCTCTAAATTGTATTCCAATAGTAGAAGTAATAACTGGGATATGCAAGTTATACAGTATATTAGCATATAGATAACATACTTTTAACTGAGAATATGATGTTTATCATGGCCTGCACTATTCGTAATCAACCATGAATATATATATAGATCTATATATACATCTATAGATTTATATATATGTATATACACATTATCATGTGTACTTATTGCTGTTCAGTTCCAAAGTATGATAGTAATGAGAAACTAAATAACATTTAGTTGTTGTATATTGAGCCAGTCCCACCTTTAATTCAGATTGAAATGAAAATGATAGAATCAGGATATTCTGCTATCCTGCTGTAGCAGAAATCAGAAGCTAACTTTGTAGTAGCTAATAGTTTATTTACAGAACACAGCAGTACCTGCCACTTCTCTTTTTCTGATCTTCGCCCTTCTTTGCCCCTTTATTTCCATTTTGTTCTTCTTTTTGTCTCCTATTTCCAGCATTCCTGGTTCTGTTTCTGTTACCACCTCTCTTGTTTGTTCCATAATTTTCATTCTCATTCTCGTCATCATCTTCATCATCATTGCCTCTTGGTTTTCGCCTGGCTCTGGTCCTTCTGTTTCCTTTTAATGACTCGTCCTCACTACTATTATCTTCACTGTCATCTCTCCTCTTAGATGCGTTTTGGGGTTGCTGTCTGCTACCTGGCTTTCTTTTTGGGTTTTCCTCCTCTTCTTCATCTGCAAGGTAGAATTTCCTCATTATTTATTTGTAGTATGACACATTTGAGCCTTAGATATATATTTTTCCTCATTACCAGAACAGAAGGTGTAAATTATGTTTAATTGCTGTAGCTAAATTCAGCCCCCTAATGGGACCCCCTTCTATCCCACATGGGCTACTATGACTATTGTTACGCCACTGACCTCAGACCTGTGCTTGTGCCAAAGAAACAGCCTCACTTTTTTATGTTTTTTGTCACAGAAGAAGATAAACAGACAATGAAAAAAAAGTGAAAAAAGTGAAATAAAAAAATAAAACATTTAAAGTAACACTATATAAATAACTAAAGTATGCAAACAGAAAAAAACAAAAAGCAAGAAAAGAACAATAAGCTACCCTAAATACTACCCCCCCCCCTCCCCATTAAATAAAGAAAAAAAAAGAACAGCTCAATAATCAAAACTGAGATTTGGCAGTGTTAAAACCGCACCAAAGGCAGAAACAGATGTTTGACAGGAAAATTCATTTCACCCAAATCACTCTGCTCATCACTACTCTTGCACTAGTTGCCTAATGGTACTTTATTTGTAGTTCAATGATTCATAAACTAGCAAGCCAGATAGGTGATTCACCTAATCATACAACCATTTAACACGCTAAACCTACAATCATTTCACACATTATTATCAAGCGATCACTAGTGTAATGGATGAATTAACCACATGATTAGGTGATTTACCGGTCTGACTTTCTGTTTTATGGTTAATGGTACATAAAGTACATTTTTCATGTGTGTGCAGCTTGCATTTTTCTTTTTACTTTTCATTCTCTTTGCTTTTAGATAGGCTTTATAATTTAATCCAATTGCAAATTCAGAAAAACTATTTAATTGAAAAACAGGCATGTTTATGTGCAAGAATTAAGTGAATAAGGAGGCATGTATGCCATTCATAACAGATGGTTTATATGGATCACAGTTAAATAAATCTTCTCTTATTTGGCAAGTAGGATCTTTTCTTACTGTACGTCATTATTGCATTTTGTGCACACAATGCACATTTCAGGCTTAAAAATCGCTAAAGCCCCCACCCCCTTGTCCCAATTATATATTTTCTGAAAGCAGAGACCCTGGAGAATATAATGGTGGCAGTTTTAATTTGTTATTTCATACAATATTAGCAAAACTATTTCTTATAACCAAATTTTGAGTAAAAAAATGTAAATAATTTTAGTGCACACAGCGACAATATACACCCCAATTGTTTGGTAAAATCTAAGATGAGGTTGTGTCAAGTAAATAGATACCAAACATGTCAAACCTCAATATAATAGCACAATAGTAGTGATGGGCTCTTACTAGTGAGTCATTATGGGTCTATATTTTTTATTTATTACTGCTGTGGCTGCTAGCAAGAAGGAATGACCTTACAAATCCACAGAGCAAGCTGGCATTTTCGTTGAAAGCCCCATGGTACTGTTATTTTGTATGCACATGCACATAGCAGCCTGTGGGGCTCTACATTAAAAAGCCTGTCTGCTTTGCAAAGTTATATTGCCTGGGTTAGCAGCTAGGGAAGGACCAAATGAAAAATGTCACTAGAGAAGAGTACAAGCAAGGGTAAGACACATGCCATACAAGTACTTGTTTTTGAAACAAAAAAAAATCAAAATCTATAGCAAAGCCTGAATAGATAGTTTTACTTGCCATTATGCTATCACTTTTCAGACTTAACCAGTTGAAGCAAATATTTTATCAGTTTAATGATTGTAAAATAATTTATAAACAAATAAGTAGCATAGTTTGCATACTGCATATCTATAATTTATTTACACAAGGTTTTTTTAAGGAAAAAATGTCATTGATATTTGAAAATGTAATGATAGATGTCATTGTCTGTCATGTGTCAGTTCTAATGATGCAATGGTGGGAGCAGGTACAGACACTACAGGGCTTCCAATGACTTTCAGTAATTTTAAAGCAGACCTCACAGCCTGCAGTAACCAGCCTGCCTCCCCATCCTATGCTATTGCAAGAAACAAAAATGAAAACTATTGCCCCAAAAGAGAATTAATAGTTACCTTGGATCCGGGTTTCTGGTGTGTTCGTCTAGAACATCACTCAAGGGATAATTTATAAAAGTTCCTGTACGTGTCAGCTCCATCTGGGGCAATAGAGTTGTGCAAATGGCAAGTTCTTAGCTATACACCAGGCAAAACTTTTATAATCGAACCCCCCAGTGTTCTCCCAGCATTCTGGAAACATTGAGGATTCCATATCCCACAAAAATGGTCCCAATGTACAGTGCAAACGTACCTACTCGTGAGTTCAAAAATCCTAAGTTTTCCTGGGATCCCGTAAGAAGACTGAATGAAGACACCATCACCTTTGAAAAGTGGCTGACAACCAGGGTCCAAGGTAAACATTTTTTAAATTAAACTTATGTATTTGTCTTAGTGATTTAAGATGGGGTAGTGGGGCAGGGGATAATATAGATTCTTTGTTTGCTATGGATTACCAGGTTTAATTTGAAGAAGGACCAACAAAATATAAGCCAAAATTACTGTGGGTGTCTAATTTAGGTAATTAGCATATCATTATAGTACCAGCCCTGTATATATACAGTATATGCAGACACTCTCAATGGTAAAAAGTCAACATCTCAAACAAAAGGGTACTGGAAAAAAACAACCGTTTTAAATAATTGTACAGTCCCTCCAAGCTGAAAGTTATATTGTATGGTCTATACTGGGCAAGAACCCCATTTAACAATACAGAATGTGATTAAGTGTCACTTAACAGATTTCTCACCATGACAACTGTTTTATGAAATTTTTTCTTTTTAATACTTTTCTAGTATCATCGACTAGTAATTGAGCCCCAGTTTCTGCTAGGCATGCAAATACAGCGTTCTAGGCTAAATATCTTTGTAATTATTTGATTTGTTTGATCCGTGTCACTGTATGTCAAAATGAGTTCATATTTGTATAACGTCAAGTGTCAGTCAAATATTTGGTGCAACTGTATATATACTCATACATTATAGACATATATTGATTTCTTTCAGCCTCTTCATCTTCCTCTTTTTAATAACATGCCAAGCAGGTTTATTTCCCCTGATACTTTTTGTGTTTAATCTTTATATCCCACCTACTCATTTTGGCAGCCTACTGTGATAAAGTCTCCAAACTGAAAAACTGAAGGAAGAAGAGAAATATCGTCACATAGCTTCTGAAGGAAAACCAACAGACAGCAATTCCCACAGCTATTACTCAACTTTGTACCATCAAATGCCCTTTGTAGTCCCCTATAGGATGTTTGAAGTACTCAGAATTCAAGAACTTTCATAATGCTGTGTGAAGATATCTAGATCTTAGTTAGCCCATTCACCATAAAAGATATGATGTACTGCTGAAAAACGTTATGGAAAAAAAGAATGGAAATAGGTGAGATTTAAATTACTGGAAAACTGTCTTTTCAGTTTAGTTTATTTTGTTTTAAAATGGTTCTGAATAGATCATGATACAGACTGTGTTGATTATATAATGCTTAGAGCCCTCAGTTATCCATTATTTATACAAAAAATCAAAGCCCCATCACAAAATATGCCATGATTAATTAAATACATAATTAATGGAAATATGTATTTCTCATATCAGTAACACATACAATACACTGCAACTGTAAAATGAAGATATGTAAAAATGTTTCTAATTATGTACAATTAAAGGGTCAATCTGCCCAAAGCCCAATATTCTAGTTATGGATTGAACATCCTGGGCTTAGCTATCTATTGGCTTCATATATCTCTTGGAGATGCTAGCCATGTTACCATCTTCTATTGGCTCTGTTCCTGCTCATTTTGAATTTTAGAGGGTACCTCCCAGATACTGCCTGCTCTCACTACTCCTATTGTATTCTCTACAATGTAAAACACATCAAAGATTCAGCAATGTGGGATCCCTATGTAGGTATGCAGATCAAGGAACTCAAGATCGCAGCTCCAATCACCAGATGCCCTGATAGATTTAGGAATTCATTAAAAGAGTTCTTTTTTATGTTTTTACTGATCAAATTACTAAAGTAACACAATAATATTGCACATTATACATTATTACAAGTATTCTGTTTCATTCGTGTATTTTAGAGATATTATCAATCACAAACCACATTTAGAGTAAAAGCAATTCCCAACAATAACAAAGACTGTAATGCAAATTTCAATAAACTATTAAATTAAATACTCACCATCACTTTCTGAATCCAGCTGTCCATCAATCTCAATGCCAACTGCAAAAATATATAAATAACAGTTGTGTTCAAATGTGTGGAACATGCATTGGTAGTATTCTTATTTTAATAAACAGCTTTCAATGTCTATTGGTTGAATCATATAGTCATTGTTTTCTACTGTTTTATGCATTAGAGACAGCAGTGTTAATCTACTGACGAACCCAAGGGGGTTGATATCGTTCGTTCAATTAGCAAAATTAATATTTAATTTCCAAAGTGAATGTTTACTTAGCGCTTGGAGAATAAGGTGAAGCTGTGATCATTTCAATCATCCAATGAAATGCAAAAAAAATCCTGTTTTTTTTTTCATTTCCCAATAATATAACAACTTCATATTAATTTACTAAAGTGAGTGAACATTCTCTTTCTTTTTTACATATGCTAGTTATACCTGCAAATTGACAACGCAGAGTGTTGGTCTGCTCCTACTTCTCAGCAAAACTTAAAAAGTGTTTTTCATAGCATATCCATTAAGTAATAATTCTCACTAAAATGTACATGACTCAAACTATCATTTTTGGGACTTTAAATCCCAGAAGGAGACATTGTAAAACCACCTTTGCTGCCTTTCTTATCTCCTAGTCAATTAGCCAAATAACACCCGTATTCTCTGATTTCTATAGATATATCCAAATTACAATAACCATTACTATTCAAGTGTGTCTACAGTTCTTATCTCCTAGTCAATTAGCCAAATAACACCCTTATTCTCTGATTTCTATAGATATATCCACATTACAATAACCATTACTATTCAAGTGTGTCAAGAATTGTGCCTGGACTTATGGGGGTTGATTTACTAAAGGCAAAAAGGCTGTTAACTGTAAAAGGGATTTTGCCCTTTGCAGGATAAGTTTAGGTAATGAGGTGAAGCTCTGCTGACTTCCATTTACCAAAGACATGGAAGCAAAATATTTTTATTTTTTATTTTTCATGGATATGATTGGGTGTTGTTTGCAAAATGAAATTTCACTGCATTCACCAAGCTAAGGGAAACTTTCCCTGCAAAGTGAAAATTCCCTTGCAAAGGGAATATTTGCTTTTAGTAAATGAACGCTCCTTTGTTCGAGCCAATATGACAACAATAACAACAACAACCATTACTGTTCAAGTATATCAAATAAAAATAACAGTTGTATTTTTAACAAAATTATATTTTATTGCTCTACCTTGTAAATTTTTGCATAAATATGTGGGTTTCAAAACAATTCTCAGAATTGTATGAAGCCTGAAGAAGGGATCTCGGATATACCAAAAATTTGCATCTTTAATAGCTTAAGTTAACCAATAAAGGATATTGTTTTAACTCCACATTTTCTGCGTTGGTAAAATTTAAAATCAGTATTTTTTTATTAATTTAAATATTTCAGTCCCTATATAATCCTTTGTTATCTTTGCACATAAATATAAAATCAGCCTATACATTTTATTCACTCACCATCTTCCATTATAATCTCCAAGCGACTTTTCTTCTTTTTCCCCATTGCATCAGTCAGGAAATTGCTCTATTTAATTGTCCCGGACCAAAGAGGCTCCCTCCAGCTGATAGAGTTAGGGTACCTGGACCTTCTCTGTGTTTAACAGGAAATACATTTTATGACTTTCTCTTTTCATGCCTGGTGCCTGTATTTAGCAAGAAGCTGATATATCTGCTGCTGTGCTGTTCATTTTCAACCTGCACTGCACCTGTGCTATTAGATTACACTACACATCACTTAAACATGAAGGAAAAGCAGGGAGATCAGATGGATCATCTTGTGGCCTTTTCATTCAGGATTCATGAGTTTTATCTTAGATCATATTATTACCAAAATAATTATGTTATCTTTGTGTTTGTTACTTACTGATAAGGTGTCAGGTCAAATGTTCAACTTTTTTTTCCCTTTAATGTACAGGTTATTTATTATACTGATTCTGTTTAATTCTATTACATCTATACAGCTTTTTCAATGTTTTTACTTTGCTGCTTTAAAGTATGTATGTCAATCGTATAAAAAATTATTGCAATTGGCCCTTGCAATAAAAGTTCTGCTTGTTACATCAGAACTCCCTCCCTCATATAAAATTGCTGTATGATAGTAGCAAAAAAAAGCTGCCGTAGGAAAACTAACTTTTTTTTAACTACTAATGTTTGGCAATTTTATATGTGGGATGAAGGTCTTATATAATGAGTGGACCTTACATTTAGCCCAAGGTTCACTTCAACTACCAAACATGGGTTGTTTACAGGGCACAATTAGAAAAGTGTTGCAAATTTTAAGTTGACATTTTTAACTACACATTGTGGATTTGGACTGAGACTACTTTAAACAGGAACTAAACTCGAAGCTGTACTGCAAAAAGTTGCAGAGGAAAAAGGACTATTTGTTCATCAGTATTGTGTGTGGTCGTCTAGCAGTTGATTTTTTCCCTTTTACTAACTTACCATGCCTTGCACTACACTGTGTCTGTGGGAAGGTGGCCATCTTGGTAGAGGCTTTATTTTCTCATGTCGGAGCCTTGAGCTAAAAGAACAGTTGTTTTTGAAGTTGTACAACCATGCATAGATAGTTTCCACTATTTGCAAATGCCTATAATCCACGGGGAGAAAGAGTGCTCAATATACAATATCATATAACACTGACCACAAATATATATGTATATACGTATCAACATTTTTTACCACTTTCTTGTGTCACATACTAAAAAAGGAATTACCCATTGTTTTTAAAGTTGCATGATCCAGCATCTTTATCCTGTACTATTTTGTGAGCCATTGAACTGGACAAGACAATAAATAGTTGGGACAGCTTTATTCAGGGTCAGTGATTCCCTCATTAGCTAAGCAAGGGTAACATATTTGATGACAGCCCTAAAGCTGCAGCTTAGTAAAAAAAGAAAACCAGTTTTCTTCTTATAATTCCCTTTCACATGGCATGATAATTTTGGCCAAGACATTACAGTCGTGACTAACATTACAATACTATTTGTTACATTGCAGTAAGTACTACGGCAAAATAATATAGACTCTATTATCACAGTGCTATTTCTGATGTCATGGTACCCACAATGACATAATAATGCTGATTGTAATGTTGAAATTTATATCACAATACATTGCATAAAGAGATTTGTGAGAGCAAATCATGTGCAACGATATCATAATATTAACTGTGACATCAAAATATCTACAATGGCACCATATTATTGACTGTGACATCTCAATGCCTGCTTCTATGACATATGAATCCTCAAAGTGGCAATGCCATCACTGACTTAAAATGAAGCAATTGGGGATCACCATTAAATTTGCAAGTTTGCTTGGGTCTTACGTGCTGTTAGAGATTCACTGATACCGGATTTTCAGTATCGAGTACAAGTACCGATATTTATCTTTTGGTACTCGCCGATACCGAGTACTGATGACGGTAGTTCAGCTAGCATGGAGAATACTTCCCGGGCAATCAGGAAGCCGGGCGACGTGTCATTACCAGCCGCCCGGCTTCTTGATTGCCCAGGCAGTTGGTCACATGCTGTTTGCCTGGGAAGCTGGCTTCCCAGTCAATCAGCATCGTGCCTGCTTCCCGGCCAATCAGGTAGCTGGGAGCCAACTCATTACTCGATGCTGATTGACTGGGAAGCCGGCTTACCCGCCACCCGGATTCCTGATTATCCGGTAAGTTGGGTCCATGTTCTCTTGCAACAATTCTGGTATCAGGGGTAAGTATTGGAGCATTTGGGTGATACTCACATCGGTATTGGTGCATTAGAGATGCACCAATACCGATACTAGTATTGGTACAGCTCTAATATATCTATCTATATGTATAGATAGATATATAGAGATGTGTGTATATATATATA
>NW_017306487.1:1172051-1245096 GCF_000935625.1 Nanorana parkeri
TATATAAATATATATATATATATATACACACACACTATGGGGTCTAATTATAAAGCAGATAGTTTAATTTTCACAAACATTCTTTGGTGGAAGTGATTCATTCTCCACCATTGAATGTTTGTGTAAGTCGCAATATATGCTTTATAAATAGACCTCTATGTAATGCATATGCAAAAAAATATGACCCTGGACAGATCATTTTGTGAATAGGTTTGTGGCTTGTTTATGCCAGCTGAATGCCTATGTTCTTTACTAAGAGCCTAATTTGTATACCCCATTGTTTCAACAGAAATACAACCGTTCTCTGGACATTGATATTTTACTTTCCAGTTCTTTGCTGATAACTTCTTTTGTTCCTCACTTCTCAGCTGAAAGGTTGCTACTGAAGGTAATAAATTTATAATGTGGATAGAGGTAAAACAAATTAAAAGTTGTGAGTCATATGTTTGTAAAGCATCAGTCCAATAATTTAATGTGTTACTGTTTGACCCATGGATTGACCATATTCATAGGCAATTTCATAACAACTTTGTGTTTTCAATATCTACTGACGTGCAAGTCTTAAATAACGGGATACGCTGTAGAGGAAAGTGTAACCCAATGATACAAAAACAAGCAACATGTGTTTTAATTATTGATGTCATATTGTGTTGCTTCTCCCCGTATTTGTTTAACACAAAGCCAAGATAAGTAATCTAGAGGTTATCAGTCTTCAGTATTCTGCGAAGTGTCATGTTGATGTCCTTTGCAATACCAAATTGGCTTTTCAAGTGAATTCTATTTTAGGCTTTCATTTGCTAAAATGCAAGAACTTTGGTTTAGTATTCTATAAATAATCAGATTTTTGACATCACTCACTGAGTTAACATGTAACATTAGCAATAGCATCTTCTGGTAGCAAATCACACCATCTTTTAATGTAATTATACACTGACAAACTGATTTAGTTAATGATATGCACTCAACTGAATTGTGTGAATCTATAATGCAATGTAATTTGATAAAGATGAAGGCATTGTTGCGATATATCAATATTCATTTTATTTTCTTCATGGGACTGAAAGATTATGTCATCCAATTTACACCAGCAGCATCCAGTAAAATATATTAACGTTTAATACATCATTTTACACATCAAATTTTGTGTTGACTATTTATTTATGCTAAATAACAAATAAGACTAGGACATTTTATAATATGAATTTCTAATACTATACTATTAATTAAATTTAATAGGCAAATAATTTCCTTACCACAATAAAGCAAGTATGGATAAGGAATAGTATTAACACTGGCAAAAAAATAGGTTAAAAAAATCTGCCAAATCTAAAGCCTCTTTCCTTCCTGCAGTTAGTAAACCTGTGAGGAACACTAACACACATAGCTTGCTTTTCTCTGTATTACAGTGGTAGTAAATAGACATGTGTGATTCGTTTCATTCCGAATCCAAATGCGTACGAATTTCCTGAAATTGGGACTTTCGGACACATCCGAATTTCCGAATCCCAATGCATCCGAATACAAATTTCCATTTCCCTTTAATTTAGTGAGTGCTGCCTTCTGTCTGCCCATCACTTTCATCAACTTCCTGGATTCCCAGTGTGCTTTGCATTTATTTCCTTCATGCTTGCTGTGATACAATCTGTGGATCTGTCTAAATATGGAAGAATACATTCCTGCATGTACTGGAGCATAAGTAGTTGGGGTAAGATTCATAGGTAAGCTTTACCCCATGTAATGCTGTGAAGGAAACAATTCTTTCTATAACAAGAAAGCTGACTCTTTTTTTGGGTTTCACAAGTGAATGCAACCAGATGCAACAGGCTTTAACAGTATATCAAAGCAAGGTTGCAGCCTCTAATCACATAAACCTGTGCTAGTTGTGCAACATTGTTCAATGAGAGTTAAACACAAAATTGTTTAGAACCTTGCATTACCTTATGTCCATTTTTTGCAAAATTAGATCTAGTCCAAAAAAATGGATACTAGCAGCTATAAGGACCTGGGAGACCAAGGCTATAGGCTAACTACAATGAATGCCAGGATGAAATTTAAAGCGCTTAGGAGAACCTTGAGTATGTTGAAATGTACACTTTCATGTTTGACTTTGGACTATGCCTTTTAGATATTATTGTAGGAATAAGGTCTCTTTGATTCACAAATAACCCTGAACAATTGTGCAATGATCTACAATATCATATAAGCTCTATTTACTTTCATTTTAACCTAATACATGCATCTTCTGTTCATCCCTGTGTTTTGTGAATTTCAAAAGGAAATAATGTGTTCTTTATCTGCCTGAGAGACTTCCTTTACATACTTTTCTTTTCAAACCCATTAAACATGAAAAAGATTAAAGTAAACTGAACTGTTTATTGGTGCATACAATAAATATGGAATCCAATGACAGGAAGATAATGACATTCAATGTAGTTTTACCACTGTCTGTTTTCAACCACCATGTTATATGACCTTAAAAATATTGGCCATTTTGCTGAAACATATTGTTGCAACTCCCTTTGGAGGTATTGCTTTAAAGAGTCCTTCTCACCAGACATCACTTTTTAGTTAAAACCTTTACAGCAGTTTAGTTTAATATAAACTTGCAGGCTTTCATAGAGGTTCTTTTTTCCATGTTTTGAGCAATGCAGGGTTAGTATAAATCTAACACTTTCAGAAATGTGCCAGTCTGTGTCAACTTTATCTGATGCTCCTCCATGCCTGTGTCACTCAGGACAGCCTTGCCTGGCTAGCACAGGCAGGAATCTGACATGGCCAGAAGAGTCAGATTCCTACTTAACTTGCATTACCCAATTATTATTTTTTTAAGTGGGAACACTGTAAATATTTACTATACTGCACTAAGGGTTTGATTAAACCATGCTTCTCATTCTCAGCGATATTACTACTGCAACTAAATGACAGCTTCCCACCCGCTGGCTTGTTTACATTGGTCAGTTACGTCACCCATCATACCCAGCTGGTTTGTTGACATCCAGCATCTGGCTGAAGAACTGTAATTTCTGATAGGAGTGAGGCATAAGTAGATTGTTGGTACAGGTGGTCATGTCCACAGGTTGTAACTCACTGTGATTGTTGATGGATCTGTATTGCTGGACAATATGATTGAAGTCCCCCCTCCACGCAGACCGCCACATCCCAGACACGGTGGATGAGACCCTTATTCCCATTACCATTGGAGTAGGTGCCTTGCCGGGGGGCACCTTCCGGAAAGGTATCCTCCCAACGTTGAGGGCATGTGGCCTGGTATGGTTTAGGAGGGGCACATGCTCACAGGGCCCCCCACTCATCCCTAGCCAGCCATGCTGTATACCTGGTTAAGGGTCTAGTATAGATTTTGATCCAATGCAAAATATTAAAAAACGCTATTGCGCCCCCTATCTTATCTTAGATAGGGCTCTATTATGGATGCTATGAAGTTTTTTTCCTTGGGACCCATGCTAAGTTTTAGAAACAAAACAAAGCAGGATGGGAAATGTTATTCAGTGCCAATAGTGTTATTTTTTCTTTTTAAATGCCACTTTTGTAGAAGTACAATGTAGAGGTGCACCACTTCGAATGAAGATTTAAGACATCTTATTATTAGAGAAATTTTGCATTTTTAATGTTGCCCATAAAAGAATAATTTTTCCCGATATTATTTTCCACAGTTCAGTCATCTAACTCCCTCAGTATATGTTGCTGTTAATCCTGTGCTTCTGAGTGCAACAGGAGGTGAGATCAAGAAGGCAATAGCCCCCCAGTTCCCAACCCCGCTCTGCAAAGGAGATGGCCTCTTGATCAATGGCTCTTATCTCACTGTCCCTACACTTTCCCGACACAGAACAAGGCTCCTCTTCCAGTTCTGGTGTCTGCGCCATTTTCTGTGACAGCGCCACCCCTCACCTACCTCACAGTGACCTCACTTGTGATTGGAAAGTGTAGCGACAGTGAAATAAGAGCTTTTAATCAAGAGGCCCATCTCCTTTGCAGAATGTGGTTGGGAATGGTGGTGACATGCTGTCAACTTCTTGATTTCAATTTCTGCTGCACACAGAAGCATGGGGTAAAAAGCAACATTTACTGTGGGAGTTTGGTGACTGAGCTGTGAAAAATAATACAATGTGAGACTTCTTTAAGCTCAATTAAAAGACCTGCACCACGCTTAACATATATTTTCACATTTCTTTTTATATCATACATGTATCTCTTGGTAATGCCCAGCTACCCATGCCTTCTTAACAAAAACAGAAAAACAAATGATCACCTGTTGCTATTTGATACTGTGCATATTTGCTCTGAACACAAGTTATTAGGATCCATTTACTCAAGGCTTGTAAACTAAATGGGAGTACCAATGTAAGTATCACTCAGCACTGCATGCTAATTAATGCTTGATTAATTCACCATCAGCAAAGGAAGATTTGCATCCGATTCTGAGCGATAATTGACATCAATGCAACATGTAAGACTTACATTATTTTGCAAAATAATTCATACGCTAGAATGGGTTTAAAATAAACATTAAAGCTGAACTCCAGGCTCAGAAAAATTAAAGTACATCTATTTCTCCTATTCGATTGACACAGCTGGTGGTAGGTACATACATTTTGATACATTTTGTCTTCTAAGATGAAGTGGCTGTCAGTGCTTGAAACATTGTTTGTGTACGACCAGTACTACGATAAGTAGCAAAACATGAGGTGAAAGATTTTATAATCCCAGATTCTGCACATAAACATAGTAACTTTTAGATTATTTCAAACAGCTTTTGTTTGCATAAATGATCAAAGTGGTTCATTCAATCTGCCACCAACACTCTGGGGTGTATTTACAAACCATTTGCAGAGTAAACAGCTCTGTGGACATGAGAGTAGAGTGTAGACCTGAAGGGACAGGACGTTTGTTATCACCCGATTACCAGGTAAGAACAAAAAGGAAAAATGTCCTAAAAAAAAAAGGAGCCATGACATCCAAGGACTGGTAAGCTGCAATATATCAAATGTTTTGTTTTGGGCTCAGATACACATTAAGATGTGGGGGTTATTCACTAAGAAGCCAAAGGATTAAGTTGGTTGTTTGACTAATCCTTTGACTCGCTTCAGCTGCAGTTCAGCGGGGAGAACTGAAGCGAGGAGAATGGCCTGCCAAAGTGGACCATTCTCCCCACAAGTTGTAAATAAATTGAATTAAAAAAACAGCACGGGGTCCCCCTTCCAAACCATACCAGACTCTTTAGACCTTGTGGGAATTTTAGAAAGGACCCCTGAGTTATAAATAAAAGACGGGGGGGGGGGTCATCTGCCTCTGGGTACACCCCTTCATAAAGAGTGAATGAGGAAAAAATTACAAAGCCGCTCCTTAAAAAAAAAAAAAACACGGGGGGGGGGGGGGTCATCTGCATCTGGGTACACCCCTTCATAAAGTGTGAATGAGGAAGGAGTAGTTGAACCCTGTAGTGTATTTTGGTTTGGGGCTGCCCGAGGCAAGATGAAACTTGGGCACCCCCCAATCTAAATTTGCCCCACCATTTCCTGTTTAAGACTTTTGGTGTAACCTGTCAGTTGCATGATACATTGTACATGCTGGATACAGCTTTTGACAGGTTGCGCTATCACGTGGGCTGTGCGGGGTCTCAGTTGGGCTGTGAAGGGTCTCTGGTGGGCTCTGCAGGGTTGCATGGGTTTCTGGAGAAAGAAGTCAATAGGAGTCTTTTAATTCTTCAATAAATGGGGCAAACTATTAAGCAATTGGCTTTGATTTAAATATGTGGAATGAATAGAACTGTTTTAACACATGATTTCAAATTACATATGTATTGCTCCCGAAGGAGCCGCTAGATATAACAGGAGCTTCTGTCTCACCTCTGTGATTAACCACTTGGAATGGATCCAGAGCACCCCAGCACACCTTGTGGGATTTTGTAAAAGCTTTACTTGACAAATAATGCACTAATTCAATAGGCACATAAGGATGAGGAACAATAACAAATAAACGTGCATATAATGGAGTCACTTTAGGTATTCAGACACCGCAGCTATCTAAATATAACTGCAAACAATACTATACTAACTAATGCAGTTCTGTCAGCTGATGGCAAGCTATGAGTATCAAGTATTAGTCCCAATAGACCCGGGTATCTAACCTACTGTCCAATGGTACTTGTTTAGGCTTGCCAATGGTGGGGCCCAAGGTGCAGTTTGCAGAATGAATGGCTCTCACCACTCCTGCAGTTTGAAATGTGGTTTCCACACTGGTTGACAAAAGGGGGTGCCCCCCCCCCCTCTCCAGCCAACTAGTCCCAGGCTTCAGCGGTCAGGGTGTAGAGATGGCAGGTTTCTGTCCCCAGTAGCAGCCATGCGGTCTTCACAGGATTCGATTAGTTGTAGGAAGGTGGCGTCTCTTCTGATGCAGCAGTCACAGGATCAGCTTATTTATTCTGACAGCGGCTTCTCTCTATGGTGTATCAGCCAGTTCCTTCACTGAGGAAGAATCAGAGCTCTCTAAGTGGAAGAATAGGCAGTCTCTTCAACTTAAATCATAACAATTACATTTACCCACCCTGAACTGCATGGGTCAATTGCTCATTTGGATGGGGGGAAAGGAATACATACACAAACTTACCGTATCCCTCATTCCTCTAGCAGCTGGTGGTCTCCTACACAGTCTGATGTCCCAGAATATAAGTAGGCCCCCGCCGGCCTCATGTATAATGCAGAAATGCTGGCCCTGCATTGTATGTGATGACATCAGACAACTACAACCAGCCAGGAAGCAAAGTTAAGCAGCTTTGGAGGGCTGGTTGCATGAATAGGAGGAATCCTGCGGGAGTGACAATAAGTAATTTGTATTTTATACAAGAATTTAACCATGCAGTGAGGTGTACCTCAATGCATGGGTAAGTGTAACAAGGTATGGGCTTTAATGTAAGTATTTGTATATTAGCAACTAGAGGGAGCTAAGGGAAATTAAACCACATGACATAGAAATTGCCAAGAAGGAAGCTGAGCATGCATATGTAAAATATAAATTTTCCCATACATACAGTACATATAAAATGACTAATTATAAATAGGAGCAGGTTTTTTTTTTTACATTAAAGACCAACTTAAGTCAATTTAAGAGTTTGTAAAATCATTCAGGGTGCAGAAAAACATGAAATGCTCTTCAATTAAAATTGTTTGGTTTTGTAAAGCAGCACCAGCATGTATAAAACAGCCTGTCTTTTTCCAGTAGTCTGAAGATAAGACTACTGGAACAGAAAAAGCACATTGCTTAGCCAGACATACAGCTCTGCAATCAACAGGGAGCGTGAACTGTGCATGTTTATCTTAAAAGAGAAAACATTGCAAATACTACAAAATACCAACACAGGTATTTATTGTTACCAGATATGAGACTACACAAATAAATAGTTTATTGTGAACATACAACATAAATAGTGTAATAAATACAGCAAACCCAAAAGCAAACCAGTGTTGCAAACAAGCAAGGTAGAATACTAGCTGCCAAACTAATTATTAACAACAATAATAGCAGGGGAACAGATAGAAAGGAAGAGTAGCAAGCGGGACCAGGTGGAAAGGCAGGATGGTGAGAAGATGCAGCTAGCAGGATCAGGGAATCACAGGTCCAGGTAATGCAGGCTCAAGGGTATAGCACTAAGGCCAGGAACATAAAGCAGAAGGATGGAATACATTGCATCCCAGCAACCAGTAAACGCAGCTGGCCTTTGGGAGACACCCACTGGTGGACATCGGGATTGTACCATCCCTGTCTATGAATTATAGTGCCATCAGCAGGTGCTGAGGCTGTGCTGTATCTTTCTTGCAGAAAAATAAATCAGTCCACTAAAGAAAAAAAACAACTGTTTAAGCCAAAAGAGCACTATGAAAGAAAACACAAAATATATCAAATACAAACAAATATCCCCCAAAAATAAATGAAAATTGCAAAATACCACCCCTGAAACAAAACCCATGCTTTTAGCAGGAAAAAAATGGATGCTGGATAGGGCAGCTGCTAAAAATAAATCAACCATAAGTGGGGTTGATTTACTAATAGCAAATAGGCTTAGCGGATGTGGTGAAATTTCACTTTTGAAAGAATACCCAATCATGGTCAAAGAACAACAAAAAACAGCATTTTGCTTGCACATTCTCCTTTATTTAAACAGTTTATTTAGTTAAACAGCTTATTCAGAACTACCAATAAGTGGCAAAACTATGCAAAACTATAACCATAATCGTCCATGTATGATCACCCATTAGTTGTATTTGTATCCCTTAAAGGAACAGCCAAATCTTCTAAAGACTGTCTCCCAAACATCAGACTGAATACAAAGATTCAATCATTTATGGCCCGTCTAAAAAATATAAAATTAAGCACATCCTTCTTGGACATTTTATGTAATATTTTACTCCAGTCTACCACTGTTTGCTGGGTTTTTGAAGCCTACTTAAAGAACTACACAGAAAGCTACAGATGTGTACACACTTTTAAAACCGTAACATGCTGTGCCAGTAGTCTTAGAAATAATTGAATTAGCTGCAAAAAGCTTTATTTCAAGGCTGTACATCAAATAAAGTAAAGAGTCTGCTAAAAAGAAAACATTGAAGTCATGATGACATTTTTTAAGTAAAACCATTTACTTAATAACTCTGGCCCACCAAAATAAATTCCAGCTTATTACGGAGTGAAGTCTTTAAATAATTAGAAAAATTCTTCTTACATTTGAGTGAACCCCCTCTATGCCATTATGTTTAATATATTTTCAAGAAACCTTCAATTCCTCAAATGTTAATCAAAAACTATATCCAATTAACCTGATGCCTTGTGTATTATGATGTCCATGTAATTAAATTATGTTAGACCATTATTAGAGTCAATGTTAAAGTGACTCTAAACTGAGGAGTTAAACCTTAAAAATACATTCAAGTACCTTAACTATTAACAAAAATGTAGCTTATTTCTACATTACTCGGCTGTAGATACTCAGATACATCTCTGAATTGGTGCTGACACTGTCCTTCCTTCTGGAGGGGATATTACCTTTGTTTCCCATGGTCCCTGTGTGAGAAAGTGTTTCTCTCCCGTGCCTTCCCTAGAGCATGTTGGCAGGTGACTAGCTTTTATATTTGTAACTTGAGGCCCTACCTGCTTTGATATAAACTGAATGGATAGGTTGACCTTCACACTACATAGATTTCCATAAATCTAATGGAGAATTTTTATAGGTTATACAATAGGTTTTTTCAATGTATGGCTTTTTTTAATTATACAAGCACACATCTCTACAAAGTTAGCAAATACAAAGCAAACATACTTTTCACCACAATAGAACATATATAATTAGGACAACCTTTGTCTTACAATCACATTAATGCTTGAAAACATGTTATTGAATGATAATTCCTCTGCACAGAAAAACATCCAGCCTCCTGATGTGCATATACAATATAGCATTGTTTTATAAAATGTATCGAAAAGCAAAATATAAAGCAAGAATAATACAGAGAATATTATTTTTTTTTCTATGTTCCATATAATTTCTGTATGAGCAGGTAGAGGATATAGAATGCATGGTAGAAATTATGACCTGGATATGTTGGTTTATATTGTCTGCAAGAACTTTTGACTTGCTGACTGTAGATTTATATTTCAGTCACATAAAGGAAAAAAGTTGTCATTCTGAAAATAAATTGCCTGTTTAGCATTCATGTCTGCACTCTCAGGTTCTGACGCACTGACCTAAACTGAAAGGCCAAAAACATTTCCAGCTAGCAAAATATAAATGCTTTTGTTTCAAATGTCTGCGTAAAATGTCTTCTGTCTGATAAATTGCTCAGAATTGGTTGACAGCCGCCAGACAGACAATAGAAGAATGATACAGGTACATATCTCTGGAAACAAAATCAACCAAAAAGGCCATGCATGTTAAAGAGATATTATTACCCCTAAAAGAAAGGGTTGACATTTTTATATAAGTAGTGATGTAGGTGCTCTCATACATCTGTTGTTAATAAGGAAATGTATTTTACTTACAATGCATACCTTAGTACATGATTGGATTTTCAGAGTAATAATAATGTTATATAGATTTTGACCTGAAAAAAAATGTAAATTGTCCTCCTTTTGTGGGTTCTGCACAATATAGTAACCATTATTGACAACTGTTCATTCAACACTGACTCCTCATCCAACTACTTACTGTGATTAGCGGAAACTGCACTCACCTGCTGTAAAAGGATTTTAACATTAAGGGACCATTCATACTAATGTGCTGCATGCATGTTATGTGTGTTGCTGTGTTGCAGTGGCCTTTATTGTGAATGGCACCCCAACACACCTAAAAATGGATGCACAAGCAATGAACCGCAACACAGTACAACACACTGTGTACTGTGCATTGCTCTGTGAGAAAATGCAGCCAGCCCTATTTTGAAATGTGTTGTGGTGTGTTTCAGCCCATTTATGAGGGGGTGGGGTGCAGTTTGCATGGGTTCTCAGACACACAACCTACTATTATGTATATATTGGAGATGTTTGCCCTGACTGGAGCTCTTCTTAAAAGTAACTCTGTCACAAACTTAAAATAATAGGTTTTCCTGAAAATAATATTTATGTACCTCTCCTGCTTCCCACACCACCAGATAAACCACCAAGACCCTGAAGGACATAGGGGATCAATACTCCTGGAAGTGTCAGGTTCTGAAGTAACTCAGGTTGAACTCATACACACACACACACGGGTTATTCACAAAAGGGTGAAGAGTTTGGAGAAGTCAGGAGAAGTGAACAATCTAGGCCAACATAGCTGATTTGGAAAACTTCTCCAATTCAGCTCACTTTCCAGTTCAGCTATGTTGTCCTAGATTGTTCACTTCTGCTGTCTTCTCCAAACTCTTCACCCTTTTATGAATAACCCTGACACACACACACTAGAAGTTCACGCAAATAACTTTCATAAATCAATTTGCACATGCAGTACATTTGCAATGGTTGAAAGGATCATGGTGTTTCATCAAGAGGTAACCCATTTTTGACAGTTATGGACAATCAGTGCATCTCCCCCCCCCCAGCTCTACACCCCTCCCCCGTACCTTATTTCTAATAAATCAAAGTAAACATACCAGAGATCCAGCTGCCTTCTTCAAGCTCATGAGACAAGCCCGGTCTCTTTTCATTACAAAATAGTTAAAGGGCTCTTGTCCATTCATTCTTGGGGCAAAGCTTGTCTATTCCATTTTGAGGCCACTTTTTGCCATGTTGCCTTTTAAATGGTAAAAAATATCAGGAGAGCCTACAAACTCCATTCAAGCAGTGTAGTTGATAAGAGCTGAGTGAAGAACTCTAACACTGTATGGCAAAAAAATGCAAACAACTTATCCACCAACCAGTTCACTTAGCTGCTCTTCAAATGACCATTATGCTAAAGCTGCAGTATCCATTTCAGTCAACACTTTAAGGGCCTGAGTTGATGGACTTTGGGCTTGTGCCAATGACATCAGTTTGGCATCAGTTTTAGATGCCTCTGAGATCATTAAGAATTACCTGACAGGTGCCTTAAATCTGCAGTTGACTTCCTTCTGTCCTCCTTTTGCCCTGCTTTAAGCGGGTTTTGTATTCTAATAGGCTTGTATGGGAAAGCAGAACCCGTTTGAAGTGAACAAAAATCTGTTGGTATATGCCCTTGCATGTATAGGGTAAGTGTCATCTTTCCTATGGCAAAAGGGAGAAAATTGTTATAAGCCACTAAAACCTAATGCAAGCACCTATGTCACTCACACGTCCCTTTTTTTAATAGAAAAAGGGCAATGATAAACATTATTGAAAATCAGTCCAACTATTGCCAATGCACATTCACTGGGGTGTAAATATGAAAAGAATGTTCTGACTGTAATGTACATTAGGGGCAAATTAGTCAGTTTTCTTTCCTACAGGCTTTTAAATAAATCCTGGTTTGTTTCCACCCAAATGATTGCCCTAATGAACTGTAAGTAGAAAAGGCTATTTTCTATTTTTACAAGTGAATACTGACATCAGATTACAGAGCTAAACCATATTTAATTTTGCAGTTTGTGATGGATACTACAAAAGGATGGCATTTTTGGCATTGGTTGACAAATATTGGCATTAGCTTACTTATACAATTTACATACTGATGCAATCAGCAGTGCCAACAAATGTAGTATCATGTGTATATTTTTTGTCACTATTAACCATTATAAACTATTAACTATTAGGCATTACCTATTAACTATTAGATATTATACTTATGTGGAACTTATTTAGCTCTTAGTTTTGGGGATGATTGCTTTGTTGCTTATAAAAAGAATCTCATGAAAATATTGGTTAAAATGGTTAAAACCTAAGAGGTTTGCAGCCCTCACTATCACACCCAGATAGCCAGGCATCGATGCTGCTCACAGACATTCTTTCCTTCGCCGAAGCTCAGAACTGTCAGAGCTCCGGCCAAAGGAAGCCGGAACTGACAGGAGCTGCTCTGCGGTCTGCATCTGACACAGACACAGATGCAGACCGTGGAGCTTCTCCTGCAAGTCAGGTACGCGGTCTGCGACCGTGTACCTGACATGTCAGCTGGCTGTGGGCCCAAATTTCCACTCGCCCTCACCTTATTTTTACTCGCCAAATGCGAGCAGGCGAGTGGAAATTTTAAGCCCTGGGTTAAATATTATAAGTTTTAATCCTAGAAAAAAAAATCATTATACAGGAACAGTATAATGGCAAATTGTTTTCATATAATGTACTTACTGTAATTTTTTTTCCTCGTTCTGCATCATGCTAGCACACAGCGGGTCAGCTCCACCCCTCAACAACCCCTATCTCGATCAATAAATTTAAGTGATCCCCTCCTGATCAGGTGTTTTGTAGACAGATGGTGAGTTAACAGACCCCCCATAGACAGTATCACAAAATTAAAGTTAGCGTGCACCCCCATACTGTCTATGGGGGTGAACTCTAACTTTAATTTTTCTGATAAAAACTGCCTCATCTCTCTCCTTTACATTGCAACTCTTTTTTGTCAGGGGTTCCTTACATGGAATAGGGGTTCCATTTCGTCGATCCATCAAGCCCTAGACCCCTCAGGTCTGTGTTCATTTAATCCGCTCCTGCGAGATCCAGCTCAGCGCATAGGTCAATGGCTCTATTTTTTCCAACTAAGGGATTTTTTATACTTCTCTGACTGGTAAGGCAATGCTTCATAGAGCCCAAACTTCATTTGAAACACTTTGTTCTTGCAAAGATGGCCCTTTACTTTCTATTTCGACTCTCTATGGCCTTCTCCTGACTTGCAAAAATGCAGGTTGTTCCTTATTATATGACTTAATGTGAAAGAGATCTGCAATGTACTTTTTCGGAGGAAGAGGTATCTAAGTTCTTTATTTTAACACATAAGCTTTCCATAGCCAGCAGATTGCAGGAAGATAATTTTATAACTTTAATATTTTATCCTGGTGGGATCGCTGTACTACTGGACTACATTGTATTTTTCCTCAGGTCCCTGAAATGTGTTGGCAATGTTTTGTTCCTCTGGGGACACTCTTACGTATCTGGTGGGAATGCCCTCTTGTTACTTCTTTTTGGGCTGTTATTTTTGATCTCTATGATTCCCTCTATGTTTCAATGGTTGACCGCTCTCCTAAAATGGCCCTTTTACCCAGGGGCGGACTGGGCCGGGGGCCAGGGTTGCAATTGCCCCCCGGGCCTCTCTGATGCCATCGCGAACGGCCGCTGCCACCATAGCCAATGCCATTCTGCAATGCTGTACAATGTATTGCTGAGTTAGTGGCAGAACTACCAGTGGCGCAGCAGTCATGCACGCGCACAGCCCTGACGAGGCATCCCTCCACTACCAGTGTGCTTTACATTTCCTAAACCGATAAATACATTCACACTACTGTTACATGGATGGCAAAAGTGGCAGACGGGCGGGGAGAAGGCGGGGGAAGAGGCAAAGCGGGAGGGGAGCCAAGTTGCTGCACCATGGGCCTCTGGGTTGTACTTGCCCCCTGGGCTAAAAGTTGCCAGTCAGTCCCTGCTTTTACCCATCCTTCCGGGTGCAGTCTCCTTGGCCAAAAAGAGTTTTCTCCACTTTTTTGTAATTGCTGCTAAGGCAGTAATTCTTCAACCGTGGAAAACTTCTAAACCCCCCTCATTTGAGGATGCAACATTTGAGACAAATGGAGGAATTTTGCCAATTTACACGATCGTCATTCTCAGTTTTAGGATGTCTGGAATCTCTGGATACATTGTGTTATTAATATTCAAAATAGCCCATCTCCTCCTTCTGCTAACTGAACTGGAGTTTGTTGGGGTTTGTTGTTCATGAGAGTCTTTGCTATACAGCTATAGACTATACTTTGCTTGACCGAGTACCCCTGCTTTCCCTTTTTTCTTTTTTCCTCTCTTCCTTTAGACCTCTCTATTTTTTCACTTTTTCTTTTCTTTTTTTACTTTAGTGTTTCTCTTCTTCCTTCTTGCTTTTTTTCCCTTCCCCTAGCTTCTTAGCTCCATTATATACAACTTGCTCATATAAACTTTTACTATTGTTCCCAGTACTTGCTGACTCATCGGGGGATTAGTCTTTGAGAGAGTTGGGGGATCTTATGTCCATAGGAAAAGGACTTGATTAATGCTTGTGCTTTGTATTTGTAATGTGTTACTTTTGAAAATGAATAGAAATAGAAAGGAAAAAAAACAAAAAACTGCCTTTTCTCTGTAAGGTTGTGGTTTTGAGGTGGTTTTGTGCTCTATGTTTTCACATCTTATTAAGATTTTATACAACACAGTGTGGTACTGCAAAAAAAGAACATCACAAGCTGTACTATCGAATTGTTTAGTCGCTGTTTGGTAGTTGGCATTAGCTTGAGGGCTTTGGCTTGATTTTTTGGGGAAAAGTAAACTTTCCTACAGCTTTTAAATCTGATATGGCTGCTGCTTCCACCACACAATTTTGGCCCATTACTGCTACACAAAAAAAATAATCAGATATCGCAACCAAAACTATCTAAAAAGCCGCTAGTTGAAATGAACCAGATTGGATGCTGCTGCTGAATCCAGCAGTAATAGAATGGTATAGAAAAATTAATTACACATGGAAAATATGTGATGCTACAATAGTGAGGTTATCCATGACAATTGCACTATTTCCTAACACTGCATACAGCTTGAAGGCAGGTATTAGAAAAGAATGGTGTTTTTAGGACCTTCTCCCTGCTGCATAGTAATTTATACATTTATTTTTGCATTGGTACATGTAACCATGGCAGTGCCCAGCTCCCCTTGCCCTATTAGTCTTTCAAATGGGCAGAATCGATTTTCAAGATTCACCACACATTGACTTCAAAGAGGTTCAGATTAAAGTTAGCAATTTCTAAAATTTACGATAGGTTTGACAAACAGCGTGCATATCGAACCCAGGCTGATTTCTCATCCAGACTGATGATACAGGTACACAGGGACTCTTATACACATGCACGAACAACAAACAAACATACACACACACGCACAGGTTGAACTTGATGGAATTGTGTCTTTTTTCAAACTCAAATACTATGTAACTATGATATATATATATATTTCTGTATTCTGCCCATATATGGCGTAGCTTTCAGCTAAAGTAGGTTATTTTAGGCCTAACTGCCTAAACCACGCCATACATAGTAAAACAAGGTGATCTATTGGCTACATGTCTGCAGTTTAAAGATATTCTATATAAGCAGTATACGTTATATAAGAGATTGGCTATATACAGTTCAGCGTTCAACACTATAATTCCCTCCATACTCACCACCAAGCTGAAACACCTGGGTCTCAGCCCATCTATGTGTCGGTGGATCTCCAACTTTCTTACTGGCAGACCACAAGCAGTAAGGATGGGCAGGCATGTCTCAGCCTCCCTCACCCTCAGCACTGGAGCCCCTCAGGGTTGTGTTTTGAGCCCCCTGCTGTACTCACTGTACACATATGACTGTATGATGATACCGTTGTGGTCGGACTGATTACCGGCAACAATGAGACGGCCTACCTGGAGGAGATTAGGAATCTGGAGAACTGATGCCAGAGGAACAACCTCCTCCTCAATGTCAGCAAGACAAAGGAGTTGATAGTGGACTTCAGTAAAAAGCAGGAGAGGAACTACCAGATCCCCATGATCAACGAGAGCCCAGTGGAGAGGGTGGATAGCTTCAGATACCTCGGTGTACACATCACGCAGGGCCTGTCATGGTCCTGTCACATCAACACCGTGGTGAAAAAGGCTCGGCAGCCTCTCTTCCATCTTAGATGCTTGAGAGACTTCAGACTGCCCGCTAGGGTGCTTAGGAATTTTTACTCCTGCACCATAGAGAGCATCCTGACGGGAAACACCACAACCTCTCAACCAGATCTCTATATAGACATGCACTTTACTGCCTGAATAGACTAATGTTCTTACACTCACATTTACTGCACATCTGCACTTTAAAAGAATGGTCAATACACTGCTGGTCATCATCTTAATCCATTCACCCCGTATTGCTGCTGTTTGCACCCGCACAATTTACACTTCTTACTGTATTTGAGTTGGCATTTTTAGTCTAATTTAATTTTTAATATTTAATTTTTAATAATTATATTCTATTTTGTCAATGTAAATTTGAAATTTTTTATATGTATATTTTATATTAATATTTGATTTCTCCCCTTGCCTGTTTACTCCTCCCCCTCTTTTTTGCAGTCGTGTAAGCATTTAACTGCATGTCATACTTGTACGATTATGTATGTGACAAATAAATCTGAATTGAATTGAATTGAATATCTCAATGCCATAGAAAAAACATGAAGAATTGAGTTCAGTTCTATAAAATACTATACAAATGCTAAGAGATGAAAGTTGTTTTCCAGTCTTTTGCAGTTTCTGTGAAAAATAGACAGTAATTACTGTCTTAAAATGTAGGTAGTGCTGAATTTCAATAGTGAGTTATTTTATAAATTGGTTTGTAGTGCTACTGCCCAGCCAATCTGGACATAAATACACAATGAGGATTTACCGCTGTGCGGCTTTTGCCTGCCAGGGATCTACCATTCATATAAATTTGGCTTCTTTCTACAACTGATACTTAGAGTCAGTGAAATAAAAGAAGCCTTCCTGCACATTTTCTTCCATACAAAAAGGTGGAAATATTTTTTTTTCTTTTATCTCTGTCAATAACATTTCTGAGTGCTGATATTTTAAGCTTTGAAGTGCAGCAGGTCAAATAAAATACTGAAATCAATACTTTGAAGGTAAAAAGATTACAGCTCAGTTTAGATTGCAGAGAATGAACACAGAGCTGTGCACTGGGAAATAAGTTAATCACCTTAATTGTACTATATATACACTACACTGAATTGCCTGATATTTTTAGTACAAAGTGAAGCCTACTGTTCATAATATATCATATGAAAGAGCTTGTATCCATATATCTGCAGAACAAAATTATGAGGGAGTGGTGTTCATAAAATTAGAATAAACCTAGAGATTTTATAGTATAAAATGTGATTTTGCGGCTCGTTTTCTTAATATTCCCTTGCAGCTTCCACCAAAAGATTCACTAATTAAAGCTAGGAAATAAACACCCTTATTCACTAGCTTTTCTTAGCGAATCTTTTGGTGGAATTAAATACAATACAATTAAATACAGTTAAAATAGATCATTGAGGTAAGGACTAAGAGCAAAACTACTCTAAAGGTGGACATACAATGTACGATTTTTGTTTGTAAATCGTACACAAACCATCTTTCGAACAAAAGGAGGAGGTTCAGGTAGACTGCTCGTTATGGATTATTAAACATCTTAAGAGAGCTCTTATTTTAGAATGTGTAATGAAGCAGATGACGGAGAGACAGAAAAGCCAACACCTGCAGTTGGGAGAGTGCAGGCAGGTGATCTGCAGTGGAGCACTGGATTATTTGCTTGAACACTGAACAACTGGCCCACTGTTGTTTAGATTTACTTGAAGGACTAAAGTCTATTTTGTAAATGACACCCTCAAAAATGCAGTTCCAAACTAAACTAGCAGGTGGCACTGCACCTATGATATAGAAATGCAACTCTATTAAAAGCAGGAGTGTGTGGAGTCCTAGGCAGTGGTATGAGTTTGAAAAAAAAAAAACAGAAGTTCTGTTTAATTAACTTGCTGTAAAAGATAAGTAGGTAGGACAAAAAACAAGAAAAATATAATATTCTGCTTTGGAAAGCTATGGAGAATGACAAACCTCAGAGTAATATATATTCTAGAAACTGAATGAATGCATGCTGGCATTACAGGCCTTCACTACAGTTTTCAAAGAGTAGAACATCTTAACTCAATAAAGCATGGCTAGGTTCACTTTGAGTACCCAATCATGTGATGATTGAAATAAATAAACAGGAATTTGCTTTTCACATGACTGGATAATTTAAGTGAATCTTCATTCAATTAAAGTTTCTCAACTCCCTAAGTCAATTAGCCTCAATACCTCAAATATACCCAACTGAACCAGTAGGTGCCACTACAATTATATTGCAGGCATAGCATGTGTTGGCTGCATTGCGGTAGGGCAGCCCTTTTATTTTAATAGACTGCCTATTGCTTCTAAATCAGACTTACAGGGCCCTTTTTTAAATTGTATTGCACCACAATGCATGGTAATATGTAATGTGAGTGCACAAGCGATGGCTAGGTGCACGGGGGTACCATTAGGAATAAATGGCACTGCAGCGCACCTAACAGTGTCACACACAATCTTGTGGGCGCTTAAAACCAGCATTTTCCATGGAACAGAGCAGTGGGCAGATCCTACAAATTTTAACTTCTGTTAAAATGAATTAAATTGTTATCTCTATGTAAAACATTGTTACTATCTTTAATGGGGAAGAAAATGCACATACTGCTGAGTTTCCTGCTGAAAATAAATGGGGAAGGGGGTTTATTTTGCACAAAAAGGACAATCTTTAATAAGAGAAATAATGGGGATGCCATTGCTGAACTGGTGCTGGAAATGCTAGTTGACTGGCTACCTCTGGCTTCAATTTTGTGAAAGACAGTGAAGTCGATGTCAGAAGAGGTTAGTAATCATAGCATCCACATTTCCTTCGTACATTTTTCCTGATGGTTTGGCTGAAGTTTGTCTGCAAGGTCCACTTTGGGAAGGCAGAGAAGGAGGAGGTTGGGGTGCTTGCAGTGAGGAGGAAATTGGGAAGATGTCCAAGGGGGGAATTACACCCCTTCCAAACCCTGGGAGTTGTACATGGCTGGGGGAGATTGTTGAGGACAGTGTTGTCCTCAGTAAGGACTCAGGGTCCTCTGCTGCAGGCAATTTGTGGTGAATTGGGTCTTTTATACTTACATCCCTGAACAAGGACCCCATGGTTAGGGCGTCATGAAAGAGAGGGACCACTACTGGGTGGCCATCCTACTAGGTCTCCAATACCAGGGGAAAATACCACCATCTAAGAGGGGGCCCAAAATGTACTTTCACTTACTTTTAAGAGGTGATACATAAGAACCTCATTGCTGTATTTTCTGATGGTGACAGGATCCCCTCTGAGGACCAATGTGCTTCCAATCTTCTGATCCCTGAAAGGAGGAGTAGCAGGAAGGGCAGTTGCCTTAGCACCACTTTTCAGAGTTAAAAAAAAAAAACCCCAGACCTTGCAACATGCAGCACTCACAGGCAGTGCTTGAACCACATGATTGCTGAGAACATTGAGTTCATTGTTAATGCAGACACTCTCAAAAGTGAGGACCCCGTGGACTATGGATGTCCAGGTTGGACAACTGCTCAGTATGTGCTAAAACATCTAGCTTGTCCTGCAGTGAGTGTGTTGTCTACAAGGGCCTTCAGCACAGCAGGAGGTTTTGTTACAGAGCAATGCATCCTCCTGTCACCTGACAGCGTGGACTGACTAACTTTTAGTGAAATAAACCAGCCTTCAATTACCAATCTCTACAAAACCCTAGTTGCTGATGCTACAGAATAAACATTTAATTGTCATCCTTGTCCCTTTCCACTATAAAAATGATAACTACCCCCATTACCAGCTCCTGCCACCTATCGACAGCTGTACCTCAGCTGTCAAATTTCTAATGTTTGCTGCAAGAAAAATTATTCATTGTTGGACCTCAAGGTAAGTGTATTCTGATGCCCTGGCACTTGTGCTCTCCATAGCATGTAATTTAAAGGATTTATGTTTTTTCATATTGTCCTTCATTTTGCAAAAGGACCATCTCCCCTCTTTACGTTTTTAAAAACATGGAGAAGAGAGAACAGAAGCTAACGGTTAGCCGCAGCGGTAGTGTCCCATCCCTAGTCCCACAGGCGGCGCACCCACTTGACGACATTCAGTTCTGCTGTCTTCTGCAGCTTCCTCCGCCCACCTCAGCTGCCAGGCTGGGAGGAAGACTGCAGAGACACTGTTGGCCCAGCCAGAAGGTTATGCAGGGGTAAAATAAAGTTTTATCTGGGTACATGGAGGATCTCTGTACCACTTTTGAGCCCGGGTCTACACATTGTCATGTTTAATCTAATCTAATTAAACAATAATGTAATTTTGTATTATTTGTTTTAATCCATGTTCTTTTTGCATAGCCTTGACTTTTTGCCTCAGCTGTGAGTGTTCAGTGAATATGTTAACACAAATACACAAAAACAAATACACAAATACATTTTTAAAAAATTATATTAAATGCTGAAATAAAACAACTGACAAGTGAAGAATAATATATAACATATTAAAATGAGTCATATTACATTTGCCTGTAACATAATATGTTCCAGAAAGCTAGTACAAATGTTATATTTCTGCAATAACTAACAGTGCATTAAAACAATAAAATTGCAGTGCTTTGAAAAGCACATTTGCCATTTAACAATTGGAAAGCACGTGTAGTTTCTATTAGGTGCTCTTGATTCTATGAAATTGGTCTTTTGTACCTGATTTGGGGACATGTTGTAATCTATTTTCAAGGTTTGTAATGAATGGATTTCGTTAATTAGCCTTAGGCATGCACATATCTTGCATCTTTTTAATCTTGCCAACAGCTTCTGCATGCCCACTCATCAATCAAGAATTATACAACTGCAGATGTTGGAAACTGTGTTAAATCTCTTTTTAAAAAACAGCAACATTTCTGATAGTTCTGCCTGGGAATGTGACAGAAAAGTATATGCATTTAAAATATCCTAAGACTACCATGCATATTGTAATATCTGGAACTCAATTTAGGGGTCTATTCACGAAGCTGCCGAAGGATCTGGCCGTAGCTTCGGCCGATCCTCCGGCTAGCTTCGGCCCCAGGACCCCTTCGGTTCAGTAGAAGCGAAGGAGTGCTGTACGGGCTATTCACAATAGCCCGTACAGCTCCCGATCATGGCCAAGCGGCTCAGCCGAGCCGAACGCATATGCATCAGCTCGGCTGAGCCGTGCTGAAAGCCGAAGCTGACCGAGCGGCCGGCCAACGGCCTGCTTCTGACAGCTGGGCGGAGCCAGCCGTGATCTTACGGCTGGCTCCGGCCAAAGTGAATAGCCGAACAGTGTTCGGCTCACTTTACTTCAGATCGGTCATTCACTCGGCTGCCCTCGGCAGCTTCGTGAATAGACCCCTTAGTGTTTAACCCCTTTGTACCCAGAGGTCATTGAAGCCAGGATGCTCATGCCATATTTAGTAGCATCAGAATGAGTATATAACTATTATAACTTACCCAAAACTTAAATTTTTGCTTTTTAAAAAAAATAAAGACATATAGGGCTTTAATTTGAAACACTGTCTTAGTAAAAACCCTGCCCTTTTTTTAAACAGAGGTTGACAACTAGACAAAAATCATCATTTTATATTAATCTATTTTTATACTAGGGTCTATTCATAAAGGAGCCGAAGGATCCAGCCGTAGCTTCGGCTGATCCTTCAGCTCTCTTCGGCCGCAATAGCCTGAACAGCACTCGAAGGCAGGCGAGCGGGTGACAGCTGGGTGGAGCCAGCTGTGATCTTACGGCTGGCTCCTCCCAGTTGTAATGAGAGTTGTAATGATAGATCAGAGACGCTGAACTGTCATTAAACAATAACAACTCCGCCCAGTTGTTATTCATTGGCCGGGACCTGCTAAAATATTCTAGCAGGTGCAGGCCAATAGGAAACAGTTGGAGCGCAGCTAGATGCTACTGCTAGCGTCATGCAATTTTTTTTTCTTCTTTTTAAAAAATATCTTTATTGCCCAGCAGGAGTTTTGCTTCATGAATGGTGGAGTCTGTTATATTGTTTTTCATTCAGACCGCACCAACAAAAAAATTACAATAGTGTATGGCCAGCTTTAGACTGATATATCTCAAGACTTTTCTCAAAAGTTTTTTTGTTGTTGTTGCTGTTTTGAATAGAGTCAGGAATAGTTTAACTACCTGCTGTCCGGCCGTTGTAATTAAACAGCAGGACAGCGGCTTCTTGAATGCGGGTGGGCGTTTTTAAACATCCCATCCTGCTCGTGCCCGCCGCTAGGCGGTGGGCACGAGCAGGAATTCAGCCTACAATGGAAACAGCCAGCGGTGGCTGTTTACATACAAGCGTTCGGGCGTCTGTAGAGACGCCCGATCGCTTGTAATAAGCGTGCGGGTGTGCGCCCCCCTCCGCCGCAGCCAGCGATCCCGAGCTCCGCTGTTCCTGGTGCAAGTCGGAGCCCAGCACAGCAGCCAGAGATCAAACGGAGCTCAGTACACGAGCTCCGTTTGATCTCCTCTTCGGAATGCAGGCAGTGATGTGTATTACTTCACTTCCTGCATTCAGTGTCACTCTCCGGTACAGAAACCAGAGAGAAGCTGGTGAAGCAGGTCTCTGCTTCATCAGCTTCTCTGGGGGTCCCTAGGTGACATTAGGGGTCTTAAAGACCCCTGATGTCTCCATAAAGAGGACCTGTCACTGAAAATTGGCTATCACAAAGGGGGCTTGTTAGTCCCCTATGTGATAGCAATAAAGTTAAGTGAAAAAAAAATGTTTACAAGAATTAGTTAAAAAAAATATTAAAAAATTAAGAGTCACATATAAAGGTAATTAAAAAAATGTAATTTTTTTTTAAGTCCCCCGCCATCCACATAAACATGCAAACATGCGTCGAGTGCGCCTAAGTGCATCCATTACGCAGCACATGTTACTATCGCCGTGAACGTCGCAGTGAGAGCAATAATTCTCGGCCCATCAATCACTGATAACACTAAACTGATGAGCGTTAAAATGTTTTAAAGCGTCGCCTATGGCCAATTTTGGGAATGGTTGTTTTTGCGAGTTCGCGGACGTACACAATTTTAAAGCTTAACATGTTTGGTGTGTATTTACCCGACATGACCCCGGCGTTTATATTTTGCCAAAAATGTCGGCAATAATAACTGTTTTATAACATAACATAGGCGAAAAAAAATTTAACTAATTTTCGGTACTTTTTTCATTATATAGTAAAAAATAAAACCCCCAGCGGTGATTAAATACCACCAAAAGAAAGCTCCATCTGTCCCCAAAAAATGGTATAAAATCCATTTCAGTACAGCAGTGCATGACGGAATAAATGTCAGTCAAAGTACCGCAGCACTGAATACTGAAAAATGGCCTGGCCAGGAAGGGGGTGTAAACTGAAGGGGGGCTGTACTGAACACTTTTATTTGTCTTCCTTGTCTACTTGTTTGCCTGTAACAATGCTGAAAATCAAGTCTGATACAAGTGCTGGTTCTGAACAGGGGCAAAGACAGCAAAACAAACGTAACTCTTCCCTATGCTATCCAAAACTAAAAAAAAATAATTTTTGGTTGGAGTTACACCTAAAAAATGTACCTGTTCCAACTTCCATACAAATTCAACTTATGAACGAACCTACAGTCCCTATCTTGTTCGTAGCCCAGGGACTGCCTGTATAGTAAAACTTGCCAGTCCTTAAAGCAAATCTAAAGTCAACTTTTTTTTATATAGAGTAGAAAATGGTTATGACCTTGGTCAGTTTTTTTTTTCTTTACACATGTGCCCTGTAGACAAAACAGGAAGTGAGGTTAACTCTACAAAGTGAGATACATCTTCTACTAGTAGATATTGTGAAAAGTCGAATTAGATCATCCTATTATGCCATCAGAGACTTGACGAATTTCATTTGAAATTCTGTCTAGTTTTAACATTCGATTTTGAACATGAATGGAGTTTCTCCAACAAAATCTACATTCACTTTCATTTTGTTTGCTTCTATCTCACTCCTTTGATTGTTTTCATCAATGCGGTCGAAAATGATCATCAATTTGACCCCATTAACTGTTAGAAAATCAAATAAACGTTCTGACAACAATTTGTTTTCGAACAAAATTCTACTGGTGAAGAGGTTTTACCCCTTTCCCACTTTATCCAAAGCTACAGAAAGGGACACTTCCACTACATGTGTGATAACGGGCATTCACTGTACTGTATCCATGGAGGGGCAGTGTCATTACTCTAGACTGCTCTTCTTATTTGGACTACAAACTCCTCTTCCTCTCAATTGCAAAGGGAGTTGGAGTTTTGTCGTTCACAGACGACAGCTGGGAAGGCTAATAAGATTGTTTTTAGAACCCAGCTTAGTGCAGAGGAACAGAGGAAGATACACTGTAGACTGGATTTCTGTCAGGATCAGACGCTATTTCTTCCTTTACTTGCAAAAAATGTACTAGAATGCCTGGAAAAAGGAAACTGATGCATCTATCTAAGGACTGGTAAGCTGCAACATATTATATTTTTGTTCTAGGTTTTAGATATTCTTTAAAAGTTAGATTTTCTGTTGACTATGGGCACATTCATACGGTTGTGCTGCGGTAATGTGTCAGTGCTTTGCAGTGGCATTCATTTTCAATTTGAACACACATACACTACAGCATACTGTACTGCATGGTAATCAGAGGCGGCTCTAGAGTTTGCGAGGCCTTAGGCGAAACCTAAACATGAGGCCCCACTCAGGCCTGTGGGGTCTCACCGGGCTGTCGGGTTTAACCAGGATGGTGAGACCCCACAGAGCCCTGGTGAGACCCTACAGAGCCCTGGTTAAACCAGGGCTCTACCTCAGAGCCCTGGGGAGATCTCCACAGAGCTCTGGTACCTGGGCTCTGTGGGGTCTCACCAGGGCTCTGAGGGGGTCTCACTAGGGTAGCAAGGCTCTGTGGGGGTATCACCAGGGCTCTGTAGGTCTCACAAGGGCTTTGTGGGGGTCTCATCAGCCTGGTTAAACCTCACAGAGCCCTGGTGAGACCTCAAAGAGCCCACGAAGGACCCACTCCGCCCACCCAGCCAGAGATCCTCGTGCGGTGGATGGGAGGAGTAAGGTCTCTTCTCATTGGCTGGTGGGCAGAGCTCCAGAAGACAGTGGATGGACCGCACCGATGATCGAGGAAACGGATGAGCTCTCAGCCCTGTCGCTATCGCTCCTGTCAGTTTGACAGCGACAGGGCTGAGAGCTCACAACGTTACCTGGCTGCGAGCGAGGTGATGTGCCGTTCTGACAGGGCAAACTAGGCTGCCGCGAGGCCCTCGGGAGCGCGAGGCCTAAGGCGACCGCCTAATTTGCCTAATTAAAGAGCCGCCTCTGATGGTAATGCACTCACATGTATTAAGGTTGTAGCATTGCAACAAAAAAAGAAAAAGGTGCATGTCCATTTTTTTCGGATGTCCTGATGTGTTGCCAAAAACTAAACATTTCCAGCACACTCACCAGCGTGCCTACAGAAAAAAAGGACACTGCGTAACCACAAAGGTTAGAAACAGAGGTTTTAGTTGCACAACTTTTGCAAAGTATTTGGAAGCCACACTGCCTTGTCATGTAGGCAAAGATTTGAGGCAGCGAGTGGCTGAGATTTATTGTTTCATCACTTCAACAGCATCAGGCATCAAGAATTGTGAGGATTTACAATGTTAGATGTTGTGATCGATTCTGGATTTACATTGTTTGGTTTTGTTTTTTTGGAATAAAGAAAAATTGCCAACAACTGTGTTATTGTGTTTATTTACTATTGAATGTTTATTTGGTGAATGAGTAGGAGTAACATTTACAATCCCACACTGGTTTTTTTGGCATGTAGTCCCCCCTTAGAATTCCGGCTGTTTTTTTTTTCATTAATTGATTTCATAAAATTTGTTTTTTGTTTTTTTTAAAACCCATCCGAATGTCTGAAATGAAAAAGTGAAAATTTAGATTCTTTCCAAAAAAGAATAATGAGTGGATCCAAATATTACAACAATGAAAAATATTCGAATGGATCCAAAATGAAAACAAAACTAATTTTTAATGGGTTTACATGTCTATTACAAAAAGCAATACCACCTCATTTTACATTTGTCCTTCATACTTAATATATAGAACAGCATTCCTCAACTTTTTTTTTAGTCATGGCACCCTTTAAAAGTATGCAACATCTCATGGCACCCCAGTCAAAAATGTAAAATACGTAAGTGTACAAATGTAAAAAATTACACGCGGCCTCTTCAGAATCCATACCAGACCCTTGTCTATCTATCTGTCACATCAAGAGCCCCTCCTTTCACATCAGAGTCCCTTCCTCTCACACTAAGAACCCCCCTTTCACATCAGAAACCCCCCCTCCACATCATTAGCCCCTTTTATATCAGAGTCATCCTTGTCACATTAGAGTTCCCCTTCTCATTAGGAGCCCCCTTCATATCAGAGTTCCCCCTTCCCATCAGAGTCTTGAGTCCTTCCTTCACATCAGAGTTCTACCATCAGACCATCAGATTGGGAGCTGCAGCTGCGGCTGCATGGCAGAAAGTGGGAGGCAAAGTAAACTTGGATGAAGGTGAACGTCCATTCTGTTCTGAATGGATCCCACCCTCCCTGGATTAATGTAATTCATATACATGGTGCTGGTGGCTGGCATGCCTGAACCATGGAAAGGAATGATGCTGTGCAAAAATTGCGAGGCGCCCCTGAGGGTGCCAGAAGGCGCCCCAGGGTGCCACTGCACCCTTGTTGAGAAAGGCTGATATTGAATATTATGATACAAACTACATTTACTGGGAATATGTATAAATGTTTTATTCAAAATTTGAAAGTCACCTCTACAGGGAGATATAGAGGTGCTGAAAATCATAAGTAGTATAGAGGCTGACACAACACTGTCAAGTCAGTTAGAACGCCAGAGCTGCATACTTCTTCCAGGTCAGTGGCTCAGAATATATTAAAGCCATTGGAGCAGCGTGACAGCAAGGGAAGCAGCTTTTTAAGAAGGGAAGGTCTGCCTCCATATTCTCTCAGCCCACATTTGTAATGAAAAGAGTTTTCGTTGAATCGTTTCTTTATTACAAAGAAAATCTGTATTCTTATGAAAATCAATTGCTTGTCTAATTAAGTGAAAGTGAATCATATGAAAGTGTAATCGATGTGTATTAAATAGAAGGCGATGGAAGGAAGATCAGTATTGTAATTTGGAAGAGGTTTTGTTTGTCTGCCATTGATTTTTGTCTGACTGGTGCTGTGTTTATTGATGCTTTACACATCTTGACGTTATCCTTGCATGGCTTTTCCGTGATGCCCGCTCCTAAAAAGTAAAAGTGCTCAAAATTGCATTGAACTAAGTGGCCACTGTAACTGGATGTTCTAATTACGCAACACAATATTATAGTGGATGAACTTTTTTTTTTTTTTTCTTTAATCCTTTATTTATGACCACAAAGCCAATACAATGATATAGCAAGTTCAGTCATGTATCACTGAAAATACAGACAAAGATGTAAAATACACAGTCCACAAAGAAACAGAAATAACATGTACTAACTCAGAGGTACCCACAATGTTTGTGTTAAAGTGACATTAAACCCTCAGATTTTTTAACATAAACCAATACTGTAATGTGTGCCTTACTGTAATCCATGGTTGTTTCCCTTCTCTTTGCTGCTCTTCCTTTTAAATCTGTATCTGTTCTCTGTATCTCATGCTGGGCAGAACTTCTGTTTTGCAGCCGACTGCCTTGTCTCTGAAATGGATACATGGTGTCTGTGTGTAGGTTTGCAACCTGAGCCAGCACTACAGGAAGAGGCACTCAGCTGCAAAGGGAAGTTCTTCACTAGCATGAGAAGACATGAGGATTTAAAAGGAACAGCAGCAAAGAGAAGGGAAACAACCATGGATTACAGTAAGGCACACATTACATTACTGTTTTAAGTTAAAAAATCTGAGGGTTTAATGTCACTTTAAGATCTACTTTTCAAATGATGAGCTACATGAGATCTAGTGTCACCTTTTCACTTTACATAAGCTATTGAAGTGCACATCACACATCAATCGCTTATTGCTCGGCTTCAGGAGCCGAGCAATGACAGCCATGGGACCAAAAGTGATGTAATAAGTGTCGCTCCAGGTCCCATAGTGTGGGGAGGAGATCGATGAATGGAAGGTCGCCGATCTCCTCCCCAGCTTCCCACCAGCACCCAACATACCACTCCCGTGCCTGCAGGAGGGGCAGTGGAGCCCGGGAAACACAGCGGGGGTGTTGGGCTGGGGGTGCGGTCACTTTACTGGCCCGTAGAAGTGATCTGGCAACAGGCAGTCACCAGAATTGCTTCTACTGTAAAGCCGGCCGCCAGCTCTACAAATATGAACAGAGTCTGTTAACCCACTGTCTTGGGTTGTCAAGGGGTTAAATAAAGAGGGGGGGAGTGGACAAAGGGGATAACAGCAAAGCAAGGTGAGGAAGGCAAGTCCTTTCCATAGAAGGGAGGCCCGCCATTGTCATCAAAGCGTTGCTCAAGAATGTTATGAACACAATATAAGGTCTAACATCAAGTAGAACTCATGGAAGTACTCAGAGCCTCTGAGGCTTATTCATCAGAAAACATAAAACTTCTCCATCAGAATCAGGTTTGCCCAAAGGAGTCAGTGGTACCATTCCGAGATGGGGTCAGATCCTCCATGTGCAAGATCTCATTGACCTTAGAGACCCAATGACACACCGTAGGGGAAGATTGTGGTTGGCAGCTGCTTAGGGTACAAGCTTTTGTTGGATCAATAGAGTTTTGTACAATATTTGTTTTTAAGGGTAATTAACTTCAGAAAGGCCCTCAGTAATCCTCTAGAGCAGGGGTAGGCAAACTCCAGCCGTGGAGAAATTACAAATCCCATTAAGCACTGCAAGACTCTGAAAGCCACTTGTATGACTCCCAGAAGCCGAAGCATGATGGGATTTCTAGCTTCACCACAGCTGGAGGGCTGGAGTCTACCTACCCCCTGCTCTAGTTGAATATTTGTGTGCAGACTTTGGGCCTATCTCTATAGAGCAGATGCAGGTGATAGAAGCATCTGGACCCTAAAGCGTCACCATTTAAACACCCAGTTGGATTGATATTTGTTAATAGAATGAAAAGTGAAAACACTGTGGAACTACTTCTGGATATTTTAGCTTTTTAGCTTCTCTGCCAGGTGTAGGAGGTAGTCATTTTTGGATTAAAGTAGAACTCTAAAATTATATATATATGATATTATGTCTGTCAATAGCAAAATACAGTAGTTGCTGTTTTTGTTTTTTAAGTACCCACTGTAACATACAGGTCTATTCACTAAGCTGCCGAGTGAACAACCGACCCCAAGTGAAGTGAGCCGAACACTGTTCAGCTATTCACTTCAAGCTGGTACGGCTGAAATCAGCCGTACATCGGCTGAAATCAGCCGTACATCGGCATGCTTCACATGGCTTAGGGTCGGCCGAACATGCTCAGCATGTTTCGGCCGATCTGAAGTGTAGAAGGAGTTCGACCCAGCCGATCCAACATCTGGATCGGCTAAGCCGAACCTCCAGCAGGCTACTCACTGCTGTTCGGCCTATTCTTATAGATGCCGAACAAGGGTGTCCAAGATGGCGACCGGAGCACACGTGTAGTAACTGTGCTCCGCCACATATTCTACTATCCTGCTTTTTTCAAGCCCCGTGGAGCGCTCGGGTAGACTGTGGACTGGAACCAGATTGAGCCCTGATCCGGGGGGTATGACCCCCCGGATCCGGGGGGTCATCTACGAGCCGCCCTACTACCCCTACGTCTCTGCCGGCCCGCGGACTGAAACAGCCACGCGCCAGGATGGCGGCCCAGCCGGAAGCCCCGGAGGAGGCCATGTCGGGGCCTACCCAATTCACAGCGCTGATGGCGGCGATCTCGGGGTGTCAGAGCGCGCTGATGGCCAAGATCGATCACCTGCAATCGGATGTCAGTCTGCTCCAGCGAGACTTGGACGGCTTTCGGGACCGGATGGCGGTGGTGGAAGGTAGAGTGGGTGAGGTGGAGGATGTCGTCGGGGCCCACACGGCGACTCTGCGCATCCTGCAGACTAAAGTTAAGGCACTGGAGTCCCGGGCGGTGGATGCGGAGAACCGGAACCGGCGCAGTAATCTCCGGGTGCTGGGTCTGCCGGAGGGTATGGAGGGACCGGACCCACTCACCTTTGCTGAGTCCCTAATCCGAACTCTGCTCCCTAAGGCCCAGCTTACAGCCTTCTTCGCAATCGAGCAGGCCCACCGCATGCCTTCTGTCCGAGGCCCCTCGGGAGCCCCCCCGCGCACTTTTATCTTCAAGCTCCTGAATTTTAGAGACCGTGATGCCATCCTGCGAGAGGCTAGAGTGATGGGAGAGCTCAAATACGAAAACAGCAAGCTCCTTATTTTCCCGGATTATTCAGTGGAGACCCAGAGGCAACGCAAGACTTTTGACTCTGCTAAGGCTGCCCTAAGAGCCAAGGGGATCAGATATAGCATGCTCTTCCCGGCGCGCTTGCGGGTGCAGGATGGGGAGGCTGCTCGCTTCTTTACTAATCCAGAGGAGGCCTGTAGATGGGTTGAACACCTGCCCAAGACCTGAGATTGCTAGCCCATATGCGGCCGCTGTCTTGGTTGCTATCAAGGGGGGAGGCAGATGGATCGTGGGACCCCTCTCCTGTATATTCCAGACCGAGAATGTCGAGTCCTATGGTTTTATTTTTTATGTTATTTATTATTATTCTTGATTTTGGACTGATACCTTCTTCTCGGTACCCCAGACCTCCGTTCTAATGGAATGTATAGTGTTACGGTGGGTATGCTCCTACACAGATTCCTGCCTAAAGTGCCTGAGCACTCCGCTGGACTGTTACATGATGGTCTGCCGTGTTGTAACTAAGACTGTACCCTCATAAAGCTTGAGTGTTTCCACGGGGCTCACCTTCTGCTGTTTAGAGGTGGGGCCCCTCCTGCAAGGACTGTTCATATAAGTTTCTAGTCACTAGTGTTGTGACATCCCCTACTGGCTAGTTGCCATGAAAGGTTTGGGTTCTAGGGCACTCGTTAGGGAGGGGGTGCGGGGGGGACTGGGATTTGGGGTTATGTGTTTCTCGTTACTGGATGGTATATGTGTCAGCTTAACTCTCGGATCAAGCGAGATCTTGGGTCTCTATATTCCGCCCCCGGCCTCGGTACAGATTTTGAACAAATTGCTGCCTCTCATAGCTAGTTTTGCCACCGAAGATGTTATTATACTGGGGGATTTCAATATGGTGCCCTCCCCCGCTGTGGATCGGATGGGGGGTGGGAACTCCCGAGGCTCCGAGATGTCTCCATCCTGCCCAGGGGAATATCGGACCATGCCCCGTTGCGGCTGTCTGTGGCTGTCTCCTCGGTTCCCTCTGATAGATTGTGGCGCCTATCTCGCTTCTGGATTTCGGACGAGAGGGTGGGGCCTCATATAGCTGCAGCCATTGATGACTTCTGGGGTCTTAATCGGGGGACGGCATCCCCGGCAATGGGGATTCCTCTAAGGCCTTCATTCGGGGACAATACCAGTATGTGATCAGGAAGACTAGGACGGAGCTACAGAGGCAACTAACTGAGGCCGAGGGGCTGGCGGGAGAGCTGGAACGTAGGTATGCGGACACTAAAGACCCCGAGCTCTACACGGAACTGCAGAGTGTACACAGAGACCTAAAGCTGACGCGTACGGACGCTGCTCACAGGTGCTTACTGTACCAGTCGCAGAGAATATTTGCGGAAGGTGAGCGGAACGGTAGACTGCTGGCCTGGTTGGTGCGGGAGGGGGGAGGAGCGTGTAGTGTCTCTAGGGTGCTGAACCCGGATGGGTCGGCCGTGACAGACCCTGGTAGCATTACTGCCCGCTTCGCCTCTCCTCGTGACCTCTCTACCTATCTGGACGACATTGATTTCCTGGTCCTCCCCCTGGACTCTCGTACAGCATTGGATACGCCCTTTACTACCAGGGAACTGGAGCTAGCGATCACCTCCCTAAAGACGGGCAAAACGCCGGGACCGGACGGGTTCCCGGTGGAATACTACAAGGCTCATGTAGAGGGGATTGTTCCCCACCTGATGCGGACCTATAAGGCAGCTTTTTATAGTGGTAGTGCCCAAACCCGGGAAGGACCCTGTGCAGTGTTCATCATATCGCCCAATATCCCTATTAAATGTGGATTTAAAGATCCTCACCCGTATGCTTGCCAATAGACTTAATGCTGTTATCTCCTTACTGATACATGGTGACCAAACAGGGTTCATGCCTGGGAGAGGGACAGATGTTAACTTAAGACGACTCTTTACTAACATGGATCGGCTGCGTAACACGGAGGGACAGGAGGCGATCGCCTCCCTTGACATAGAAAAGGCATTCGACTCTGTCGAATGGCCCTATCTTGTTGCGGTACTCCGGAAGTTTGGGTTTGGGGATCGCTTTGTCACCTGGATTCAGATGCTCTACTCCTCCCCCACCGCTAGGGTGCGCATTAATGACCTGCTGTCGGCTCCGTTTGGCCTGGGTCGGGGCACAAGACAGGGATGCCCTCTCTCGCCTGGACTTTATTTATTCCTCCCCAAATTCCTCTACTGCTTCCGTAACACCCCTGTCCAGATCCCTAACTCCTTTTTCCAGACTATGGAGGGCGTCATTTGCAACTTTGTTTGGGCAGGAAAGACTCCCCGGGTGTCCAGGAGAGCACTGCGACTCCCTCTGTCTGAGGGGGGGCCTGGGACTTCCCTGCTTTAAAACATACTATTGGGCGTCTGTCCTGGTGAGTGCCCACTGGTGGTTTGAGGGGGATCGTGATAACCCGGCAGTGACCCTAGAGGCGGCACTGATGGGATCTTATGCTGGCCTGAGCAACCTGGTGTATAGGGGCCCAAAGGCAGTCGGGACGGTCACGGGACCCATGCGCACTGTCTTGGGGGTGTGGGACAGGGTGAGGAGGGGACGGGTGCTGGAAGGCACTATTTCCCCGGAAACACCACTTTGGGGTAACCCGAGATTAGCTCATTTGCTCTCTGTCCCGGAGCCCCAGCTCTGGGCCAGGCGTGGGATAACAATGATTAAACACATTATGCCTGGGGGGATGTTGCTGGGATTTGAGGCTCTCCGAGCCACATATTCCTTGCCCCTGACTATGAGGTTCCGATACTTACAGCTGCAACACGCACATAGAGCCCAGTTCCCTGGTCCGATGAGGGTTGACTCGGAACGGATTGAGCGATTCCTTAGGTCAGAGGGGGTACAAAAGCCCTTGTCCTCCTTATATCTTCGGTTGACATGTCGGGGGGGACCCCAGTTGGTACCTCTCTACGAGAAATGGAAGGCAGACATACCTGCCCTGATCCCAGAGGATCTTTGGGAGGATTGTGTCCAGACTTACATTTCCACAGTGATCTCCCCCAGGGAGCGGTTTATCCAGCTTAAATTCCTACATAGGGCCTACTACACCCCGACTAGGCTGGCTAGAATATACCCCACTGCAGATGCGAGGTGTACTCGATGTGGAGGAGAGGAGGGCACCTTTTTACATATGGTGTGGTCGTGTAGTGAGCTCTGATCTTACTGGGATTCAGTGGTTTCTACGGTAAGCGCGGTGTCCGGACATCAGCTTGAAATGGACCCACTGATATTTCTACTGGGGTGTGGAGAGACACTGCAGGCTCCTAAGGCAATAAAGCTTCTTATATTCCATGTGGCTTTCTATGCCCGTAGGGAAATCATTCTGAGGTGGAAGCTGGCCTCCCCTCCTACGGTGGGACAATTGTTAGGCACGATTGATCGGATGCTTCCGATATACAGAATAACGTATATGAGCCGAAACTGTGTTCGCAAATTTGATCGGATCTGGGGGGATTGGGTGGCGGCAAGGGGTCTCACTCTGGAGGGCCCGGGTGGAGAGACCGTGCTCCCACCTGCATCGCCTGAGCGGTAGTCCGGGGGAGATGGATTGCGGCTTCGGGGGCTGGGGGGGGGGATAAAGGATGTGGTTGATCTGAGAGGAGATCCTGAGAACACCCCCCTGTCTCTGGAAGTACGCCTATTCCTGTGTTTGACCGTCGGACCTCTTACTCTCGTTTTCTTCCCCCCCGCTCATGTTTTTTCCCTTCCCCTTCTCTCCTTAGCCCTTTCCCGCCCTTCTGCTGCTGACCTAGTCTTTCTTTTCCTCCCCCTTTTCTACCTCTCCTCTTCTTGCCATCCTTTGCTGGATTGCTTCTTCCCCCCGCTCCTCTCTCCCCTCCTCTTACTCCTCTCCCTAACCCTATAGGGGCTCGTCCTCAGTGGTTTGGCTGAACCTGGGTTGATGGAGAACTGCAGCAGAGGGCGGGTACAATGCTAGTTCACTATTGGCTATTGCAAATTGAAATAGCCAATAGTAATGTAGCAATGCCTTTCAATGGGAATTTTTTATTTTTTTTTCTATTCTGACATCGCTCTGTGTCAGAATAAAGAAAAAAAAGACACCGCAGTGTTTCTCTCCTTGGCGGCCGGGAGTAAGAGACTCCCGGGGCGCCAGGGAGAGTTAGCTGTTTGGAGATCAGTGTCCCTGGTTAGCAGGTAACCAGAGACGCTAATCTCTCTGCAAGTGGCCGGAGCCAGCCGTAAGATCACGACTGGCTCCGCCCAGCTGTCAGAAGAAGCTGCTCGGCCAGCTTCGGCTTTCAGCACAGCTCAGCCGAGCCGATGCATATGCGTTCGGCTCGACTGAACCGCTCTGCCACATTCGGGAGTGAATAGGAGTGAATAGCTCGTACAGCACCCCTTCGGTTCTACTGAACCGAAGGGTGTCCTGGGGCCGAAGCTAGCCGAAGGATCGGCCTAAGCTACGGCTAGATCCTTCGGCATCTTCGTTAATAGACCCCATAGTTTTATTACCTGCTGATCATGCAAGTAGATCCTTTATTTTTCCACTTTTTGTAACAGGTCAAGCTGTCCAGCCAACAGGGTAGTGGCAGGGTTGGGAAATCTACTACAATGCAATATTACAACATCAGCTTTTATTCATGATTTGTTGCTGTAATTGCTTAAAAATGTTAGCTGGAATTGGACTTGAATTTGTTATCTCTTATTTAAACTACATGTCCATCTAATACTACCCTGTCGAGAGGGTGACAACAGTGCTGTGCGATTTCAATGGAGAAGGAAGAGTGTTGTCATCCTACTACAGAAAGTGGAAAAATAATCAATCTGGCCGGCAGGATCAACAGGCAATAAAACTATGTTACAGAAGAACAAATGTTCTGGGTAAAAGCGATAAAGCATGTCTAAACCCAAAAGCTGGGGAGTTATGTTTGCCATCATTAACCCTGTCTGGAACCTTCAAAATGCTTCCAGCCCAATTCCAGATGGCCTAAAGGCACACACGAAAATATAACCCCTACTATAGAACTCAAAGTTCTAGCTCTGTGTTATAATCAGTTTTCACTGGGCCCAGTTATCAGAGGCTACTTACATTTACCAGGTGATATTTCAAAGCAAGGAGTTACCCTTAAATGGAAGTTGGTGCCAGCAATTGAGGATCAGAGTGAAAAAGAAGGGACAGAAAAAAAATAGCAGCACATTTAAAGATGATGTAAGCCTGACCGTGAGCATCGAACATATTCAGAATGAATTTATTATCAATTTAAAGAGGAATTCCAGGATTTTCAAAAGTTAGACCTGATGATAGCGGGGCTTATATTGCCAGAGCCAAGGGGCAAAGAGGCTGAGGGGATTGGTCTAGTAGCCAGGGGGGGGATCAAGGTTCAGGTAATTATATTTGTTTTACCTGTGCCCCTAGACCAAAATGAACAGTTAGCCCTTGCAGTGCAGGAGTAGCCCACTGCAAGGGTTAACTTTTGAACATCTTGGCGTTCCTCTTTAGGCTTGCTTCTGGTTTAATTCTGATGTGTTGGTGTGATTTATGTCATAGTAAACATCTGGTGAGAGACATGCGATTCTGCTCGGACTCTGTAATCTTGAGTCTTCACACTCAATCACAGAAGAGCCATGAGTTTCTACTGCTGTCATGCCATGTGACAGCGCAGTTAGAATTAGTGGCATTCCTGAGATTGCTTCAGGCTTCAACTTGGTTATATAAGCTAGAACAAGACCAGAGACTGGCAACAAAAATTGTAAAATGTCTGAAAGCAGGGCTCAACATTTCAAGTCCTGAGCTACTAGCCAGGCCTTAAGAGTTACTTGCCACCAGTTGGTTTTCCAAAAATGCAGAATAGCACCAGCTATAGAGGACTACAACTCTCAGCAACACTTTATACAGAAATGCAGAAGGGTAACGGCTATAGAGGACTACAACTCTCATCAACAACTCTCATCAACACTTTATATAGAAATGAAGAATGGTAACAGCTATAGAGGACTACAACTCTCAGCAACACTTTATATAGAAATGCAGAATGGTAACTGAATGGTTTCTGATTACTTCCTGAATGATAGAGTCGACCTGTGACAGCTTTTTTGTCACAGTTCGGCTCTAACTTTGAGGATGAGAGGAAATCATGATCAGTCATATTTTCAATATCAATGCCAAAATTCCCTGATTTCTGCCAGGGTATGCAAACTTTTGAGCACAATTGTAAATGCAACCTGCCAAGAAATGCCCACTGCTGCAGACTGACATCCTCCTATCAAGGCATTTTTTCATATTTGCATAACTTCGTCCAAGAGCCAGCCCAATGCTTGTATCCGGGCTGAAGGCTCTTGAAAAGAGTGCAGTGGCAGGTTGCTGGTCCCTTCCAACAGTCATGGCATGCCTTCATTGCACAGAGAAGCACAGATACCCAGCATGAGAAGGTATGTAATGAAAACAGAAGGGTTTTATTTACAAATGCCATTAGCTTGTTGATAAGGGAGGAAAGGAGGAACCAGGCAAGGCAAAATTTCATTAGCCGGTCGATGACGGAAAAAAGGAGGAATTAGGAATGGCAAAATATAAACAAATTAAATTTTAGTTTTAAAGTGAATCTTTCCATTCCCCAAGCAAATAAACATTGTAGTACCTTTGTGATCTGCCGTACATCTTCTTTTGCAAAAATGTACAGCCTAAAATAAGTTGTTAGTGATAATCAAATTTTGACTTTTTAGAAACAAGTCAACAGTCTTCTTATCCCCATCTTGCTGCTTCCCCCAGTCCCTGACTCTTGCATCCAGTTGACTGTTTCAGGAGGAATAGAGGCATCATGCACGCTGTGACTGTCAGCCTGGGTTTTCTTTCTTTTAAAGATTGAGAAGAATTATTGTTTAAGAATATTTTACAGATTAATTGTTTATAATATAAATAGTTAACATTTGGCCGCAGTTTCTGTACACAATAAAGGAAATGGCTGCTTCAAATTAAAAAATCTTAGAAGGCATGGCATAGTACAGTGATATCTTATCTGCAATTAATTCATAATTAAAGTGACATTGAAGTCAAACTTTTTTTCCCCCTTCCCAATCCTGCTGTAGAGACTTACCTTAAATGATGCCTCTTAATCCAATCATCTTCTTCTTTACTGTCCTTTTCAGCTGTCCTTCCAGCGCTGGTGCGGGTCTCTGATCCAGCGCTGACTCCTCTGTCCTTCTTTTCTCTGCTGTCCCACGGTGTCTGTGCGGGTGTACGCTGCTCCATAGACTTACCTTGTGTCTCTCCTCATTTCCCAGCCAAACATCTGACATGCGCATGTGCCCTCCCCAAGATCTTTTGCGGCCGCCCAAGAGTATTCAGATGTTCAGACGGAAGTGCACGGCGAAGACACAGGTAAGTTTAAAGCCTTTTTAAAAGGCTTTTTTTTAAATGTTTTTGCATATACTGTATCTACTGCTTGCCAGCAGTAGATACATGCAAAAACATGCAAGGGTTTAATTTTCTTTCTAATTATTCTCTATGTATCTAAAATATAAAAAAGGACCTGCAACTTAGTAGACCGAACAGCAGAATGGTCTACTAAGTAGCAGTTCCCTTATTATTATTATCTATGTTATTGCTATTCTAATTTATAGTGTCCATGTTTGATGTTCATCATACTTTGGAGACTAATGTTTGAAATATGTTAAACAGTTTTTTTAGGATTGAAGTCCTCTTGCGGAAGCCGCCAATGCGACAAAACATGTTGAGGCACCTAAAAGCAACCATCACCTTCTAATAGATCTACAGCCAACTACCAGACTACTGCAGCACAATCTGTATTGTATGATATATGGACACAGCATCAATTGTATATGTTGTAACATTGTAACAATATTTTATGAGCATTTAATTAAAAATACTTTTAATATTTTATTACGTTTCCATAGAGAGCTATATCTTCTTAAAACCCCCCTCTCCCAAGCGCTTGAATTTAAAATTTGAATTTGAAATTAAAACCCCCCTCTCCCAAGCGCTTGAATGGGTTTGGTAAAATGATCATTTGATCACAGATATGTATACTACCCTGTTTCCCCTAAAATAAGACCTACCCCGAAAATAAGACCTAGTACTATTTTTGGGAATTGCTAAAATATAAGACCTACCCCAGAAATAAGACCCAGTTGTGACCATTCCCAGGGCCGGTGGTGGCATAAGGGGGAACTTGAAGAGCCGCGGGAAAGGCGGGAGAGAATCAGCGGTGCCAACAAAGCCAGCGCTAGAGGAAGCAAGGTGGAAATGAAGGGAGCAGAGCTGCATAAGCTGATGCCTCCTCTATAGCGCCGGCTCCTATTACAGGCAGAGTGATACCAAATGCACCCCGCCTGTGAGGAATCGATAGTGAAAGTGCGCTTCGCTCATTCTGGCCAGCAATTGGTTAGCAAATTGCTCTTGACAAGGTACGGCACCCCTGATTGCCTTGATCATCATATTTTTGTGCATGAATACATGTAGACTTTTCTACATGAACAAATGTGGATTGTTGTACATTAACAAAACAAAAAAAAGACCTACCCTGAAAATAAGACCTAGTGTGTTTTTTTGAGCCAAAAAAATATAAGAAAGTGTCTTATTTTCAGGGGAACACGGTAGTTATTGGGGTGTGAAACAATGCTCTCACTCTACTATGCACCAATAATTGTAATCCAAAATATCTGTGTGTGGCCACTGGCCAGTCTCCTTTACCCCAGTTCCTAAGTCCTGTCTACTTTGTCTGTATTACAGAAATTGTCTTTTCTTCCAGTGATTACGTAAGAGCACCTTGCATGTCCTTTCTTAACTTTCAAGTATTGGGCTTTAGAACATATATAATGTGGCAGATGTAAAAGTAATTCATTGTATTCTTCTGCAGTAATTCACTTAAAGGGTCTCAATCAATTTCTTAATGCTTCATCAGGTTCAATGCAAATGAGGCAATTTGTGTTATTAAGCTTTTTGCTTAATGAAATTGAAACTGTATTTTCAAAGTCTTAACTCATTTTTTAATCATGATATCATTATCTACCTTGTTTAATTGGCATCACTTTTCTCTTGTTCAGTAGATATTCGATATGCTGTTTCATATTTTAATAGGTATATTATAAAAATAAAAATGTAACACATATATCAATTATAAATATAAAATGGTTAACACTGGTGCGAAACCATTTTCCAGCAGAATAATCACCTTATGTAAAATCTTATCATTATAAATATACAATTCTACAGGTAAAGGCATATAAACATTCTGAGATGGTAAACTATAGGCTGTTCTCAGTGTTCATAATTGTATTTGTGTGTTGTACATAGCTACATAGTGCGGTTAAAAAAGGACACACATCCATTGAGTTTAATTAAAAGATAGTCATAAATCAATAAACAATCTGCAATGCATCCTTAGAATCCTAAACCAATGTTGATCTAGAGCAGGGATGTCCAAACTGCGGCCCTCCAGCTGTGGTGGAACTATGAATCCCATGAGGCTTTGCAAGATTCTCACAGCCACAGACATGACTCCCGGAGAGAGATGCTTCATGGGATTGTTAGTTTCACCACAGCTGGAGGGCCGCAGTTTGGACATCCCTGATCTAGAGGAAGGCAAAAAAACTTAATTAAGCGTGCTTCATAATGCTCCAGTAAGGAAAACATTCCTTACTGAGCCCATAAGGCACTCATCCTGGATCAACAATCTTAAGTGTTATTTCTTATAAGTGTTAGTAGCCTATTATATTTTGTGCAACATGCAGCTTCTTTTTGAAAACATCTACAATGTTGGCTAGGACCAGTGGCTGTGCCAGGGGGGTGATTGGGGTGCTTAAGCACCCCAAAAAAAACTTCCAGCAGCCACCAGAGTCAGAGCCTACAGTCAGAGACACTACTCCTGATGTGGCCCCTAGGTGAAGCAAGAGGCTTGCTGCTGGATTGCAGGCACAGGGAGTAAGCTCTACTATCATCCATAGTAATGAATGAATGATGTCATGTTTGTGGCCTGAGAAATAACTGTAATCAGGCATCGAAATGCTACTTCTCAAACTCCTCCCACATGCACAACATAATTTATTAATTACTGGAAGAGAGGTGGAGCACACTCCTTCTGCTTGCAACTTCCTACAGGATCTCGCTAGGCAAGCAGAGAGCTGACTGTGTCCTCCCCTGTATTGTTGGATGCTTTTTGTGAATGGGGCAGTGCCACTTTAGGTAGGGGGAGCAATAGCCTGAGGAAGCAACAAACCAAAATGTTACAATATTTTAGTACTATTATACTTTAACTGAAGGCCCACATTGCCAGCTCCCCCACAAAGTCTTAGGGCCCATTCACACTGTTTAGGTCTGCTGCAGTGCATTTTATACATATGCATTATTATGCATTAATGCAGCCCATTCAATTAAATGGCCCACCTAATACACCACAGTAGACCTAAATCATATCTGCTGCATTTTGTTTAAAGTGCACTGCATGGTAGTGCGTTACCATGTGTTGTGGAAGTGGGTTGGGGTTTATTTTAAAATTAATGACGCGGTAGCGCACCAATACACGGTAATGTGAGTGTTACCACAGTAGAGTGGTGTGAACAGTCCTTTATGCTCACCAGTCTATGCTTCTTTGAGACCTGCCACTGCAATGTCTACCAACAAGGCAGTGTCTTCTGTGCATTTATGCAAATTGCCTTTCATTACACTGGAGAGGCTCACTACTGTTTGGGCATATATTACTTAGCCTTTCCATGGAATGCGCATGCACAGAAGATTTATCTTCCATGAAATGAAATGGAAAAAATGTACAGATAATGGTACTCAGAGCAGCTGTGGATCTCAGGGGAGCTTGGATAGGTGAGTATCAGGGATGTGCAGTCAGGGGAGGCAGGTGGGGCAGAGCCTCACCTAGTATTATGGAGAAAAAAGCTGTTAGCTTCAAATCTGTAGCTGACAGCATTTTCTCCATTCAGAGTGGCTTCTAACCCGCTATGTAACCTGTTGTGGATGGATCGTTGCCTGCTAATTACAGGCAGCGCTGCATCCGGCTGTTGACAGCTAAGTTAGGTTATAAAGCAGCGGGCTTCCCCACTGCCTATGTAACCTAACTAGTGAGGCAAGAGCTGTCACAGCGTCTACTCTATGTTACAGGCTTGAGCTGTGAGGATGGTTTGGACCAATGGCAAAGCGCCATTGGTCCAAGCTGTCCAATCAAAACAAAGAAAAAAAGGACATCGAGTTTGATACTTCACCAGTGAAGAGCAAGTGAGGGGCAGAAAGGCTCCTCCCTGTCTCCTCCCTTCCTCCTCCACACATAGCTTAGTGACCGGGTTGGGGGCACTTCGGTGGGCTGGGGGCAAGGATTTGACGGGGTGGAGATGGGGCGTTGGTGGGCTGGGGGGCGAAGCGTGCTGGGGGCGGTGCTGGGGAATGCCTAACCCAGCATAGAAGGTACCGCACGTCACTGGTGAGTATAGGGTCCCATTCAGACTCCTGAACTCTGCACTCTGTTGTGTTTAAGTTATACTTCTCGCCTGTGTATTCTTTAAGCTTTCTTGTACATTATGTACTCCTGACTGATGCATTGTACACACTGTATTTTATACTCCTGACTGCTACACTCTGTAAGCTGAGCTATACATTTCATACTCATGGCCATGGTGTTTATGGTCTCAACAAATAGTCTCCAACTATTTTAATAAAGTCATTCTTTGAAGTAGGCTCAGACAAAGTGTAAGCTATATGCTGTGTGCAAAAAGCATATGTAATGTAAGAGTTTCATTTTTTTTTTTAAATCCTTTGTTTTGAGCTTTATGTGCGTTAGAGCACGGTCATAAAGAGTACTTTGTGTATACAAGGACTGTGACATACAGTATGTGTGCAGTGTATACTGTGAATAAGCAAAGGGTCTATTAACCCCACCTAATACTCCAATTAAATGGTGCAGCACACACTTTTTGCGCATGCCAGAGGTCTTCTCCGTGTCAATGTATCCCTCTTCCTTAAATTCTAAACTTGTGACTGAGTCTTTTAGCTGGATCTCTGGTAGGTTATATACTTATACTACCCTACTGACACCAATGATTGTTGTTTCCAGTGGCTAGGTATTATTGTGCTGTCTGGAGGTTATTGTGCTTGCCAAGGGTTATATTACTGTAGCTATTGCTTGACTTGACACTTGTTGGTAATTATTGCTGGGGATTATTTGTTGCCTTGACAATTGGTGGTGGTTGTTGCTGGGGGAGGGGGCTTATAAATGAAAAACCCAGTGAAATAATCAGTCTGAGCCACTGACCTGCACGGGTATAGAGATAAGAGACGCTTTTATAAATATAAGGCACTTTTCTGGCACTCATTTACAGCATACTTACTGTATTTCAGGTCTGCTACTCAAAAGTCAGGCACCTAGCAAAAAGGAGTCCAGCAATGGCAGCTCCCATACTTCTCTCATGATAAGGTCACATGTAAATGTAAACTGTGAAAGGGAAAGCAAGCCACAAAGGCCTTATTCCTTGTTCCCACTCAGGAGCAAAATTCTGTCTTGTGTTTTGAATTCTACTTTGGGACTTTCTTTAGCTATAGTTGTACAGTGTGTTCATTACCCTTAAATTGAAAATTATTCCTTTTTTTTGCTGGATTTCAGAATCTAGTGATATATATCAGCATTCTGCTGTTACAGTTGATTAAAGCAATTAAACTCTAAGCGAAGTGATGCACAAAAATTCACAAGCTATTGACATTTTCCATTCATACTACTATTTGACCTGTTTGAGTCGTGATGGCTTTTAGCACTAAAATGGATTCTACTAAAGAATGACTAGCTTCCTACGTACAATAAATTAGGCGTCATCTAAGGTTATCACCAAGGTAATCACAGCCAGGTAGGCAATCGTCATTCACTGGCCATTTGTGCATTGTTTCTTGTGACAATGATAGCTGTGCTTCTTACAGTACCATTTATTTAACATTTTGTTTATTACACTTTCTGTCTCTATATAATTACATCACATTAAATTATACACACTGGCTCAGGAACATCTTTTGTAAGTATAAACTATTGATATTGAGAAATTAGAGATGTACAATACAAAGCAAAGGAAAAACATAACGCTGAGGGGCGGGCTTCCGATGACCGCAATGCAGAACGGGCAGTGTGCACGTGCGCACACCAGAGGATCGAGGAGGGGAGTTTATGGAAAGTTTGTGTTTTGCTCCGTGAATATAGACTTTTATTTTCCTGTAAGAGTTCCCGTAGAGATGGGCAATGTTTTGGACATATTTTATTTACTATTTTCAGAACTAAAATTGTAGCAAAATATAATCAATTAAATATTAAATATTTCATATAAATATTTTTATATTCACATTCAATATTATAATATTATACTTGCCACTAGCAACAAACAAGTGGTGAGTGTAAGGTTAGCAACTTAGCACCAAGGTTTTCAGAAGGTTAATTTACTATGATTTGATACCCAAACACATACATGACATCCAGAGTAGAAGGATATCAGATAATATCAGATTACACTGACACACACCCACACAAATAAACACACACACACCACCGCCATACAACCATTTCCTAAAAGAGAGGTTACCTGTGTTGACTTCCAATCTTCAGTAGAAGTCAACAGGTGTAATGTTCAACAGCCCAGCATACTCTGCAAAAACTATATTGTGATTAGTAATGGGCCGAACACACCCAAGTTCGGTTCGAGTTCGAACTTTCAAACATGAAAAAAGTTTGAACTCGGACTTCAACTCAATGCAAATCTATGGGACCAGAACTCTGAAAATCAATTGTCCCCATTTTAAAGCCTTATATGCAAGTTATTGGCCATAAACAGGGTATGGAGATTCGGGTTGTGCCCTGGGGGACATGTATCAATGAAAAAAACACTTTAAAAAATACAGTTTTGTATTTAAAACACTTTTAAAAAATACAGTTTTGTAAAATCAGCAGTGATTTTAACACAGCTTAAAGTGAAACAATAGAAATGAAAAAATCCTTTACATATCGTGCCTGGGGGGTCCCCTTAAACTGCCTGTAAAGTGGCGCATCTGTACAATGTATAGAACCTGCTGCATCAAAAATGACATTTATAAAGAAGAATTGTATACAAGAGAGATAAAGAAAAGCGGGGCTTTAAAAGTGTCCAAACCATACAGAACGTCCATCAAACATACATGGTTTTGTATAAACGTATATTTAATACATAATAAAGAACCTATTAGATAGGTTATTAGATATATTAGATATAAAGATAGGTTTATAAAGAAGAAAATGACATATATAAAGAAAAAATTACATTTATAAAGAAAAAAGAAAAGCGTGTGGTTCCCCCTCCCAAACAATAGCAGACTCATTAGGTCTAGTAGAAAAGTTAGGAGGAACCCCCATTTAAAAAAAGGCCTGGTAGGAATTTTGGCACCCCAAGTGCAATTTAAAAAAAAAAAAGTGTGTGGGGTTCCACCTCAAAGTCATACCAGGCCCTTAAGGTCTGGTAGGAATTTTAAGGAGCAACTCCACCCTCAAAAATGGGGGAAAAAAGACGTGTGGTCCCCCCTAAAATTCCCAACCAGACTCTTGATCCGAGCACAGGCCTGGCAGGCAGGAAGGGGGGGCAGGGCCCCCCCTGTCATACCAGGCCACATGCCCTTGGCACTGGGAGGGTGCTTTTCCAGGGTTGCCCTTGGATATGCACCTTGTCCCCGTGCCGATGGGGACTGGGGCCTCTTCCCCACCATCCCTGAGGTGTTGGTTGTGGGGGTAAAGGCAGGGGGCTTATTCACATTGTGGTACCCCTTCGAACAGCATGGAGCCGGCTTCCAGGCCAATCAGGAGGCTGGGCTGCAAGTCATTACACATCCATGTTCCTTCGCGGAACTACTGGTCAGAGGACACCTCTCTCTGACCCGAAGTTCCTGTATCGGAGAAGGTATCGGAGTATTTGGGCGAGTACGAGTACTTGCCCGAATACCCGGTATCTGCACCAATACCGATACTAGTATCAGTTATCGGTGCATCCCTAGTTATTACCCAGTCTAAACATGCTCATGTAATGTACCATGGAGTGTAATTGATGGTTGCTTTCATTTGTCTTGAGAGAGGCAACCCTGTTTTGATCCCAAACAATACAGACAGATCTTTAAAATGTATTAATTGTCAGTATCGTTGGGTCCAGTTGCTTACTGGGTATATGCTTCACATTTTTGTCTCTAACCCACGGAGCAGTGAAGTATTTAGATAATCTTCTGTATTTGTATATCTTTCATTGAAGACTACTGCTTTGCTTGTGTGTATGTTTCTTGTAACCTTTTGCAAATGTTTTATACTGCATATGCACTGCTTAGAGAAAGCAGAAACAAACTATGTACTAATTAGTATTTTGTATGGAAGTGTCAAGAGTGTGGGTCTATCACAATCTTTTATTTTGCAAGTGGTTGCAGCATATGCATTGGTACTCTAAGAGGTCTATTCACGAAGCCGAGTGAATGACCGATCTGAAGTGAAGTGAGCCGAAACTAAGTATTGGCGATCATGCTGCTAAAATTTGGAGAATTGTGACTTTTCATCTTTCTCCATCTGCTCCCCCGATTTGTAAAATATACCAAGGAAGCACATTGCAGTAAATGATTTGTGCTTAATAAGGATTTTGAACAAATAATGGAAATATATAATGTAAGTTTATATAGGTTAAGTGTAAAAAAAAGGAAAATAAAACTTACAAAAATCCGTTATGGTTTTCCTTTAAAGGAATTCTGAACAACAAGCAGAGCATGGGCTATAAAAAGGCCTTTGTAGTTCAAAGCATGTGTTGAACATTAAGTGGTGTTTCTGTGAGTCATAGTTTGTTTTCTGAGCACTCAATGCATGTTTGTGTTTTTTTAAAGAATGATTACAGTTCAAATGGATCTTCCACAAAAAACCTTGAAACATACAGCTCATGAACAAACTTTAGAGTAATAAAAGTATCCAATATATAAGGTGCAAAAGTTGACATTTTCAATTGGTTTTAACAAAAAAAAAGCTGTCATTACAAAAATAATTGCATTTGTAACAAATTTAAGCTGTTTATTTAATAGTACATTTCACTTCCATAATAATAATAATAATAATAATAATAAATAAATAGTAAGCACCCAGTTTTAACATTCTGCAATTTTCTTTTCTGGTCTTTTAAGACTTGTTCAGGGACGGAACTTCCGGCAGTGCGGCTGCCCCAGGGCCCAAGGCTCGGGCGGTTCACTGACAGTGGAGGAGGTGGAGGGGGCCAGGGCCCAGCAACGCCGGTCCAGTGGAGGAGGCAACGGCAGGTAAGGGGAGCTGCGTGTGCAGGGAAGGAGACCCCCGACCAACCCACCTGAGGGGGACCCTGCATAGCCCTCCACAGAGAGTCTCAGGTGGGCTGTGCAGAGTCACTCTCAGGTGGGCTGTTTGGTGTCTCAGGTGGGCTCTGTGGGGTCTCAGGTGGGTCCTGAGTCCAGTGCTTTACTAAGTCCAGTGCGTTACTAAGTCCAGTGCGTTACTAAGTCCTGAGTCCAATGTGTTACTAAGTCCAATGTGTTACTAAGTCCAATGTGTTACTAAGTCCACAGTCCAGCGTGTTACTAAGTCCCGAGTCCAGTGCGTTAGTAAGTCCTTAGTCCAGTGCGTTACTAAGTCCTGAGACCAGTGTGTTACTAAGTACCGAGTCCAGTGCGTTACAAATTCCCAAGTCCAGTGCTTTACTGAGTCCTTAGTCCAGTGCGTTAGTAAGTCCTGAGTCCAGTGCGTTGCAAATCCCCAGTCCAATTCATATACTGTTCTGCATTGCTGTATAATGTATTGCTGGGATTTGTAATCCCCCTACAGCCGATGCCATTCTGCATTAGAGTGTAAGCTCCTCTGTACAGAAACTAATGTGCCTGGCTCAATGTTCTCTGTACAGCACTGAGGTATATGTGAGAGCTATATAAATGTATAAAAATAGTGTGTCAGTCGGGGGACATTAGAGTGTAAGCTCCTCTGATGCACAGACCGTTGGGGGGTTAGGGGCTGAAGATAAAATCTTGGGAGAGGGGGGCCAAGATAACGTTTTGCACCAGGGCCCTTTGTTCCTTTGATTCGCCACTGTTACCATGACACTGATCTTAACTGTTGCTCATTTACATGGATGGTCCTTATATTTAATCCAAATCCCACCATCCTTTTCTCTCTTTCAGGTCTGATGTATACAGTAAATCTTTGCAGATCATGCACTGTTTAATTTATATTACGCCTAACACCTTGATGAACCTTTTTGTGACCAAAGGTCATTGATGGCCAGATGCCCAGACCCAATTTAGCAGCACCAGTATGTTTAAGTAAACTTGACTATAACTATGATTAATTTGCCTATCCACACAACTTTTATATATTTTTAAGGATATTATAAGGCTATCATTTGGTATTACACTGCTAAGATTTTTTTAATAGACTGACACATTTTTTTTAGTGCAATACATTTTTATTAAAAGTTTTTAAAACAAAAAACAAGGAAAACCCAATACACTTTCTAAAATAATATTTTTAAAACTATACTAGGAATGTCCGGATAGCATTTTTTCAAGACCGAGTACGTGTACTTTCCCTCAGGTACTTGCCGATACCAATTACCGATACTTTTCCTTATATGGACATTTTTTTCTAAAACAATTCAAACTAATGAATTTAGGGCAGTTTCTTTATAATTATGAAGAACTGGAACTTAATCCATGATTATACTTGTCCTGATACAAAAAAATATTTTAACCAAAACCATGTTTGACCATGCTAAGAAAGCGCTTTTCATTAGTCTGCGCGGTCACCTGACTGCACTGACCAAACGGTGCTTGGAATTTGCGAGTGAAATTCAAAATCCATAGCGCAGGGCTGCACTGGACGGCAGTATGAGGTACAGATAGTACGCCCGTACTGGCAGAGGAGAAGGACCATTCATCAAAAGGTAAATATAGTAGGGGGGACACAACAGTTGACCAGATTTAAGTTGGTAATTACATTTTCCCAAATTACTTGGGAAAGTGACTTACCCTTTAATGTGCATTGTGCGTGTTAGAGAGCGCTGCTGCCCCACTACCACAATATGGCACACAGTGGAATGAGGGCAGCATAAACACAATGGCGGTGGGGCGAGAATGGTTTTTATTTTGATCTGTATTTATTTTATTATTTATTTATTTATTATATTTTTTTGTTCAATCAATTTTATTGATTTTGAAGAATATTTGGTTTTCGCATATGTAAATATCGTATACAACTGTACAAAAGCTGTACATACAGCCCAAAAAGGAAAAGACATAAGTACATAACATTCTATGTTGCGTATGCCTGCAGAGAAATGAACAGTATACAGCAGGACAAACAACCTATATCAATCTATCGTCTAGTACAAACTGCAAAGGGGAACAGAACAGAAATCTTGTGAAGGAGACGCAGTGCAAAGGAGGGGGGGGGAGGAAGAGCAGAATGGGTGACAGAGGTAAGCTGGAATGGTGGCGGATTAGATAATGAGTGAATCTAAATGGAAGGTTGGGGGCATATAGGAGACAATCCATGGCTCACAGATTTTTTTTAATTTAGGTAACGTATCTGACTGGACAGCCAACATTTTCTCAAAAAACATGACTTGTGAGACCCTTGGTTTAACTGCTGCAAAGGGGACCGAGGTAGTACGCCATGAGTGTGCAATCACTCTCTTGGCTTCAGTAAAAATATAGGTGACCAGCTTAAACTGAGTCCATGAGCATGATACTGTTTTTTTACCGAGTAGTGCCTCAATCTGATTTTTGTGAAATGAACGACCTGTTACGGTATAGATTAGCTGATACACCCTAGACCAAAACCGCCGGATCTTGGGGCACTCCCACCATATATGAATAAAGGACCCGTCAGCTTGGCATCCCCTAAAGCATAATGGGGACCTGGAGGGAACTGCACGGGAGATACGCAGAGGGACTAAATACCATCTCAGTAGGAGTTTATAGTTCGCTTCCACCGCCTGCACACTCGAGGAACTTTTTGCGGTCGTGCACCAGATTTGGGACCATGTGCTCTCTTCAAAGGGGCTCCCAATTCCTGTTCCCATTTTCAGGCATAGGGGGGAAGTTCCCTCTGTAGGGAGTCCATCTAGGATGTGTACAGGTGAGAGATGAGACCTAGGCCATGAGTTCGATTGCCAGGGCGAACAGGAGAGGGGAGAGTGGACACCCCTGCCTGGTCCCCCTGGAAATCGGGAAGGTCTCCGACCTGAATCCCTGATAATGCACATATGCTGAAGGGGTGGAGTACAATGAGCCTATCCATCTCATGAATGACTGTCCAAAGCCCCAATGCCGAAGCACTCCCTTCAGGTAGTCCCAGCCAATTGAGTCCAACGCTTTGGTAATGTCTAGAGACAATAACATAAGTGGTATACGTCTGGAACGAGCAATGTGGACAATTAAGGATATGCAACGTATGTTGTCTCCTGCTTGACGTCCCGGCATGAACCCCACCTGATCCTTAGACACCAAAGCTTGTATATGGGAGTTCACTCTGAGAGCCAATATCTTGGTGAGTAATTTGATATCTATATTGTTTAAGGAGATAGGCCTGTAATTTTCCCAAGAGGAGTGATCGGCATGGGGCTTGGGGATCATGCTCATGGCAGAGACCAAGGAGTCTCTAGGTGGTAGGAGGCCCTTGCGCAAATCATAAAAAAATGTAACTAAGTGGGGGGAGAGTATGTCAGAAATTATAATATAGGGCCGTGAACCCAACGGGGCCCGGCCTTTTCCCACTATTTTGCGTTTTAATGGCATTCTGGACTTCCTGGAGCGTAATTTCTGAGTCAATGCCCGACATAGCTTCCTCCGTCAGGGTAGGAAGATTCAGGTGCTTCAGGAAGTTTTCTAAGGCAAGTGGCGGGTTTTGTCCCTTTGATTGATAAAGGGCTTGAAGGCGGTGTTGAAAAGTCTGTAGGATCTTGACCGGATGGGAAGTCAGGTGGTCCCGGCCGACTCTCAATTGTATCGGGGTATGCTTTGGGCCAGCATCCCTTAATCTGGCGGCCAACATTTTACCTGGTTTGTCTCCCTGTATGTAAAATGTATGCTTTACCCAACGCAACTGTGCCTCCACCTTATGTGTCAAACACAAATTCAGTTCCGTCTTGACTGATGATAGCTGGGACCGATTTTCCACAGACGGTACCTCCTGGAAAGCCCGGGAGGCCCGTTCCAGTGTCAGCTCCAATTGGCGTATTTGTTCCTCCCGTTTCCGTTTAATTTTAGAAGCCAATGCAATCAGTTTATCCCTGGTAGTGGCCTTGTGAGCCTCCCAGACCACTCCAGAGGATGTCACCGATGAGGTGTTTAAGAGGATGAATTCAGTCAAGGCCGCACTTACGGAAGTGAACACTTCGGGGTCTGTAAGTAGGGAGTCCCTAAGGGACCAAGTGAAGCCATGTGTCCTAGGTAGGGAAAGGTTACATGTCAAGCTCACCAGGTCATGGTCCGACCATGATATAGGCTGAATCGAAGCAGATTGTGCAAAGGGAAGTGTCGACATGTGTAGGAAAATGTGGTCAATACCGGAAAAGGTATTATGAGGATTGGAATAAAAAGTGAATTGTTCTCTTGCCGGGTGCAGTTCCCTCCAAGCATCCGCCAGGCCATATTCAGCCAATAGCAAACTGAACCTACGGACTGTAGGCAGTAGTGATGGGGGGATAGTAGGGTCACCTGGATCTAGGCGATCTGCGTGAGGGTGTATCAACAAATTTCAATCCCCGCACAGAATCAGGGTCCCCTGTAACCGGGCGTCTATCAGTTTTAAGAGATTTGTGAGGAACCCCAGCTGTCCAGTGTTGGGAGCATAATACGAAACAATTGTGATGGGGACATCATGGATCGAACCCATGAGTATCAAGTATCTCCCCTCTGGGTCTTTGATAGATTCTTTGCAAACAAATGGGAGCGACCTCCTGAAGGCTATAAGAACCCTCCTAGTTTTTGTTGCAGCGGAAGCCACATAAAAATTAGGGAATGTTGAATGGAGAAACACTGGGGGCTAATCCTTCTTAAAGTGAGTTTCCTGCAAACAGATCACATCTGCATGCATGGATTTAAATTGACGGAATGCTTTGACTCGTTTATTTGGTTGATTGAGCCCTTGTACATTTAAGGACACTATTTTAATGGACATGTCTGCAATAGGTCAGGCGTTAGTCTAAAATTGGGGGTGGTAGGATTAGAGGGGAAGAAAATGAAGGGAAAGGAGGGGGTAGTGTGGAGGTATAGAGAGCAGGAAGAGGACTTAAAAGGAGAGAAGGGAGGTTGAGAAAGAGTGTGGCAAGGAGTCTCCCTCACAAGGAAGTCCACAGTACAACAGTGGACAAGGTTAGTCACCCGTCAGGACTCTGCAGACTGCAAAGGCTGAGTGGTGAGAAGTGAGGCTACATGCATTAACCGGGCCAGGCCCCAGGATCAGATCCAGAACACAAACACAAACACAATCTGCCTGCAAATGAAAAGTAAAACAGAGTAATCCACACGGAACTATAACCGAGCCTTGAATAAAACAAGACCTACGAGGCTATGGTATCCAAACTATAATACCAACAAAACCGGAGCAAGCTTGTCCCCCACATGCAATGTCAGCTCGGGGCATAGCGTGCTCTGCTTAGGGCTAGAAACCATGAGGATAGCAGACCATTGGCACTCTGCAATGCCCCAGATAAGCAGGATTACATGGGGGAGAACCCAAGGTCCCAATCAAGGATTCTGAGGAGACGGTCTAGAACTAGACGGTCTAGAACCTGGACTAGACCTGGACTAGAATCTCAATCGGCATAGATAGTGGAATCCATGTCAAAGCCATTTAGACAAGTATTTGGTAATAGCACTAAATTACAGTCAGCTGACCGCTAGCCAAAGCCAGCCGGGTCCGGGGATTACCCGCTCCCGCCAGCAAAGATGTCCCAGGGGCCGCAAGCAACCCCGGAACGCACCTTGCTAGTTTTTTTCGCATGCTCTCCCAGTGAGTGCCACCCGGGCATGTTCGGGACCTGTATCCTTCAGAGGCGGGAGAGGGCCCCACCCCACCTTCCCCACTCACAAGAAAATAAAGTTAAAAGTAAGAAGGCAAAAAAATAAAACAATCCAAGTCAACCAGAACCCAGGCAGGATAAAATACACAGTGTATACTCAGCCCATCGCATCCGACTCCTGGTAAGAGGCCAAGAGAACAGCTGGCTCAGCAGGTCGGTCTCCGGACGAGTGAGAGGAGCGTGGGGCTCTCTGTCGGTTACCGGTCCCGAAGATGAAGGTCCCGGGAGCTCCTCCGGTAGGTTTAGGAGATGAAGGTGTTCGAGGCAGCGGGTTGCATCATCGACTGTAGTGAGAGTGTAGGTCTTGCCCTCGAAGAGAAACTGGAGCTTGAATGGAAATCCCCATCGATATCTAATCCGTCTTGATTGTAGAGTCTAAGTGATCAGGCGGAATTCTCTCCTCTTGGTGATCGTTACTGGTGAAAGATCTGAGAAGACCTGGAATGAGTAGCCCTGAAAGTGGAGGGATGAGCTCTCCCTAGCCGCCTGGAGAAGGCGCTCCTTCGTGCGATAGAAATGCAGGCGCTCTATAATGTCCGGTGGAGGCCACTCCGCTGAGCACCTAGTCAGGGCTCGATGAATCCGATCGAATTCCAGCCTTTTGATAGGTAGGTCGGGGGCCAATTCCTGGAACAGAGCTGTGATCGTGGATTGTAGATCCACCACGCTCTCATGCACTCCATTTGACAGGCGATCGTGATTCTCATCGTCTTCGACCTGGGAATGTAGGGAATGTAGGGACAAATTAAGCTTGCAAAGTCGTTCCAGTTCGTCCTCATGGCCTTCAATGATAGTGGTAATATCATTGCACCGGGATTCTAGTACCGTCGTTCGCTTCCCGATCTCCCGGATCTCTCGGACCAGTTGTGATGTTATTTGTTTGGACATCTTGTCCAGGGCCTTGTCCAGGGTAGTTTCGAATTGTGCCATCATAGCCATCTGGTCAGGCAAGGGGTGATTAGAATCGTCTCTAGCCGGATCCACGGTGATCCTCTCTCCGGTTCCAATAAGAGTGTGCAAATTCAGGCAGTAATATCAGCCGTAAGATCCTTAAGGCGCCTGGTCCGGTGCGGAGCTGATCAAACCGCGGCCATCACGGTCAGCCTCGCGCATGCGCCTTATTTATTATATTTTTATATTATTCTTTTTTTGTTCTTTTTTACCTCTGTATCACTTTAAAAAAAAAATTACCTTTATATCACATATGTTTTATTGTATTTTTTTATTTTTAGTTTATGGGGAACAAGCCGCCCGGCTTCCTGGCTAATTAGTCTGGTGGCGAGCCATTATACATCGTCCGGCTTCCTTAATGGAACTTCCGGTATCGGTATTCAGTATGGGCGAGTACCGAAAAAAGGGTATCAGCGCATCCCTAATAAATAATAATAATATTAGCAATAATACTAATACTGAATTTACAATATTGCATGTGTTTCTGCAATGCCTGTTATGTGCGTTGGTGTGCTCCAGTCACATTTTTTTTGAATGGGACCCCCAATGCACCTTCCCGAAGCAGTTGTATTGCAGTGTACCGCAACATATGGTAAAGCACGTCTGTGCATTGCGGTGCACTGCATTACCAATATCCTTTCATAAGTAATGCATTGTGAGGTCCTTGTCTCCATGGTAACATGTCAATGACTGATGTCACCTATTGCATCTAATACTCTGACACAATGAGGCTGATTTATATTAACTGGAGTTAAGGGTATTTATTGTTCACAGCAACTAGATTCCAGTTAATTTAAATGAAAACCAACATTTTATTATTTTCTAAGTGTAACTGGGATTTGAACTTTCGTTCATTAGATATATGTCAAACTTATTGTTCAAAAAAAAAAAAGATGTTAGAAAGAAATTCCCTGTACATAAAATCTGACTAGCCAGTTGGTGAAATATAGCCTATTGGGACATACTGTAGCAGTGATGGCGAACCTTTTTGAACCGGAGTGCCCAAACTGCAACGCAAAATCAATTTATTTACCTCAAAGTGCCAGCGCTGAAAATAAGTTTCGTACTGTATTGCAGTTCGGGCACTCGGGTTTAAGAAACGTTCAACATCACTGCCTTAGGCCCCATTCACACCAAGCGACATACCTTACAAGCAGGGCCGGGATATCGCGACTGTTCGGGGCGACGTTCCAGCGACAGTCGCACGACATTCACCATCGGGCTACATTAAAAAATAGAAACATTGCACGACATCCGCAGGGAAAAGGGGTCCTGCTGAAGCGACAAGCGACATGGAGCTGTACATTAGAACAGCTCCATTGAATAACATTGGCCGGAGACTTCTCGCGATATGGCGTGGCAAAAATAGCGGGATTTTACGCACAGTGTGAATGGGGCCTTAGGCAAAATAGGGAAACACGCATATTTAAACATTTATACACTTAATAAAACACATACACATGTAATGAAACACACACATCACGCACTTAATTAAAACACACACATTACACACACACAGAACTACTAATAAAAATGAATAAATAAAACATTGCCCCCCTCTCCTGCTTACCTATTTTGCAGGAACGGGGAGGGGGAAACGCTGTGCGGCTCTCATAGGGGATCAGAACGCCCCGAATCGCCTCTTCTTTGCATTACTCCTCAACCTCCTGCTACCTTTGCCTTACAGGGAAGGAGGCAGTAGGCAAAGGTTCCAGCTAGCCCTGAGACAGTAGCAAGTCCTCCTTTTTCTCCTGCTGCTGCTGCACCTCCAGTGCCTACTCTATCAGGCCATGCATCCAGGAGGAGCATGTGAGGGATTGTATCACTAATTCCATCCTTGTCATGGTGTGCCATTTTATTTGCTTCTTTAAAGGGTGGCAAAATGCTACATTCATCCTTTAATGATGAGCTATTGACATGGTGAAAAGAGCCTCAGCTCCACAGAGCCTGTCCATGTACAATAATTGCAGAGGTGCCCACTGATGGCATGCGGCTGCTAGTGCAGCCTCTGCAGCATGGCCAACAGTGAGCTCCATCACAAGAGGGTGTCATAGATGAATTGATTGTTAGGCAGATAATATTGGGGTCGCTTTTTTGCCAGGTGGGCCAGTGAGGGGATTGACTAAATTTGATGCCACATATAGCTGGCAGTAGTGATTCCATCATCCTTGCTGTTTAGTGTGGATGGGAGAATCAAGTGATTTTCACTTGTTCAGCCCATGGGCTGACTAGGGAAAATCTATACATGTATGGTTAGCTTAATTCTCCCTACACAGGCTGTCCGTTTGCCCTAAACTTCTCCAACACACAATGTCAAATGGCTCCCGGGAACCCACCCTTTTATAGTATATATATTTATAACAAATTTCAACATAAATTTATCAGAACCACAATCCCCCTGATACGCTATGAACCCACCATGCAGCAAACCCAAACCTCATCCCTGTCAGTGACAGGTTTAATATTTAAGGCTAAGAGAAAGGCACACTAGCCCATAGTAATTCCACCCCACATTGCAGCATCTTCTCTTAGTGTGATATCAAGCCCAGGAATTGACACCTGGGAGTCAGGTGGCATTTGCCTTTACTTCTGCTTTCAGAATGTTGGTATTTCCATAGAACGTTTAGGATGTTTTCAGGAAACCTTGGAGTGATCATCTGTAAATGAAAAGGAATGCACTGGCACCCTTTGCACTTATTGGAAATTTCGCTTTATCTATTTTATTTTAATAGCAAATTTACTTAAACCAGACTTGGTAAAATTATAGTTGATCTAAGGAAGGGTTTATGTAGAAGAGCTACTAATATAATTGACAAGTTTATATTTAAATTATAAGTTCACCTTTGCATCTCAGGAAATGAATCATAAAATGACACATCAATTGTGCTGATAAATGGAATTTAAATAATTGCTCAAGATAATCTATCGTTTCATATTTGTAAATGTTATGCACTTAGGTACTTTCAATTTCCTTGGTTAATCTATTGTGTTGACTTGAATGTAAACTCCCCTGGATCCTTTGCTTTTTCCAGATGCTGCTATCAGCTTCACTGCCCACGACAGGCAGCTTGGGGTAATTGTAGTAGCTATGGTGCTCTTCTGTGCATTGCTTTTAAAACTAAACTCAATCCTTACCTTCAGTGCTGCATAGTGGTACATGCTCCTCTCCTGTACTTGAAGCGCATCTTTACCCCCCTTTCACTAAATATCTCATCAGCATGCAGCTCTGCATGCTGATATAAAATCATCTTACATTGATTAGTCAAACAAACATAGTTTTACTTACAATTGCTGTTTTTCAACTTCTTGGTCCTCTTGGGCATTAGTGATGTAGTGTGCCCAAGATATGCATCCTGGGAAGGTTACATCAGCAGTGCATTACTGGGAAATCTTATCTGTAATTTTACGAGATCTCAGGGACGGGCATTTTCTTCCCCTGAGATGTGGAATTATCTGGCCGCTGTGAAAAGTATGGAGAGGAAAAGAAAAATAAGGTATGCAAATAATAAAAAGTCTGTAATTATCTAGAAGTATCTGTTTGTAGATTGCCATTAGTAAACATTTCTAAAGGTGTGATTGTTGTAATTTCAAAGCTACGGTAAAGTTTTTCTTTAAAGAGTATTTCCACCTTTCTAGTCAAATTGAAGAAACCCTCTCTTTATGTTTGTTATACTGTATGTTCCCATTCACAAAGCATAGCTAAAAATAATTATTTGGTGAAGGGCTTCGTGCAGATTTTACTGTGCAGGCTACTCTGAGGAGAAAAAAAAATGAAAACTGTGGGACAGCCTGATCTTCCTTTCATGCAATGCTTCTAGGTCTTTAATCCTTTGTTAGGACAAAAAGTGTTCAAGTCTAGTTAACAACTTTTAATGAAATCTGCCATCACAGTACAGACAGGGTTAATTGAAGTGAACATAACTTCCCAAAGCCCCCCTCCCTAACATTACATTAGGGGAAAGCTAGATAGGGTTTGTAAGAGCACATACAAATGTAAGCAGTAATTTTTTGTTTTGTTTTTAAGTTATGCCATGTAAATGAGAACAAACATAACATTGGTGTTGTGACGAACTAGGAGCGCAGAGAGAATACACAGAGGCAAATCACACGGAACCCAGCGTGCGGGGTGTTTATTGGGGAATTCAGGTGTACAAAGCAAGGTACAAAGGCCGGGGTTAGGTCCTGGGGGGTTGCAGGCCACGGGGAGGGTCCACCCAGAAGGTAGGCAACGGGCCAAGGAAGGAGTAGATCCAGAGTCACAAGGCTAGTAGTCCAGGGGTCAGAGGTGCAGCAAGAGGTAATCCAACAGGTAACAAGGCACCGTGTGAGTACATCCAGTACGGGTAAAACAACAGATCCCAGCAGTCCTCACAGCAGCAGTGGAGCAGAACAGGAAGGGTTAAGTCCGTATCCCTTGAATCCACAGACAGAGACCGGCCTCAGCGCAGCCTCCAGTCAACCATTCAGCGAGGAAGAGAGCATGCAGCATTCCCACAAACACTTACAAAGGTCCCGGGAGGGGCCGGCCTGAGAGGGGAGGGAAGGGGCAGTACACAGGCTGTTGCTGAGCAACTAACCCCCTCCCCTCATGTGTCCTTTGTTCTGGGGAGGATTGAATGGAGGGAAACAGCAGACATGTCCTGCTTGTCTCGGTGCCCAGTGTGTAGGCCCTCTGCTGTTTTGATTTGCGGACTTCTGCCTTTGAAAGTCAACAGGAGGTGGGGAGGAGTGGAGAGCAGAGAAATTATCTCAGGAGCCCCCCTCTCTACAGGTGTTATCCCAGTTTGGCTGCAAAAGAGGAAAAACACTTTAAATTGCTAACCCTAATTTAATTGCACAATGTGAGCTTCTTACAGTGTAGATTAGCAGCTGCAGAAAGTCAGATAGTGCCCATATCATTACCTGAATGGAGGATTTCTAGCATCATCTAGTACTTTCCACTGCAGCCAAATGGTAACTGGCCTGCCCCTTTCATTTCTTGGATTTCAGTTCTTTAAATAATTAAAGCACAGCATCACATGTTGCACGCAGACTGTCTAGGAATGTGCACTCCTTCAAACTTACATGCATCTATCCATCGAGGCAGGGAAACATCACGTTCTGCTGTAGCATGGATAGCAACTAGAGACAAGTAAATATTGTGGGGGGGGTTTGTCTAATCCTGCTTGAAATCCGCAAATTCCCAACTTAGCAGGGAACTCACATTAAAGGAGAACTATGGGGTCAGTGTTTTTCCCCATAGTTCTTCTTAGGGTAATGGGAGGACACAAACTAGCGTCCTCCCGTTACCCTAAGTTCAGTATACCGCGAGCTACAGCTCGCCCAGCTGCGTGAGTGACAGCTGGCTCTGCCTATCTAGAGGCAGAGCCTGCTGTACCCGCCCCCTCCCCCGTCCGTTCCGCCAGTCAGCGCTGGCAGATCGGAGCGGGGAGAGGGGAATCCAGCCCCTCCCACTGTCACGGCAGAGAGCCGTGACAGGATCGAGAGGTGAGCGAACCCGGTATGTGTTCGCTCACCTCCCGATCTACTGAGCCGACCTGTGACAGTCTCATTGTCACAGGTCGGCTAGAACTATGAGGTGAGTGGAAATCACTCATCTCATAGTTCTCCTTTAAAGTCTATTAGGGGTAAATCTGGATACTACATTCTGGCCATTTTCAAGGATATTAGTCAATCTATTGCCAAAAATTAGGCAGGAGAGCTGAGCACTGCCATTGGGGAATTTAAACATTGAAAAAAATACTGTACATTGAGGAGAGAGTCCTATTAATGTGACTTTGACAGTGACATGGAAAGTACAGCAATCCTTTAAATTACATGCTTGGGCAATGCCTTTAAATTGTATGTGGTGTTACAGAACATTGTGATTTTCACAGACCACATCAGCGGCACCGTATTCTTGGATGTGTTATTGATTTTTTACCTTCAGCTTGGCTTAAATACAGCAGCAACACCCCAATCTGATTAATTTCAGCTTGAAACAAAACCTTATTTAGGTAGTTTTGGCTGCAACACCTATTTTTTTGTATCCAGTGATAATAGGCCTGAGTTGAAGGTGGAAGTAGCAGCCACAACAGATATAAAAGCTAAAGAAAGGTTTGCTCTTAAAAAAAATAGGGCTAAAGCCCTCAACTTCATACAAATTGGCTAGGGGTAAAACAGTATAATGACCACTGATGCCATAAGTGACTGGAAAATGGCATCAGTGGTCATTTTGATCTGCAAATAAAAGTTAGACTAAAACCTTCCCCAATTCCAGTGCTCTGAGACACATTTTGTCTAAGCTCTTTGCGCAGCAACCCCTCCCATATAATCTAGCGGACATTTCCTAGCCTGGGTTGTCCCTGAGTGGAAGATTCTTTGACTCAATTTCTTTATTGCTTTTTTTTTGCTTTTTTTTCATATGCATTTATATTTTGTTATTCATTTTTTTTTCCTGTACTGTTTGGGATTCATGCAACAGTTGGCCTGCCCACAGCAGAGACCAGGCAAGTCTGGATAAATGGTGATAGAGCAAGGGGTTCCAGATCACCTGGAGTGAGGGTGTTTTGAGTTCACAGTACTTTTACATTTCTTTTTAAAGGATGCAGTCAGGTGCTGCGAAAAAAAGGCAGCTCTTGTATGGACTGTTATCAACAACTGCCTGATATAATTATTCTAAGTTTTAAAGCTATAATCTAAAAAAAAAACAAAAAAAAACCAACTAATAAAAAAAAGTAGCTAAGATTTTAAAAATTGATGATCTAATACTATAGTTAAATAAACACAACTAAGTCTTGGCTCCTTGGTTCCTGTTTTCACATTTGCTAATGCTCCTGTTCTTCTCCTCCATTAATCCTAAATTGCCATTTTGGCCAATAGACTTCATTGGTGGCCAGTTTCTGCACCTTTGTTATCCAGGCTGGCCACCAATGACCTCTGTGTCAGATCTGTGTTATTTTCCCAGGTTCTGCAAAATCTTGCAAGATCTCAGGAAAATCCCATTTATTCTTCTAAGTTACCTTAGAAGTCCCTGGTGACATAACTTTCCCAGGCGGCAGCTGGGAAGCCACTACCTCAGAAAAGTCGTCAGTTCAGTGAATCAAAATATATGTTAAAAGGAAAACATTTAATTTTACTGTACTGTAAAGTGTGTGTAAAGTGTGTGTTTTACTGAGTGTAAAGTGTGCACGACTGTGTCCAGTTTTGTGCACATGGGCAATATAAAACATAAAAAAATGTAGCTTTGCACTGCAATTCAAAGAACCCCAGTGTAGTTTTTTAAAGTATAAAATAGAAAGTTAGGTATATTTAAAGCCTCTCAATGCCAAATTGCCTGCAAAGGTATTTTAAAAATAAAGCTGTTGCTTAAAAAAAATAAAATCTTACCTTGACCCTGGCTTCTGACACTTCCAGAAGGTGCATGTGATATCACTGTACCTCGTGGCTGCCTACTGGGATAGTTGGGCACTAGTCCAGCAGGGGCATATTGGAGAAATATCTATGTTTTAAGATCATGTTTACAGGCAATTTGACTTTGAGGGGTGGAGGTCTTTTAAAAGAGATGACCTTCCATTTTGATAGAAGGTCCATTTTACAATTGCAGCCCACAAGAGAGAGGAGGGGACCCGGCGGCACACCTTATCCAGCCGGGTGACTGTGCCCTCTTCTCTCTGCCGGCGTCAATCACCAAGATGGCCGCCAGAAGAGTGACGCGCGTGCTCGATGACATCATCGCGCATGCATGTGGTGACGTCACGCGCATGCGCGATGGCGGGGTGTCACCAGGCAACCGCTCCGGGTGTCACCCAGCCTCGGGCCGCCCCTGTCAGCAACATTAATATGAAACAAAGAATGAAAAAAAAAACCCTTCCCTCCCCTCACCCCCAAATTCTCCAAGATACACAGCATTTAGCTACCTACAGCACATTTAGTAAGGGTTTACATCTACTTTAACAGACCTGCAAGTGCCCACAAGTCCTACACTAATCACTCCCTATGCAGTTTGTCAGCACTGCTCTCCATGCTTGATCTCTCACATCTAAAGTGCATTGTCAATATGACTGCTATGACCTTTCCCTTTTATAGTGAGAGGACTGGCTTATCCAAATACCATTCTAATTGGTCCTTCAAAGCCAGGTGACCTAAGATCAAAGACCAGGCTGTGCATTATAGTTGCAAAGAATTTGGCCTGTGAATTAGTTTCCTGGGTCCTCAAAAATGCAGGATCCGCTGTGGACCATGGTAGCGCTTGTTGGAGTGTACAACATTTTCAGGTACGAAAGCTGCCAAACAGATATCTTCAAATCTTGATTGCATTGCTCATCAAAGAGACCAACTGTGTGTTGTTCATGCCTGGGGCATGGCGGGGGAGATGAGAAAGGTGACATTCATTCATCGGGACGAGACATCAAGCTTTGCACCCTGTGGTGTTGATAAGGGTGTAGGCACATTGGGAAGACATGTCAAGATATCCGGATTTTGCATATGAAGGTGACTGGCCATTGTCTAAAGATCAAAGGACAAGGTGTTGACCTAGGCCAAGGACTGATCTGCAGTACGATGGTGCCCCCTGCTGGAGGACTACAGTGCGTGTGGATAAATATGAAGGACCATGCCGATTGGCCGAGAGACATTTAAGGGGCATGCGGAATTCTGGGTAAAGGGGGTGTCGATGTATGTGTATGAATGGGTATAAAAGTCCGTGCGCGGCAATATTGCTCTCTCTTTGAGCCCAGCCAGGATATAGGAACCAGAGGACGGACTTGCTGTGTAAAGTATTCTCTTGATTGTCTTATTGTATCTGTTTGTATCTTTTATTATGTTTGATTAGATTTGTGTATAAATAAATAAGACCATTGCTTCTTTTAACCATTGTATCGTTATCATCATTGGAAGCAGAGAATAGCAAGTTAGCTTATTTCAGGAAGCCAAGGCAATTTAGATATTACAGCGCTAAACCCAAACCTCATCCTAAGTAGCAATGCATAACAGGGCTGTGACAATAGTGAGGCCTGACAAACCCCAAACTGTGTAAAGATACTAAGGGAGTCAATACTGAACCCTGTGTTACCCTCATTTTCTTCAAAATTCAGGCAGTAGGAAAAACTTTCCACTCAGATTTAAATCTGTCTGTGCTTCAGCAGTTATGCTTACATTAGCCCAATACAAATTTGACTTAACACAGACCAGGTAAGAAAGAATGCAGATACAGTATGTCATAAACCTCCATTAGCAAGGTCTTCAAAAGAGTTCTAATGAGGTCCTGTAGCAAATGGCCCTCTAGTAAACATACTAGGAGTACAGCTGACTAATACACATCTGAGAGTCTGTTTTTTTAATCTGAAACTGAACTTTTATATGTCCCAAGCTCTCAATTCTAATCCATATGCCATACCTTCTACAGTAAAGGCCAGAAAAAGTGGTTACAATAATGGATCAGAAGATACCATTCAATTATACACTAAATATGCCTAATTTATGAGGTTCAGAAGGCTAGTAAGACACATTAGACCTCCTAAGAGACATATACATATAATCTATATCAGGCCTCAAAATTTCCACTCGCCCCCTCGCAATTGGCGAGTGAAAATTGCGGGGGGCAAGTGGAATCTGATCGAGGAGCGCCACCGGCGGGACCAGAGATGGGACACTACGGCCGCGGCAATTGCTCGCTTCTGTTCTCTCTTCTCATCGGCCGCTGTAGCTACAGAGCGGCCGATGAGAAGAAAGAACACAAGGAAACGATCGCTGTGGTGGTAGTGTCCCATCTCTGGTCCCGCCGGCGGTGCTCCTCGATGACATCCGCTGTCTTTTGCAGCTTCCTCCGCCCACCTCAGCTGCCAGGCTGGGAGGAAGACTGCAGAGACGGTGAGACCGGCCAACCAGGAAGTTAGCAGGGAAAAGAAGGTACATGGAGGATCTCTGCACCGACCTCAACCCCCCCGCCACCAGGAGAAAGAAGAGGCACCTGAATACCAGCTAAGTGCACTGTAAGTCCCTTTTCTTTCTTCCTTACACTGTGCGTCACACTGACCCTGCGCTGTGCGTCACACTGACCTCTGCGCTGTGCGTCACTCTGACCTCTGTGCTGTGCGTCACTCTGACCTCTGCCCTGTGTGTTACATTACTGACCTTTGCGCTGTGCGTTACATTACTGACCTCGGCGCTGTGCATTACATTACTGACCTGGTGGAGTTAAGTCCGGGGCAGGGTAGGGGTTAGGTGGGGCAAATGGTGGCGAGTAACTTTTAAGGCCTGGCTGGTAGCTCAGGGCTTGAAATTTTGAGCCCTGATCTATATCATGTTTGGCATCTAGCAACTCGTAACTTCATTCTGCTAAATAGTATGCTAGTTGCCAGACTGTGAAATCTTGTTTTATGAAAATATAGAGGTGCCCAGAGCACTTAATAAAATATTCACCAGCCCTCTACAGCATACCACTTGTACTCGGACTTGATTTGGTGGAGTTGGCTATGCAACACACTGCCCAAGAAAAGATGGCTGCAGCTCTGGGCTCTCCTTTTACCATCAAAACTAGAAAAGCATTTAAAATTGTAGTTGTACATAGATTTTTTTAAACCACAGTGGCCAGGCCCAGTGGCAGGCAGCAGTCTCAAGCATCGCCAATGTTTCTTCCATATCAGATCAGAATTAATCTGCAAATAAATTGAACTCTGCACGGAATAAAAGAGCAGGCAAACTTCGCTTAATATTTCCTTGCACCGTTTTTTTCCCTTTGCCATAAAGCAATATTTTAAAATTGTTAATCTGACTCTCTGAATGCTTTAAATTAGAAATTAAGAAATTTTCCTTTTAGAAGAGCTGCCATAGTGTAAACTCTGTACTGTCTGGGCGTGGGAGCAGGTGATGCAGACACTTTCTAAAGGTCAGTGTGGCAACAGCACATGCTGTGGACAGTGCTTCTTTCTTCTAGATCACATGTTGTTCGCTACTGTATGATTAGGGTTAATTGTTTAGTTAGCCTGCCCCATGTTGATCACTCTCATTCTGCATGCACTTACATTTTTGTTCCACAAGCTGGAAAATCTTGGCAGGGTGAGGCAGGGTGAGTATGTAATTGTCACATTCTGGTGGCAGTGGTGGGTTCTGACGTTCTAACCGTAACAAGGGCTATAAGATCTTCTTGTTTCCTTGCAAAGGAAACATTATCATGTTGTTCTTATAAGCTATAAGAGGAATCAGGTTCACAAATTTGTTATATATTATGTTGTATTTGTGCATACTGCAGGTGTTCATAATAGAAGAATATTGTGGAATCCATCTCTGCTTTAAAAACTGGCCTAATTTAACGGAACAATATTATGTCAATAACCTTTGTTTATAGACTGTATTCAAATAAAACAAATTAAGTGCACATATCAAATGTGGACATGCATGCAGAGAAATTAACACATGCTCACATATACTGTACACACTCCATGTATGAAAACCAAAGCTTGCAACATTTTGCAGAAAAAAAACTACAATTATATTTTTCATTTCTAAATGACAAGACATAATTTTAACATAATTATTGCTAAGTCAGACGGAACATTCTGTATACTCATTTTCTGTCAAGTAACACTAAGCAGATAATAAAAGTAAACTTGTTTTATGGGGAATAGGTGTGCTATGAAACATAAATTAATTTCACACCTTATTATTCCTCAGTCTGGCTGTCAGAGAGGACCAATTGGCTTTCAACATGACTTGCTTATGGGCTCAGTGTATTGCATAGATCACTTTGTAGTTCATTATTTCTTGCTACCTTAATGAATCTTACTTTGCTTTGAATGGAACTGCCATAGAAAGGTTTGTGCATTGTTTTGCGAGTGCAAATGATTTCTCTGTGGTACCAGAATGTACACTCTAGAGATGTTAATTGATATAGCCTCATAGGATGAAGTAGAGAGTTTACTAAAGAGAAAATTATTTTTTTTAATGGATAGGAGACACAGTTTATGTTAAAGCTATTAAATTAAACATGTTTTACAGAGGTTTTTTTTAAAATATACAATAACAAAAACCATGAATGCTGATTGCTAATGCTCACTACAGATGGAGGAGACATTTGCCTGTTCTCATTATTATTGTTGACGCCACGAGGGGGGTGCACTGTGGTGCAGCATAGTGCTCTGTCCTGCATATGGGATTGGGGGACTCATGCAATTTGCCATGTTCTGCAGCTAGGACTGGGACATCAGGCAGAGTATAGTGTGCTGCAGGATGCACAGGATCTCACTACAAAGTGAAAATACGGGACCCCTTGTATTACAAATTCGTTATTTAGAACAATGCAAACAGTACAAAGTATTGCCAGCAATCTTAAAGTCAGCAAGTGACAATTTTAGGAAAGATTAGTAAGGCTTGCTATTATACTGCTCTTGTTAAAAACAAGTAAAACAAGTTAAACATCACAAACCAAGAATTGGGCAGGGAATGAGATTAAGATGGGGCAAATTAGCTATTCTGGGGTGGTCTAGTCAATAAAACGACAAATACAAGGACATCTTTTCCAAGGGCCATGAGAGTTTCACAGGTAAGAGGGAGGGAGGATGATAGATGGGGGCAATTGATGTCACTGGGTCAAGATCAAGAATAAAGTATGTCATGGAAATGGAAAAGATTTATTGAAAAAGCATGTTGATCATAAAGGAGGGAGGGAAAACAGGGGAGGCAAATATATTATTATATTTATGTTAAATGCGATGTTCTATGCCAGAGACAGTAGAAATATATATTCTCTCATTTTTTTGTGAAAGCCATACATTGTTATATAACATTGCTTTATCATTGTTTAACAATAAAAGCCAACATGCACCTGGGAACAGAGGGCTCAGTCATAACAAAGAAATTCAAGAAGCATAATAATAAAATGCCATTGATTACTATAAATCTCTCTAGTTTATCAGCTATATATCATTGATCACAAGCCTCAAGTGGATTATAGGTCAATAAAACAAGTACTGACATTTTATTTTTGTCACTGTGCTTCAAGATGACCAAGTAATTTGTCCATATATCTGTACAAATCATTTTACTGGATACTTAAGAGCATCACTGGGAAGGTCAACAAGCAGTAGGACAAGATGATGCGGGCCTGATCACGTCACTTTTATTGGGCAATACAGAGAATATATATTTCAGTGCATAAAAAAAGGTTTATAAAGTGTAAAGAAAAGCTAGAGTCAAGAAGTCTGTCAAGTGGCATTGCACGAGTGTTTGTGCATGTGCACGGTTTGGCCCAGTCAGGCCTGTGCATGCGCCTCTGCGTAGACACATGTGCATGCACTTGCAGTTGTGCGCGCGCGCTACAGACTCTGGCGCTAGACAGGCTATTTAAACCGTGTTCTCTTGATGTCCAGTACTGAGTGATCGTCAGCTACCAGCTATTTTGATTCTTTGTTCTGTTCCTGTTTCCCTGTTGTTGACCTGGCTTCTCCTGACCATTTGGCTGATCCTCTGTATTCCTGACTCCATTTCTGCCTGCTGTTCTTGTACCATATTGCCCTTACGGTATTGACCTTGGCCTGTTCTTCAACTACTATCCTGTCTTCTGCCTGGTACTGCATCACCCGCCAGGTATTGACCTCGGTCTGTTCCTGACTTCGCCTCTGCCTGATCTTCAGTCGCCAGACCTGCATCCACTGCGTTGTCTGCTGATCTTCAGTCTTCAGACCTGCATCCACTGCATTGTGTTCCGATCTACAGTCATCCGATCTGCATCCTGTGTTGCCTGCCGATCTACAGTCATCAGATCTGCATCCTCTGTGTTGCCTGCCGATCTACAGTCATCATCTGACCCCTCACTTCTGCCATCAGTCTTCAGGCACTCATGCCCCTCTGTGCCATGATTCCCCTATTCCGCTATCCAGGGGTCTTGGGACCAGAATTGTAAGAGAGGCCTTGCTCATCACTTCAAACTCCGAAAGGTACGGCTAGCTATTTTGTTGAAGAGGGTGTTATAAGCAGGGCAGTTCGAAGACACTGACAGGCAGGCAAATAATTTTTTATTTTATAAAAAAATAAAATAACATATATATATACTGACAGAGCGAGAGTTACCTGCTTTGTGGAACTTTGAGTCCTAGCATGATTGGGACTTTTAGCTCAAAATAAGTTAGCATTTCATGTGCTGGTAAAAAGCCATCCATGTTACTGAGTGTCTGTATCTCGGTACAGACAGGGACAGAGCCAGAGCATTGCACCCGTGATCCACTGATACACAGAGTAAGTTCATAGACTGGCATGTACATGTATCTGGAATACCAAGATCTGAGGTCTGATGACTTTCACATGTTAATTCCTATTTTGTTCTCCTTATCTAATTAGATTAGATTTAGATTAGATAAGGAGAAAACATAGAAATGAAAATGTGAAAGGCCCTAAGTACTAGGAAGGTGAAACACACTGCCCTTACGGTAATGTGGCAATTGATATGAAATGAGGGATCTCCCTCTAAAAAGTAATGGGTGCTAATAAAGTGAGATAAATATTTGAATGAAAGAAATAACATTTAGTTTTAAATGACTCTAATGGGGATGATGCACATGAGCTCTTGCACTTTTTGAATGTTTTTTTTTTTTTGCACAAAACCTCTGATGAAGCTGATAAATTCAGCAAAACATGTTAGGTGGTGGTCTTTTTAAATTAAATATATTAGTTAGAGGTAGAGATGAATCATAATTTTAGATTATGATTCATCTCTTCCTCTAACTAATATATTTAATTTTAAAAGAACACCACCACCTAACATGTTTTGCTGAATTTATCAGCTTCATCCGAGATTTTGTGCAAAAAGCAAAAAACTATCAAAAAGTGCAAACATGCCCCATAAACAGCCAGAAAATACCCTCTGTGGAGATAAATGACCATAGCAGTCTCCTTTTATAAAATGAACGAAATACAAACATTCAGTATCATGAAAAAATAGATAGAGATTTCAGGTCTTTGAAGTCCAGAACATTAACAGATTGTTTTGTCTCTGCAGAACCACTAAATATATTAGGTCCCCAGTCACATCACAGTGCCTTGGGGAAGACCTTCAAATTAACCACTGATACACCAGCATCTGAATTTCCTGTTCTATATCATTTCACACCATGAATTGAGGACACCATACCAAGACAGGTCCCCTAACATTACCCACCACCTATTTAGCCACCTTCAAAGACCCCAAATCACCAACATACTACAATACTATAAAACAACTACAGCCAAAAAAATTATCTCCTTATCTTGCAATCTCTCACTGCTCCAGTGAGACACCTCGCCTTAGGCCATCTCCTAAGCTCCTGCTAACCTTTGGCCACCTACCAATTGCATAAGTAACCCTGATGTAATGTAAAGCCCCTCTTTATCTAGAGAGGCAGAGCCAGCTGTAAATTAGCCAGCGTGGTGGATCTCGACAGTATTGTCGGGATCTGTCCCAACTGTGGCGCAGCTCTGCCTTTCAGCATATAGCAGGCAATAGCCCGCTATATACTGAGTTTTGGGTCACTGGAGGACATTAGTATATGTCCTCCTGTGACCCTGAAGAGAACTATGGCCAAAAAAGGTTAGGCCATAGTTCTTTTTTAATGTCAGGGGACAGCATTTTGGACTTGCTGTGTGGATCAATTATCCAAATTGAAAAGAAAATTACAATATATCATTAGGCTGCACATTAACTATTTTAAGCTGACAGATTGGTTTTTAGATGTGTGCGGGATCCCATAGGATTTGTTGCGTTCATATGAATTGGCTGAGATATGAAATAGTGTTTGCATATTTTGGAATAGTTTTTATTAGCTCTTTTGCTGGCCGTATATAGCAGTGGCGTTACAGGGGGGGTGCGGCCCGCACCCGGGTGACACCATTGGAGGGGTGACACCAAAATGACTGTGCGTGCGCGGTGACACTCGGTTACCGCTCCGGGTGTCACCCAGCCTCGGAACGCCCCTGGTATATAGTACACATTATTTTCAGTTAATTTTAATCAGCTCTCAATCACAGATTGGTAATTAATACAGATTATAGCTACAGATTGCAAATGGGTGAAACATATCAGAAGACAGATGCTGTTTCAAGTGGAGTGTCGGGACCAGCATGCTGGGAAATTTTGTGCTATTATAATCTGCCTAAAATGAACCTCAGCTCACCCTGACCCCTCTTCCGGTGTACCTGCTTTGTGTTCATACCAGTTAAAGTGTATCTATGATCAAGATTTAAAATCATATATTTATTTTTACATTGAATTGTAATTGTTTTTAGCTTACTCCTATTAATCTGGATGATCTTGAAGTTTAAAAACGTCCTTTTTAAAGGTACCCACATATTTACTTCCTTTAATAAGGTGACACACATTCACCATGCCCTGTGAATATGCACTGCTGCGTCACCCATTTCACATAGCCAGTTGCCTGAACTGCAGAGGTGCTGAGGAGGCGTTTCAGGAGACACAGTCAGTACAGGAAACTCACTACATATGACATCATCTCTGCTTGCAGGCAGCAAGGTGCCAATATATGGGGTATATTTGTTGACCTTAGAAAGCGAAATGAAACCAAAGGAATGAGCAGAAGAGAACCTACAGAGCATTCAGGGAATCCAGGAACTTGTTCAAAGATATGGCCAGCAGAAAGGCGGCGCACACGAAATGAGATGTTTCTAGTAAGTTGATATTGGGCTGTGAAAGAAAGCAATCTTTTGTATTACTATAAAATCCTAATGTTATAAAAGGAAGTGTATGCTGTGACTTCTCCTTTAATAGTAGGCTACCAAGTCAAAAAAGGAGAAAAAGCTGATCAAGCAATATGTGCGCTTGATCAGCTTCACATGTGTCATTCTGAGCCTGATGAAGGGGACCCTTGTGCGGCCCTAAAAGCGCTTGTACTGGAATTACAGTACTCCATTAATAAATGGAGTTTTGTTAATTTCACTTAAACGATGTGCTGGTGACATCCTTTTGAAAACTTGTAGCCTTGCAGATCGTAAAAGAGAACCTGAAAAAGATCGACAGAAGGTGTACTACGATCTCAGACGACGACCCCCTCCTTCATACCAAGTGGGGGACCAGGTGTGGCTTTCGACCAAAAACCTCCGCCTTCAGATCCCCTCCAGGAAATTAGGTAGGCAATATCTGGGGCCATTCCCCATCGAGAGGATCATTAACGCAAACACGATGCAACTGACTCTACCTCCAGTTTTGTTAATTTCACTTAAACGATGTGCTGGTGACATCCTTTTGAAAACTTGTATATCTTCACAGCGCCATCCGTAGTCGCTACAAGCACCGACCAAGATTTCAAGGAACATCCTATTCCGGTAAGAAGTGCAGCAAGATACTTATACAGGGGCAGAACTATGGCCGTGCACCGGGGCCTGAGCCTGTAATGATTCGCGGGCTGCGTTCCGGCGTGGAGCGCAGCCGGCGCAGACACAGTGACATATACTGCGGCGCCGTTGCGCTCCACGGTGGAACGCGGAAGTACTGTGTCCGGCGTGATGCTCCTCCCAGCTGCACTTCCGTGATTCCTTTTAAAGCCGGTTCGGGGGTAAGGTGTTCGCTTATTTTGGACCTCACACCTGCTACCCCCGAACGCCGGCAACCCTACAGAGAGCCTGAAGTGTTCCTTCTGCATCAAACCCTGCGTGAACTAACCACCTCTGGTCGGACTCCCCCACACGCCAGTGACCTACAGCTGCTATCCCTGCAGAGAGCCTGAAGTCTCCCTCCTTCACCAAACCTTTCCTGGACAAACCATCTCTGGACGGACTCCCCCCACACGCCAGTGACCGACAGCTGCTATCCCCCCTGGGAACCGCAAGTACCCTGCCATGCTCTGCAATCCTGCATGTTCTTGTTGTGCATAGAAATATACTCTAGCTAAGTGATACAACTACTGCAATAGGATCTGTATATAACTGTTACCGAGCACTTGCGTTATTCATACTAAGGACTGTAGCGTGATTGGGCAACTGGGCTCTGCCGTGCGTACTCATAGAACACTGTGCTGCCTATACCCTTAACTCACGTTCTCAGGGGATTATTAAGGAATACCCCAACATTTCTCACTAACTGTAGCTAACTACCATCTGGATAATACGGGCCCATGATGTCAACCACTCCTAACTCTCCGCCCTAGATTGAGAGCGACGCCAGGAGTGCCCGACTGATTGCCCACTTACCTCCAGAGAGGGTGACTAATTCTTGCCAGTTCCGTAGTTGAGGTTCTCCCTCTAAAAAAGTCCTAGGTGCTGACATAATAAGCGAACCCCAAAATGAACCCCACGGAGCTCGCAAGACATGTTGTCTCCCTCACTCAGAAAGTTGAGAACCTTTCTCAAACCGTACAAAATCTCCAGCTGGAGAACCAAACGCTAAAAGACTCAGTGGCTCAAAACGCAGCCCCTAACCGAGAAGGGCCTGAGCCAAAGGTCAGTCCCCCGGAACCCTTCTCCGGAAATAGGAAGACCTACCGCGAATTCACCAACGCTTGTAAACTTATGTTTGAACTACGCCCACGCACGTACCCAAACGACCGAACAAAAGTACTCACCCTCATATCATACTTACGGGGTGAACCGCGTGCCTGGGCGAATACTTATATCGAGAAGGAGGATCCTGTTCTGGACTCGTATCCTCAGTTCATGCACGCCATGTCTCTCCTCTACGAAGACGCGAGTAAACAGTTGACTGCTGAAACTGCAATCAGGGGGCTCAAACAGGGGAGACGACCCGTTGAGGATTTCATCGCGGAATTCCAACGGTGGGCTCGGGAGACCGAGTGGAATGACATAAGTCTACGTAACCAATTCCGTCTCGGTCTCCCCGAACCCCTGAAGGACGAACTGGCCAGAGCAGAGCTCCCAGTTACGCTTGAAGGAATCATACAGAGATCTATTACCCTCGACCGCAGACTCAGGGAGAGGCGCGCTGAACGGGTATCAGGAGCATCTGTCGCCTTCCCCCTGCCTCGCAGGGCCAGTCCTCCTCCTACCGTGGAACATATGGAGATTGGGACCGTGCGGGGTCCACTCACTACTGCTGAGAGGGCAAGGAGACGCTCTCAGAATCTTTGTCTCTATTGCGCCTCCCCGGAACATACCGTCTCCGCCTGCCCCCTTGTGAAGAAGAAGGAGGAAGGTAAGCAGATTCATATATGTAAGATGTCACAGACAACCCTCAACCCTACTCCTTACCTGTTTCTACCTCTTACCCTACAGTGGGACCACGCCAGAATTACAGTTAAAGCCATGCTGGACACAGGAGCATGTGGATGATTGCCCACTTACCTCCAGAGAGGGTGACTAATTCTTGCCAGTTCCGTAGTTGAGGTTCTCCCTCTAAAAAAGTCCTAGGTGCTGACAGAGCCTGGGGGGGGGGGGG
>NW_017306487.1:1245237-1250033 GCF_000935625.1 Nanorana parkeri
GTAGGAAAAGAGATGGTGGGGGGCCGTCCGGCTGCCGACCGTCCATCGGGTCGACCGTACGGCAGTGAGACAGAGCAGCCTTCAAGCACACGGTGATGCAGCGCTGGGGCCTTGGCTGGGAGGACCCAGCAGCTTCCTGATTACACAGCCCGCTGCCTCTCTCAGCTACATAATGTCCCCGCCACAAGGAGGAGATGAGGTGACTGCTTTTATCTTCTGTATGTGCCTAAGTTCTGTGACATGTTTTGTAGTCCTCTATAACTGATGGAGTTATTCTGCAATTGTGTAGAGCGTATTGCTCGGAGTTGTAGTCCCCTATAGCTGTTACCATTCTGCGTTTCTGTAGAGAGTAATGCTGGAAGTTGTAGTCCCCTATAGCCATTACCATTCTGCATTTCTGTAGAGAGTAATGCGGGGAGTTGTAGTCCCCTATAGCCGTTACTATTATGCGTTTCTGTAGAGAGTATTGCTGGTAGATGTAGTCCCTTATTACCGTTACCATTGGGGGTTTCTGTAGAGAATAATTCAAGTAATTGTAGTTCTCTATATCCGTCACCATTCTGCATTTATGTAGGGAGTATTGCTGGGAGTTGTAGTTCTCTATACTGAAATGCAGAATGGTAACGGCTATAGGTGGGCAGGGCGGGCATTGTAAGAGCCGGGAGGGGGAATCTTGCACTAGAGCCCATTGTTCCATAGGTCCGCCACTGCACTTATACTGTATATTACTAATCAGCTTCATTGCTACACCACCAATGTCTCCTTTAAGAGAACCTGTCACCACTTAAATGCTATCATATAAGGGGCCTTTGAGACCCTTAAAAAAAATGTTATAAATAAAGTTAAGTTAAAAAAAGTTATAGTGAAGGTAAAAACACCCGAGAAATGTATACACAAACATGGGGGTTTAAGCAATCCTCTAGCCTAAAATATTAATTTTAACATGCAAAAAAGCTTAGCAGCTAAATAATTAACGATATGGGTCCCAGTCTGCATTGCTCCATATTCTGATGAGCCTTCTGGACTGGTGGGCCTTTTCCGCTATTAAATTTGTGCACCCCTGTTGTAATGTATAATTTGTAAATAAATATATATACAGGTGAAACTCGAATAATTAGAATATTGTGCAAAAGTAGGAAGTCCATGAAAGGGGTGACTGGCTGGAGGGTGGTGCTCTCCTCCCACTGGGCTCCCTAAATGGTTCTGGCCTAACTCCGCTCCATGTCCGCTACTTAGGCACTCTAACCCACTGTGGGCCACCAGACTTCTAGGTTGTGAGCTGTTGGGAGGATAGTGGGAGGAGCCAGACAGTGTCAAAGTCAGTGTTCTATAATTTTTCTCGACCCCATACATTTTCTCGACCATGTCACTTACGGTGTGGCCGTGTCATTCGAATCAGCTGTTTTCATGACCCCCTTTCTTCATGCACATGCGCACCTGGAAGTAACGGGTAGATACATTTCTGGGTTGAGAAAAATCATAGCACACCAGTAGCGGAGGGATACCTCGTCAGTGCGGTACACGACCGCAGCGACCCTGGTAGTTCTGCCACTGACTCCAAGCAGTAGAGCAGGGGTAGCCAAACTCCGGCCCTCCAGCTGTGGTGGAACTACAAATCCCATGAGACATTGCGAGATTCTCACAGCCACAGACATGACTCCCGGAAAGAGATGCATCATGGGATTTGTAGTTCCACCACAGCTGGAGGGCCGGAATTTGGCTACCCCTGCTGTAGAGGGACTACAAATCTCAGCACATTATATAGCAATGTAGATTAATGCCATCAGCTATAGAAGACTACAACTCCCAGCAATACATTATACAGCAGTGCAGAATAATAGTATATTAATTTGCTACATACTCTTTGTTGCTGCTCTGCTCCGCGGTGTCAGCCTGATGTCTTGGTCGGAGGGTCTCAGGAGGGGTGGGGTGGGTCTCAGCAGGGGGAGATGTGCGGGCAAGGGAAGAGCTGTAAGCAGGCACCCTGTGGTTCCCCAGAAGTCTGTTGGGTGGTACCCTGCAAACATAGGATCTAGCACAGCCAAATCAATTTGAAAAATGAAAGCACCTGTATCGGTTTTTAGTATCAGGGAACCCTCACCAATACTGGTGTCAGGGCATCCCTGGTCTGAACGTCTTTGTAGGTGTCAAAAATCATGTGTAATAACACTAGCTAAGACTCTGTCACCCGGCATACGTGCCCAGACTTGCTCCACTCTCCTTCTGCTTTTTCTGTAAAAAGTTTATAACGCAGAGTGCAGGGGTCAGTGGTGTCATGCAGGGTGCAGAAGTCAGTGTTGTAACAGAGTGTAGAGGTTAGTGGTGTCATGTAGAGGTCAGCAATGTAATGCACAGTGCAGTGGTCAGAAGTGTAATGCACTCTACAGAAGTCAGTGGTGTAATGCAGTGTGCAGTGGTCAGCGGTTTGATGGCAGTGCAGAGGTTAGCAGTATAACGCAGAGTGTAGTGGTCAGTGGTGTAACGCAAAGTGCAGAGGACAGCACTGTAACACAGAGTACGGAGGTCAGTGGTATAACGCACAGTACAGAGTTCAGCAGTGCGATGCATAGTACAGAGGCCAGCGGTGTAATGCAGAGTACAGAGGTCAGCAGTATGATGCACAATAAAGAGGTCAACAATAACGCACAGTACAGAGGCCAGCGGTGTGACGCACAGTGCAGAGGTCAGTGGTCTAATGCGCAGTGCAGAGGTTAGTGGTGTAATGTAGAGGTCAGTATGTATGCGGTGCAGAGGTCAGCAGTGTAATGTAGAGGGTCAGCGGTGTAGTGTAGAGGTCAGTATGTAATGCAGCGCAGAGGTCCGGGGTGTAATGTAGAGGTCAGTATGTACTCAGTGCAGAGGTCAGCAATGTAATGTAGAGATCAGCGGTGCAATAAAGAGGTCAGTATGTAACGCAGTGCAGAGGCCAGCTGTGTAATGTAGAGGTCAGTATGTACGCAGTGCAGAGGCCAGCTGTGTAATGTAGAGGTCAGTATGTATGCAGTGCAGAGGCCAGCGGGAGAATGTAGAGGTCAGCAGTCAGTATGAATGCAGTGCAGAGGCCAGCGGGGGAATGTAGAGGTCAGCAGTCAGTATGAATGCAGTGCAGAGGCCAGCGGGGGGATGTAGAGGTCAGTGGTCAGAATGTAATGCAGCGCAGAGGCCAGCGGTGCAATGTAGAGGTCAGAGGTTAGTAAGTACGCAGTGCAGAGGTCACGTAGAAAGAACAGGTATTTACAGTGGTACTTTTCCTTCCTTCTTCAGGTGGTGTGCCCTATTCTCTTCCTCTCCTGGTGGTGGGGGGTGGGGGCAGTGAAGTTGCCTGCATGTCCTGAGGCGATGCCTTCAGCCACCTCGTGGTGTCTCCTGTCTTTTGGTCCCGCACAGCATAACTATGATGCCAGCTAATAGTGTGCAGTCTCCCTCCCAGCCTATAGCAGCTGAAAGGGGAAGGAGCTGCTGCCGTCCGTGGCCGCCGAGGAGCCCGATCGGTACACGGGCATCAAATAATTTTTCTCCTCCTGTTAAATCGTCCCCCGCCGCTGCAGTGGCAATCACTTCTTTTATCTCTCCACTTTCGGCCGCTGCAGCAGAGTGATTACCGCTGCGGCTGCACCGGCGGGGGCCGTTTTTAAAGGCATCAGAGAGGCCCGGGGGGCAATTGCCACCCTTCCCCCTGGCCCAGTCCGCCCCTGATATATATATATAGATACATACTGTATGTTAGGGACGCACAGTTACCATTTTTTCCAGACCAAATACAAGTACCAACACTTGTCCAAGTCGCACAGATACCAATTACTCAATTACTGACACTTTTTTTTTTTACATTGTTTTTCTAAAACAATACAGACTAATGATTTCAGGACAGTGGTGGAGTGCCAAAGCCAGGTCACAGCTGTGACCGCTGCAACCCTGGAAGTTCTCGTGAAAACACTAAGTATCGACACTGGTATTTGAACTGGCATCTGAACAGCCCTACTATTATGAAACCTTAAAGGAGAACTATGAGGTAAGTGCTTTTCACTCACCTCATAGTTCTAGCCGACCTGTAACAATGAGACTGTCACAGGTCAGCTCAGTAGATCGGGAGGTGAGCGAACATATACCGATGTTCGCTCACCTCTCGATCCTGTCACGGCTCTCTGAAGTGACAGGGGAGGGGCTGGATTCCCCCCCCCCCGCTTCGATCCGCCAGCGCTGACTGGCGGAACGGACGGGGGAGGGGGCGGGTACAGCTGGCTCTGCCTCTAGATAGACAGAGCCAGCTGTCACTCACGCAGCTGGGCGGATCTCGACTTTGATGTCGGGATCCGCTGTGGCGTCTCAGTATACCGCAAGCTGTAGCTCGCGGTATACTGAGCTTAGGGTAACGGGAGGACGCTAGTTTGTGTCCTCCAGTTACCCTAAGGAGAACTATGGGGAAAAGCCCTGACCCCATAGTTCTCCTTTAATGTGCAGCTTGCAAATCTTTTTAACAGTGACAACACTCCAACTATACATCATGGGCTGACTACCACTCAAAAGGCAAAGGTAAATGGGTGGTAGTAAACTGCAGCACATGGTGCTGGAATGTGCTGAGTTTGCACTTTCTCAAGATTAACCTCTTGCCGTCCGCCCGTAGTAGAAAAACGGACGGACGGCACTGCTGCATTGGCGGGTTGCCGTCGCCAGACGGCATTTTTTTTCTGCTCGCGCGCGCCCCCTGGCGGGCACGCACGGGCAGAAAAGACCCGTCCAATGCGAACACCCGGTACCGGGTGTTTCACATATAGGCGATCAGCGGGTCCATAGCC
>NW_017306487.1:1250161-1268500 GCF_000935625.1 Nanorana parkeri
CCCCCCTGGCCCCTCACCTTGAATCCCGGGATCCGCTGCCCCATCTTGGATCCCGGGACCGGCTCCGAGGGCGTCAGGAGGAGGAGGACGGGAGATCAGCTCCTTGCTGATCTCCGTCCGGGCTGTGAATGCAGAAGTGATGTGTATTACATCACTTCCGCATTCACCTGTCAGTCATCTGGCTGCTATAGCCAGAGAGAAGAAGCTGATAAAGCAGATCTCTGCTTCATCAGCTTCTTTTGGGGTCTAACACATTGATACCATTGTTGCACTGGGCCTTATGAACATACACAAATGTGGACTGAGTTACTCTTTAGGCCTTGTTCACCCCAAGCGTGTTCCAGGAGCAGAGCAGAGCAGTTATAGACCGGATCAAAACTGCGTCCAATGTATTCCAATGGTATTTTGGGCTCTAGTTCACACCGTTCAGTTCCAGAGCATGTAAAAAACTGCAGCAAGCCCTATTTTACCTGTTCTGGAACGCATACAAATGCATCAAAAATGCATGCAAACGCCCTGGAAAGCACTGAAAGCCCATTTTAAACTAAAACAAATATTTTATTTTTTTAACCAAAAACAGACCGTAACGCATCAAAAAACGCGGCACAACCCACTGCACTGCGTGTGCAGAAACTCACGCAGAGCTGGTCTCCATTTGGTGTGAACAAGCCCTTATTCTTTGACTGCTTCATGCACCCAATACAACACAGAGCACAGCTTTTTGGGTCATCTACGATAGCCAACCAAAATCTCTATGCCCTGCTTTGCACCTTCATAGAAAATAGGAGAAGCCTTGTAAAAGCAACATCTTTTTTACAGTTTTCTTATACTACTTTTACCAGACAAATATAATAGAAAAACAATAAATGTGTAGTTAGAGTCCTTTTAACAAAAAATAAATAAATAAATAAATAAAACCAAACTAAGTAACACTGTGGTTGAATAACAGCTTGGCGAAGAGACCTCAAACATGTGATGCAAATTCTATCACAGTGCAGTGCCAGCATGCTAAAAAGAAAAAATGTAACTCACTGCAGTAAAAAAAAAGACAATTTTCGTTGTTCATTAATTCCCCCAGCACATGGCGATTTGTAGAATACAGAAGACCTAAACCGCTGTATGTTACATGTGGAGGGCCTCTGCAAAGTATATATATCTTACCTTGCAGTATGACATACCCCAAACATAACTTTTGGCTTCTGGGCACTACAGGGAGTGAGCGGTGCAACACAAGCAGTAAAGGGCTCCAGTTCCTCCTTACTAAATGCCCATTTACAAAATGTCTTCTATTTTTATAAAAGAATACAGGGCATTCTGTGATTGGAGGAGGAGAGATAATGTCACACCCTGCCCTCTCCACCTCCAATCACAGAAACCCTTGTATTATTTCAGAAAAATACAAGGAATTTTGTGAATGGGCAAGTAGTAAGATGGGCAGGGATACAACTGGAGCCTTTCATTGTTTGAGTTACTTTCTTCGCTGCCCGTAGCACCCAGAAGTTACGGGTAGGAGACCTCATGCTGCAAGGTAAGATTTTTATCACATACAACACACAGCTTTTTAATTATAATTTACACACCCAGTGCAATGTGCACATTATCATTTTTTTCCCAGAGTTTGGCTTTCAAGAAACTGGAATTCAGCTGTCATGGGTAAACTGTCTTGTGATCACATTTCTGAACAGAAAAAAACCAGTAATCTCTGAGTTTGCCTAGATTCCAGAAAATTTTACAAAACAGTAAACAAAAGCTTCTTTGTTCCCATACAAGTATACACAATCCAACACAATGCAAAATAAGCATTCAAAGCCTTGACAGAACAAAATTATTTATGAATGGATAAAGATCTGCTATTAAATACATTCTCACATCTAGGTGCCTACTATTTATACCTACAGTATTTGACAGAGTCACGTTAACATAATATGCGTTTGCTAGCATTAGGAAATAATGCAGTTTGAATGACATATAACACAAATGAGGGACTACTAGAAGCAGTCACTATTCCTGCATGAGAAACAAAAAAACCTGTAGAACAATTAACCACTTGCTGACCGGGGTGTTACACCCCCTTCCTGTCCAGGCCATTTTTCAGTATTCAGCGCTGCGATACTTTGACTCACATTTGTTCAGTCATGCAACGCGGTACTGAAATACATTTTATACCATTTTCCTTCATGAGTCACAGTTGTATGACTCAGGAAGGAATAGTGACTGCTTATAGTAGTCCAGGGGTAGGTAATTATTTTTTTTAGGGGGGCAACATAGGAAACAGAGGGCTGTGGATGGCCAAACAGATTAACGGCACGGTACTGGTCAACGCACCAGCTGTATGTTACAGTGTGGCAGGTGTGTTGCGTTGCCATTCTCAAATGAACCACCTGGCCGCAATTTGATCGACTGTGGCACAACAAGCTGTACTGTAATACTGCGCGTTACAGTGTGGTTGAAAAAAGTAGTGCATGCAACACATTTGCCACACTCTAACGCACAGTACCATGCGTTAGTCATTGTCGGGTGGGAAACTACCCATGCAAAACCCCAACCCCTCCTGCACATACCATTTTAAGTTTTTTTTTAAATCAATAGGTGCTAGCTGCAGAAAAGGGGACGGAGGTGGACCCCTGGTTGCTAGGACCAGCCAGTTATCCTAGCAACTAGTGAGTGCAGAGGAGGACCCTGACATCACTGGTTGCTAGGGCCACCCAGCGGCCCTAGCAACCAATGACTGCAGAAAAGACTTCTGCCATCATTGGCTGGTAGGACGCCAGCAGTCCTGGCATCCAAGGACCAAAGAGAAACGCGGTCCAAATACAGACTGATCGCTGGGCCAAGGCTTAAAGTGCATGCACCTTGGAGGCTGGTGCATCCACTGTCAGTGAACCATAACAGAGCACAGGTCAGCGGCCTGGACAGCTGCAGACCCAGGCACAGATAAGGCCCACAGGCTGTAAAATGTCCAGGTCTGTAGTAGTGCCTCATTTGTGCTGTCATTTGAACTGCATTATTTCCTAATTCCTGTACTCGTCAGCGCCATGTTCTGTGCAAAGTTTTTTAAGAGTCACTGCCTTTCCATACAGCATGATATATTTTATTTTCAGTATGGACTGAAACTTTAAATCAATATAGAAAAACTGTCAAAAATACCAGTGGTTACAATAAGGGATGCACCGATATCACTTTTTTAAGACCGAGTACGAGTACCGATCATTTTGATCAAGTACTCGCAGATACCAATTACCGATACTTTTTCTTAAAGGAACAGGTCACATTTTTTCTAAAGCAATACAAACTAATGCTTTAAGGTCACTTTCTTAATATTATGATTCATGAGATGATTAGGGAGCATGACGCTGGCTTCCCGGCCAATCAGAATGCCGGGCAGCGCGTCATTGCACGCTACCCGGCTTCCTGATTGGCTGGGAAGTCGGCTCCATGCTCTCTCATCACAAGTGACGAGAGAGCATGGAGCCGTTTCCTGGCCAATCAGGAAACCGGGCAGCGTGTAATGATGCGCTGCCCGGCTTCCTCATACAGGAAGTACTCGTGCTAGGTATCGGAGCATTTGGGCGAGTACGGGTACTCACCCAAATACTCTGTATCGGCACCGATACCGATACTAGTATCGGTATCGGTGCATCCCTAGTTACAATATATCTCAATACAAACTGTATGTATGACTGATTTTGACGAAATATTTAGTGAAGTTAAACTGTAGCTGACGTAAATTCTAGGTGCCAATAAAAGGGTGCACATACCACTTAGAATACATTGCAGTACACATAGAAACACATTCTAATCCATCTTGTGCTGGTCTGACTTCAGTAACGTAAACTCTGATTTGCAGCCATGGATTATTGCACTTTGCAGTTAGTGTTTTGCTACTTGCATTCTTTATTGAATAGACCTCTTGCATGTCTTATCCATAAAACTTGCTTTTCTGTGGAAGCAAAGGAAAGGAGTATGGAAGTTAGATTTGAATATTAATAGCTTTTTTTATGTGTTTTAACCCCATTGCACAGAGCAGTAGGCTTAGGTTAGCAAAGCATTGATACACGATTATGAGCATGGAGTTCTATGCTATTTATTTCTTGCTTTGGCTGTAGCAGCAGTGATAAAGAGGAATTCTCTATAAAGCTTAAAAGCAAAGGAAATGGTGGCAGCCATTGTTACTCTGCTGGAGGAAGCTGTCAATGCCTTATCAATTTCTGCTTTGCTTCCTTTAAGAGAGCCCAAAACCAAACAACATATTTCACATCTGTCCCAGTTTCTCAGAGACTGTCCCAATTCTATAACCCTCAAAGACATTGCTTTATCTATTAAAGTGCTTTTCACTCACCTCATAGTTCTAGCCGACCTGTGACAATGAGACTGTCACAGGTCGGCTCAGTAGATCGGAAGGTGAGCGAACACATACCGGCGTTCGCTCACCTCTCGATCCTGTCACGGCTCCCTGCCGTGACAGGGGAGGGGCTGGATTCCCCCCTCCCTGCTCCGATCCGCCAGCGCTGCCTGGCGGAACGGATGTGGGAGGTGGCGGGTACAGCTGGCTCTGCCTCTAGATAGGCAGAGCCAGCTGTCAGTCACGCAGCTGGGCGGATCCCGGCATAAATGTTGGGATCCGCTTCAGCTGCGGCGTCTCAGTATACCACGAGCAGCAGGAGTGAAGAAATCTAACAGTTACTTTAATTACTTATAAGATTACTGTCTCTTTCTTATTTGGTCTGCAAATATCACTGTATAAGTAAACAATTAAACACACATTTTATGACACCCACAATGGTCGTAGATAGATTTATTACAGTATGTAGCTATTGCTGGTAAAGATGGAGGAATCTCTGTACTTCAGAAAAGTATTTTTAGGCATCCAATGCATGTTACTAGATATTTGAGTTTTAGCTTTCAAGGTTCAATCTAACACCTTTATTGTGAGAGCCACCACTCCCATTCAGGCCTGTGTTCATCAATCCCATACTAGGGCTAAAGGCTGCTTTTAAGGATGTATACTTTCATTAAAGGTACACATGCCCACCTTCCCTAGCCCCCCTGACCTAAACTATCCAACACCATCCCCATCTAATTACAACTAAAAGCTCCTAAAGGTTTACATCCTGTGGCCAAAATCTTCCTCAGTGCTGGTTGTGCCTGCCTGGTGAACCCTTAGAGACTTGCATAAGGTCTTCTCTTATAGGCTAGAGATACTCAGGAGATGGCCCCATAGAAGTCTCTGAGGGGTTTTCATGCATGCCAGCCATTGGTGAGAAAGATTTTTAGCCAAAAGGTGGCCGGCTGCAGGTGCGATACTCAGATAGGTAAGTATCTGGGGGGAGTTCTTTGAAGTAACTTTTTACTGGAGTTTAGGGCATGTGTCAACGGGGTTTTGCTCACTCCAAACAGTTGCACACAAGTCTATGAGAATGCAAAACGCACTTTGAGCAGTTGAAATTCAGGTTTAGAAAGGAGGTAAACTGCAGGTCAGATGCTCCTGTCAATAAATTCTGAGCAATCTCAGAAGCATCTCAACTGATGTCAAATTGATGCCATCAACACAAGCCCAAAGTCCTTCCACACAGGCCCTTAACCACCCTAAACCTAGTTAATACCCAACGTTTCACCTAAACCCTTCTGCTGATACTTACCTTAGTGTGCTGAAACCTACCTAAGACCTGGCCCTAATTAATAACAGTCTAGCTATGTGTAAAGCCAATTTACAAAACAGCCAAATTTGTGGTGCCAAAAATGTATAGTCCCAGATTTTTCTGCCGGGGTTATCCAATGTTCTATGGTGCTATTTAGACAGCAAAAAATGTATACGGACATCATAGAGCCAGTACGATCGAAGACACAAATGTTTTTACAAGCAAGTTGCAAATAAGCATGGAACACTGCTGTAACTTGATCCAAGGCTGCAACTACATTTCTTATAAGCATAAGGTGTGTTGTGCCCCAGCAACACTAAAATAACTACAAAGGGTGTTCACATAAGCATTTTAGCGACAAAGGGACACAAAGGTGGTGTGTGCCCGAATCTGGCTGGTGTACTGCCTGGCAGTACACCAGGTAGCTTTACATTCCCAGGTTCTCCTTCTGCTCCCCAGGGCTGCATGCTTTTTAGTTAGCCTTCAATTCTCACGGCCCCCATCCGAGAGCGCTGTTTATGTCTTTTTGACATAAGCATTTTAGGGCATTGTCCATAAGACTTACACAGTACATAGCCAAAAAGAAAAACAATGTAATAAGAGTGCTGGGGTATGTTCCTGGCACTCGTTAGATTGGATAAGCTACAAAAAGAACTCCAGGATGTATTTAAATTAACCATTGCAGTGGGGCTACCCCCCACTGCAAGGGTCAAGTGCTGATTTTAGCCTTGGAGTGAAAATAAAGAAAATAAACTCACCAGATCCTCCATCCTGCAGCAGTAACTGTCCGTCGAAGTCCTTGTGTCTAATGGACCTGCTTTAGATGTGATCACGTCGTGGGTCCCCGGACCTCCAGAGCCCGGAGGAGAAGAGGCTGTGGGGACCAGGCCAAAAACAACCAGGCGCAACCAAGGAACAGGGGAGTATATTGTCTTTATTTTTTGTCCCTAGACCAAAATGAGCACTTAACCCTTGCAGTGCGGGGTAGCCCCACTGCAAGGGTTAATTTGAAAACATCCTGGAGTTCTTATTTAAAGGGCAACAAATTCACTGCACCTTGGCTGAAACTGAATATTTATAACACACATACACATCAATTCACATCATTAGTTATATGCTATCATATTTAGATACACAACTTCTCACACAGCTTTAAAATACTCACACAAGCACAGATGTTGCAATAATAATTATAGCATGTTATCGCGCTTGATCAATGAACCGATGAAGAAGGAATGAACTTGATCAATGAAGTGGGAAAACTCACATAAGGATCTTCCACATGAAAGCCATCTGCCATGAAAGAAACATCTAGGTTGCCAATACTGGGCCCCCATTCTAAAAATGTTACATTCCTGGATGTTGTTTCAATTCTTAGAGACACTAACCTGGAACATGGATGTAGATCAAGACTTCTGATTTGTTACCGACTTTTTAGGGCTCTATTTGCACTTCTGCACCCTTGGCTAACTGTGTGTTTTTCCCCACTTCCTATTCCAATTGACTGGCTAGCCTTAGGCCCCTTTTTGACAGGCACTTTTAGTTTCGATCTGCAGGGGATCTATGCATGGATTCCCTGCTGATCAGAACAGATGTCACCATTGTGACATCCTTGTCCATGCAGTTTTTTCCTCCATCTTGTGATGCAGGAAAAACTGAAATTACTGGACCCATGTAGGTCTATGGGGAATCAGATGTAAACAGACATGTGTCCAGTTACATCAGATTACTTCTGATCTGTCACGGTCAGGTCCATTGACACGGAGCTCTGCTGGGTTTGTTTTGCCGGACCTGGCCGGAGCCGACCAGATTTAAACAGACACATGTTTAGATTTGGCTGCCCATAGAATAAAAATGGCTCCCGACCAGGTCCACCTGAAAAACCCACAGGTGGACATGATCAGAATGCCCTTGTGAAAGGGGCCTTAGTATTAAGCTGGCCATACACCTTACAACCATCGCACAACTTTAGTTCTGTGATGGTTGTAAGGTCATTAAAATTTCGTATGACCTGCCAATCCTGGACAGGCAGATCGTACTTGCGATCATCACAAGTCCTCCCCGCTGAGGGTTTGCTAGAGAAAGCACAGAATAACATTTAAACATCGATGATAGGGGTAGTGATAGGGGTTTACTTATAGAAGTTCTGCCTGCTGTACCTCAGAATGGATGCCATTTACATGGCACTAGCGCCCTTAGATGCAGCTGACGGGTATAGGAATTTCCTATACTCATCAACACCATCTAGCAAGTGCCAAGCAAATGGCATCTACCCAGCCTATAAAGGAACCCCATAGCATTATTACATACAAAAGTAGAAGGCAATTCTTTATAGGTCTTTGTAGGTGGGTGACTCCGGCCCTCCAGCTGTTGTGGAACTACAAGTCCCATGAGGCATTGCAAGACTGACAGTTACAGGCATGACTTCCAGAGGCAGAAGGATTATGGGATTTGCTGGAGTTGCCAATGCCTGTTTTATAGCATGTGCGTTGTAATGGTTTGATAGAAAAATTACCAATTTCGCCAAAATGTCACCAAAAATCATCTACTGTTGATGATGCTAATGAGAACAGGTCAAGGATAGCTGAAAACGTCTGTAATCGTCAGGAGCCACTTGTCCATTACACCTTAGAAACCACCAACAACCACCTTCATTCTGCCTTTCTCATTGACTCCAATGCCTTTTAACAAAATAGCAAAATGTTGGCAAAATCTCTCATTTTTTGCAGACATTTTAGAAAATCAAAACTCTCAATTTCACTTATCTGTGTATCACTCAGCTGTAGATCCTCAAATCATCTCTGAATTGGTACTGGCACTGTCCTTCCTTCTGGAGGGTGGCTACTTTTATTCCCCATGGTCCCTATGTGTGTGTTGTAAATAAGTCACCACTCCAAGATTACTCCCATGATGGACTACAATCTCATGTTTAGTTTACCAATTTGTATTGAGATTGTAGTCCATAACAGGAATGAGCTTGGAGCGGTGGCTACTTTACAACACACACAAGAACCATGGGGAACAAAAGTAGTCACCCTCTAGAAGGAAGGACAGTGTCATCACCACTTCAGAGATTATTTGAGGATCTACAGCCGAGTAATACACAAATGAGATACATTTTTGTAAATTTTGGGGATTTTTTAAATTAACCCGCACTGCAAGGATTAAATGCTCGTTTTGGTCTGGGGAGCAAAATAACAACGTTACACTACCAAACCCTTGGATCCAGCTTGTTCTTAGACTGATCCCTGGAAAACATACCAGCACTTCAACAGAAGAGGACATAGGCAGTAGGGAGCGCTGTGACAGCCAGCTCCAAGGGTCAGGTGAGTTTATCTTTATTTTCCACCCTAGACCAAAATGAGCATGTAACCCTTGCAGTGTGGGGGTAGCTGCACTGCATGGGTTAAAGTGACACTAGACTCAGGAGTTAAACCTTAAGGGCCGGTTCACACCATACCCAGTGCGTTCCGGCATGGTTAGTGCCCAAAACGCACTGTATCGCATAATTAAAGCCTCCCACGTTCTGTGGCGGGAGGGGGCACGGTGGACAAGCCTCCTGCCTGCAGTGCAATCGCCCACACCAGAACGTGTGGTACAGCAATGCCTGTGTTCCAGTGCGGTGCTATCGCAAAAAATAGTGCATGCCTGAACGCACTGGATATAGTGCACACTGGAACCAGCCCTAAAATAGCATTAAAGATCGTTGGAGTGGTGGCTACTTCCCAACACACAGGGACCAGGGGCAACACAAGTAGTCACCCTCCAGAAGGAAAGACCAGCACCACTTCAGAGATGATTTGAAGATCTATAGCTGAGTGATACATAAATAAGATACATTTTTGTTAATAGGTAAGGGACTTAAATGCATTTTTAAGATTTAACTCCTGAGTTTAGTGTCTCTTTAAGCCAGCGCACAGGCAAAGACGTGCGTTTTGCCTGCTGTGTTTGGATTGCCATTAACAAATAACGGCGACGCAAGCGCATTTTCCCACATCGCATGAACGTGCCCCCAACGCGTACACTTTGGCGTTCATGGACTTCTGCATAAACGCAGGCTTGACCCTGCCAGTGTGAATGGTGTGAGAGATGGGTGGGTACAAAGTAGCAGGCATTCCATAGGCAGCCAGCCAGCACAGCAGACGTTTAACATGCACAGCACCACCTAGATGCCAGCAGGGACAGGCACGGAGTGTGCACGACTGCGGCGACGCGGGGATGCCGTGTTCCATGTAAGCCCGGTGTTCTCAGCCACACACCAGTGACCCGGTCCCGGAGCAAGCAGCCTTCAGTCTGGGGAAGAGTGGGAGCGGCGCAGTGCGCACACACAACGCTGCACCCCGGCTGGAGGGAGCTTTACTGTCATCTACAAGGAGCACTTCTTCATCCGGCAGCCAAGCCCGCAGGAGTAGACTGCAACCCACCATCCAGGCAGCTGCAGCCACCTCATCCCTGCCATACAGTCTCTGGCAGCATCCTGTCCTCGCTGCCCTCCAGCTAAACTGGCATACAGGTACCATTTTACCATGCTCCTCTTGTCTTGGGAAGGGTGTGGACTGAGCATCATACCTCTATTCCCCAGGGGGGATGTAATGCGGGTGCTTCTTGGACCAGGAGTTTGGAAGCACTACAGGGTATGAGTAGCATGTAACAGGAAATTCTGCTTTGCTGTACTACAGCTGAGCTTTCACATCTGTGTTGATGCATGCTTATAGTATTGCTGCATGGAGGTCAGCCAGCAATGTCCTAGTTTTTAAGTTACTTTCATTGTGGCAGCATGTTCATGTTGGCAGTGGAATTATTTGGTGCACTTGGATAGGAAAGGGCTCATATTAATAAAACAGGGAGAAAGAAGGATAAAACGTAACAGATACAAGACTGATTCTAGTTATTTTAAATGTTCAGAATATTCTCTGTCTTAGAATGGCTTTGTTTATTGATCCAGTAAAGTCTTGGGGAAAAAAATACTTGCATTGTCCGTGTATCATCAATCCATCCGTCTTTAATGTCACTGGACAAGCAGTTGTGAATGGAATCCATATCAGTACAATAGACAGTTATCAATAGCTGGTGTCTGGAATGCATGAAGTGTATCACCATTGGCAGATAAATGGTAGGGGAAGATAGTAGATGGATGGATGGCTATAGTGAAACATTTTCAGAGTCTGTTTTACATGCATGAAAATAGTAAAGGAATATTAGTGCATTATATTTAGCTAGATTGAAATTCGAATTACATAAAAAGCTAATTGGGCTTCAATATTGTAGGTTTATAACTAATTGTTGTAGCACAGCCTTTGGTGGTCAGCGTGAAGAGTCATTGAGGCACCTACTGATGGCGTATTGTTGATTGAATAAAATGACCGTATGATGTAGACGGTGCACGTGCCATATTCTCATTTTCCTTCACAGATGACTCATTTATGAACAGATGTAATTTTTGGATGCCCTCCCCTGAAGTACTTTATTAGTTTACAAAACAAGGCTCTCACCTTAATAAGCATCTGTTGTCGAGGGCATCTGTTTTCCTTTATTAAGCATAATCACAGATGACAGCAATGTGCAAATATTTTAATTTTTTTTACCTGACCAGCTCACAACATCAAGAAGAAAAATGAAACATATTGAAAGGCACTGACATGTTTCCCATGAGGAGAGCATCTCCTCATATTGGGTGGTAGACTCTGGGAGGAGAGCACCCCCTCATATTGGGTGGTAGACTCTGGGAGGAGAGCACCACATATTGGTGGAAGACTCTCGGAGGATAGCACATCATAGTGGGTGGTAGACTCTCTTAGGAGAGTACCACATATTGGCTGGTAGACTCTTTGAGGTGAGCACCTCATATTGTGTGCTAGACTCTTGGGGAACAGCTCATGTTGGGTACTAGACTCTCAGAGGACAGCACCTCATATTGGGTGGTAGACTCTCAGAGGAGAGTACCTCATATTGACTGGAAGACTCTTGGAGGTGAGCACCTCATTTGTGTGCTAGACTCTCTGAGAGCACCTCTTGTTGGGTACTAGACTCTCGAAGGAGAGCACCTCATATTGAGTGGTAGAATTGTCTGGCCGTGGTGTGTTACATTGTAGTGTTCATACCTTACCTGTCTCTGCTGTACAATATATACAGTATGGGAGGATGTGCTGAGAGGGCATTGCTTGGGTAATTATCTTTCTTTATCTCGGTTGCGCAGTAAGACGACAATGGCATAAATATGCGTACTTGTAAGCAAGGGGAGGAAATAAATAAGTACATTTTCGAGCAATATTTTAAAAAGCCAGTAAAAACACGTATCCACTGACTCCAAGCAAGGCTTACAGTAGTTCTAAACCCAATCCTTAAAATGTTATATACTGGACTGTTTAATATGATTGTGTAATTAATCTGCAGTTTTAATTAAAATAATAACTGTTGATCCTGCCATGTAGGTCCTTGTTAAGGCACTTCTTGATATAGGGTGACAACTCTTTCCCAATTGTGCTCCTGCTACAAGTGGACGTGCCGGCACACAATGCGCAGGCATTGTCCGCCATTGTCACTATCGGGGGAAAACTGCGTTTAAAAAAATATTGTTTCCCAGTATTTTTACAAAATAAAGCTGGCCATAGACCAGAAAAATTTCATTTGAGAATTTTCATTTTTGAAACGTTCGTTTACCTTTCTAATGGTTAGTCTGGCCTAGTCAATGTTCATTTTTGACAGTAATGACAAATGACCGAATGTAATTCTAACCGTGAAAGTAAAAAAAGAAATCACATATATTGGAATGCACTTGTATTAGGCACAAAAGAAACCTCTTTAATACATCTGGGATTCCATTCAAGTAGCAGGCCTGCATGAAACTTTAAGGGCTTTTGAACGAAATTATTTGACTCAATGGTGGCAAGATCAAGTGTTCAGATGAACCATTTTGAAAAAACCTTTAACAGTGCATGGCCAGCATAAATGTCATCCAGTTAGGGTTTAGATCTACGTTAAAAGATAGGCACGGTTATTTCATATAGCTTGTCTGACTGACTCAATAAATATGTCTAGATCTGTTGCAAGTTTGTCACCATTGAATGAGTCAAGGTGATTATCCTGATTACCAGGGTATTTCCTAACAATTTGCCTCTTCTTGTGTTGCTCATATTGTGTTGTAGTGAACAGTATCAATAACCTTTAATCAATTTCTCTTTAGCTGCCTCCAAGAACACATCTGTGACAAAACATGGGTCACCTTACTTTATGTTTTTCAGGATTTTTGGACTTTTTTATGGCTTTTCAGCTACTTAAATGTTTTCAAAAATGTCAAGGGACTTAATTTTCAAGTAGCCTGTTCGTGCTCCCAAACGGTTTCCTGTCTCTCACTACATTAGGACTTTGTAATTAAAGCAGATCTTGCATGAAACAGATTACATTCTAACTACATAATTTGCTTTGCACACTCACTCGGCTATCTAAAGTAATTCTATGTGTTTAAAAAAATATATCCTATATAACGTGCTGGTGCAGAAAGTCTGGGCCAACCACCTTCATGATGATGATCTCAATTCCACATGGCCAACTGATGCATCTTGTTGAGCTAAACATAAGGGATGACTATTAGGTCAAAGTCATTTGGTCATTTGGTATGGCCGTGTGACCATATAAGGCCAATAATGATGTCACCAGCATTCTGCCCTTTTGTTTACATGCAGCTGCGGGGCGGGGAATATGTTGGCCGCAGCTGATTAAGCCGGTACTGACAAATTCGGTCTGAACCTGGGCTCATCCTTATTGCTTATTTGGCCTTTTCCCCAGCATAGGGCGCACAACTCTCTGTGCGTATAAAGTCTGATGAGATTTTCAGGTAAAGTGAGGAGTAAAATGAAACCAGGAAACAATTTCACTCTATGCTGTCTGAGGCTGCACAAATATGGCAGCACTAGAATATACTCCTACATGGGTTATACCAAAGGTATATGGCACTAGCAACTTAAGTATGTAATTACTTTTAGTTTTATCGGGATATCATTTATAAATAATTTGTCTTCTAAAATAACCTTTTTTGTAAAAGAAAATGGAAATTTTCAGTTGGGAGTCTGAACTTTGTCTACTGATGCAATATGTTTCCCTAATCAGTTTCTTGGCAGTCTGTAAAGATATAGCCACTATTCTTTTTCCTCTCTTTCCCTGGCCAGACCTAGTACGCACTGTCAGAGAATTTTTTCACACCTTCCAATTTCTGAAGTAGGTCAGGAAGGAAGGACTTCAAATAAGACTACTCCTCCCTCTATTATTCTCTTCCCACACAGCTCCCCTTAAAGTAGAGCTGTAGCCGGACTGTGGACATTCATTTTTAAATATTCATAACGAGCAGTAAATAGATTTTACCACTTCAGTCCTGCAAATACATTATACAAAAAAATACTTTGCTGTAATGAAAGACAATCAAAGCTGAACTCCATGCAACCAACCTAATACACATGAAATGCATATATAGGAGCAGCTTTACCTACCAAATGTTTTGTATTTCTGTCCATCCAGTCCCGAGATCTACACATGTCTGCCAAACAGCACAGCTCGGCCTGGCAGGGTATAAAACCTGATTCTTTTCTCTGCTGCTATTAAAGGGGATCTATGGTGAAAAACTAAAAATAAATGTATTTATATTGAATTTCTGATCTTAATAACCATATCAATTTAGAAGTTTGTAAACTTTTTGAAGATGCCTGTAGGATGTACGTCCTCAATACAGTGACTTAGTTTCACCCAGCCTTGTGAAAATTCCTTGTCTCCCAACTGTCACAGAGCCTGCTTTCTCCATGTCTGAACAATGTTTTGCTATTACTGCTTGCTGGAAGCAATGCATTATGGGCTGTCTAGTACTGAGAAATCGAGATTGTATCACAACAAGCAGCAGGGAAAGAGGTGCAAAGCACACTGGGAATCCAGGAAGTTGGTGAAAGTGATGGGCAGACAAAAGGCAGCACACTACATAAAAGGGATTTTTTTTCAAGTAAGCTTTGATTGTATTATCAAAAATAAGTCTATGTATTCCTAATACAATGCTGATGTTATAACAGGATAGTATATGCTGGAATTTTACAACTCCTTTAAGTAACACATACAGATCTTGACCCTCCCTCTGCTTGTGCCTGGACAGTGAAAGGAGAAGCAACAGAGGGATGTGCTCATCTCTCTGCCTATCTGCTCTTTCCTCATATCAGCATGTTCCTTAATACCACATGAGCACTGCAGCACAACTTATTGGCTCCATGTGCTATTTCTTTACTGATCTTAGCTTTGCTGTAGAGGGGATTGCAAAAGCCTGATACCTGGTTAAATTTAGTTACTAACACTGTTTGTAATAAAAAATATATATATATAATAGTGTATAAATAAATACAGAGCCACTTTACTTTGCGTTTATATATGCCTTCCGTTTAGCTTGACGTTGAAAAACAATGTTGTGTTTTCATATGCACTTACCATACAGAAGTATCCATGGCAGACATGATTGTAGCCATCATTCTAAAGACTTCATTATGAAACAATTCCTGAGAGCTGCTGGCTGTCTCTTTTATGGGACTTTTCTAGATCTGCTGTTTTTTTTATTGATCATCAGTATTAAATAAACCTGTTAGCAGTTTAAAGAAGCGCAAGATTGCTCATTCTAGCCTACAGGAAGTATATACAGTATGTGGCTATTGATGGCCACTGAAAATGTGCCTGTCACACTGAATCTTTGGTTTTAGTACTTTCTTGGTCACTGACCTGAAACAAGTATGCAGAGTTCTGACTTCACTCTTATTCCCCTATGTGCTTTTTGCAGGTCAGTGACTCACAACATGTTGTCATTAGAGACAGCCAGGCAATTAGTATTTGCAAAAGGAGGTCAGCAGTGGCAGCCCCCATTTTTCTTTCAATCAAAGTTTGCTTTGATAGTGCCCATCTTGCCAATATGCTGTCACAACCCCCTGAAAAAACAGATTTGCTGTAGGGTGGAGTAACTTTGGTGGCTTGCTGCACTGCTTAAAGTGTATATCCGCTTTTGCAATCAAATTTGAGAAAACCTCACTAAATGTTTGTTACGTGTTTCCATTCGCACATCATACCTAAAAATATATATGCTTAACAAAAATAATTCTTACCCTTTGCAAGCTACTCTGAACAATTTCAAAGTGAGTCTGTTCCCATACAAACACTGGGGACATGATGAGTTTCCCCTCATTACTATACAATGCAGAAGCCACACTTCTGGATATTTAAAAGATTTGTAAAGTCCTAACATATACTTTCCTGTTATAACATCAACATTGTATTAGGAATACATACTAGACTTGTTTTTGATAATGCAATCAAAGCTTATTTGTACAAGTCTCTTTGATGTAGTGAGTGCTGCCTTCTACCTGCCCATCACTTTCACCAACTTCCTGGATTCCCAGTGCGGTTTGTTTCTCTTTCCCTGCTGCTTGTTGTGATGCAATCTAGATATACATATGCCATCATATGCACAGATAATGTTATTTTGTTCCGATGTTGAGTCATAGTTCAGAAGGCGGACTGTGCATGACAGAGATGCAGACCGTCTAGCTGCTCCTGCGTGCCTGACTTGTCAGCTGGCTGCTGGTCACATGGTATCGTTTCGCGGACTGCAATTGGCCCGCGGGCCAGTACTTTGAGACCCCTGCTTTAAAGTGTATGAATATCAAAGCCTTTTCTATATGATTTAGAGTAAGGAAAAGTTAAAACCCTGTCAAGTTTTTTTTTTGTCTGCGCCATTGGGGAGGATTCCCTTTATTTCATGTTGTGGAGGTAAAACAGGAAGTAAGAGTGAATCTCTATGTAGTCACCTCTCAGACAGTTGTCCCCAGAATAAGTATGCCTATTAGAAGATTTATTCTCTACTCCTGTTCTGGGGACAAATGTAAACATGTGGACTTCCCTCATTTTATGTTTTGCTGACAATAGCAAATAGGACATATAGAGGTTGAATCTTTTCTGTAGGACAAAGACAGCAGTAAAAACTTGATAGGGGTTCTAACCCTTCCCAACTCTACCTAAAACTAAAACTAAAAGTTTTGGCTATACAGTACACTTTACGCTTTACTTGATTTTGATTTTTTTTTTGTTACAGGTTTATTTTTATATAATGACTATATACAATGCTGAGTATATTCCTTTATTTACTAAAACTTCTATCAATTTAAATAAGCAGTGTGACAAATCAGCTTTCTGAGTCATACGCTTTATTCGTTAGCAGTAGATTGTGAAGCAATATGGTATTTACATTTATTTAAAACATGTGTGCTACACTGGTTTTGCAGATAACGGTATAGTGAGAGCATTCATGGAGCAAAAAAATATTCAAATGTAATATTCCATTTTATATAATGCTGGTGGACCAGGCTGTGCCCTGTTAGATCTTTGATTACTGGAATGCGCTCCCTTTTTAATCTGTTAACTGTATGTCATTTGACTGACTCAATTATCTGAGATCCTTGAGTGATTACCGTATACAGATGTTCCTCACTTACCGACTTACCTGTTTTGCGACCACTCGCACTTACGACGGACCGCCGATCGACCTCCGACCTTCCGCGTCAGCGTCAGTGCGACGGGTCGCCGGCGGAAGTGACATCCCCCGATCTTCACTGCAGGTCTCGGTAAGTATTTCCATTGCCGGATGTACAGTACACTGTTCGGTACTGTACATCGGCAACGCTATACAGTACTGTACTAATGAAGTATAGTACTGTATAGAGTTCCTCACTTAACGACCAATCCGTTTAACGACCTGGTCGTAGGAACGGAACTCGGTCGTTAAGTGAGGAATACCTGTATACTCGAGTATAAGCCGTCCCGAATATAAGCCGAGGTACCTAATTTTACAAAAAAAAATGGGAAAAAGTATTGACTCGAATATAAGCCTAGGGTGGGAAATGAGGCAGCTACTGGTAGATAGATACCAATAAAATTACATTAACCAGTTGACATCCGCGGTGTTAAACCCCCTTCCCATCCAGGCCATTTTTCAGTATTCAGCGCTGCGGTACTTTAACTGACATTTATTCCGTCATGCAGCGCTGTACTGAAATGAATTTTATACCCTTTTTTGGGGACAGATAGAGCTTTCTTTTGGTGGTATTTATTCACCACTGGGGGTTTTATTTTTTTACTATATTAAGGAAAAATTACCGAAATTTAAAAAAAAAAAACAGTTTCCCCTATATTAAATGATAAAACATTTATTATTACCCAATTTTTTGGTCAAATATAAAAGATGGGGTCACGTCGGGTAAAAAGACACTAAACATGTCAAGCCTTAAAATTGCGTGCGCGCGCGAAACCTCAAAAAACGATAATACCCAAAATTGGCCCTAGGCGACGCTTTAAAAGCTGTTACCGCTCATCAGTTTAGTGTTATCAGTGATTGATGGCCCTAAAATGATTGCTCTCACTGCGACGTTTGCGGCGATATGTAACATGTGTAGCGCAATTGTAATTGCGCTACACATGTTACATGTGAGCCGCTGTGAAAAACATCAACTGAACCCTCCTTGTTGCCTCTTAAAGGAGAACTATGAGGTGAGTGCTTTACACATACCGGAAAACTGGTCAGTATACAATTTTACATAGCTGAGGAGCTGAAGTGTTTGCATCCGTGGATCATGGAATTATGGATTGGTTTCTTTTGGCTGGAATTGTTCTTAAAGCATAAAGAAAGCATAAA